>NW_027526361.1:54642558-54944556 GCF_048455015.1 Haemaphysalis longicornis | reverse complement strand
CTCTGGGCTTCCTCGTGCAGGCAAAGATTAAAATGGATTTAAAATATGTTATACTGGACGGTTACTGTTGAAACTTGCTGGGAGATATCATATGGTAAGAAGCAAGCATTTCACATAGTTATCTCAGCTTTGAAATTTCGTGTCACTACTCCTTTAACAAAAATAGTGTGAAATCTAGGGCTGGTACAACGGTGCCTTTTGTGAAAAAGCACGCGCAGCCACTTAAATGATGCCTCGATAGTCAGGGCGTAAATTACAGTGGACTCCCGCTAAGTGGATCTCAAGCAGACTGAAAGAATGTGTTGTTTGCTGAAGCTGTTATTCGCAGTTAGATGCGGCATAAATGGAGCTTATGAATAAATTGAATTGAAAAACATTCTTATATATTTAGTTCTCAATAAACCTGCAGAGAGTAAACGAAGGTCATTCTCCATGTTATTACTATTTACGGTTACGACTGTGTGCTGCTCAACAAAGCCTGCAAGTCGTTGCAAGGCAAGTTCATTAAAAGGAAGATGAGTGCGAAAAAGATCCATCCCGAGAAGAATTGGTGTGCGAAGATCTTCATGGCCCAAAATTACGCAAAGTTAGTAGTCCAAGTAGTACAAGCATGTGCGGAGTTCTGTGGTAATAGCTTATGCTAGAGGTGTGTGGGTATCAAATTTGGGACTGCAGATCTAATAGGAAGAGTAAAAACTGACTGCAAATTGAACATTTTCACATCTAAATGTCGTTGCTTTAGCTTGTATAGAGCTCTTAAAACCATTACCAAAAAAAGGGGGGGCAACTTAGGCGGTCAGGACTTGACACATCTGAGTGTTCCTGGACTAGTGCCTGATAAAAACAAAGGATTAAGACAGGATACAAGATGGCCTAGGGCTTGATAGGGAAATTGTACAGAGAATTCAAAATAAAAGAATTTGACCATTTTTATGTAGAGATGCGGGTGTAATTTGGTACCATTCAGTGCATCAACACTTCCCTAGTTTCATCGGTGAAGAGTACAAGTTTGTTAAGCATACGTTCAGGCTCATGCACTTTGACTTGCATTGACCGTAAGTTTGGTTTCCTTTTGTTTTTTAACTTGTTTAGCCCTCTCTTTTTGGAAATAGTCTTGTTCTACTTGTTACTATTACTGTGATCGATGCTCCTGTCTTGTCTAGCACTGCAACATCGAACACAATACTGGTATTCTGCATGATGTCTATTTCATTTTTTTTATTATTCCCCCACTGGGCCTTTTTCAATGTCCATCACTGATTTTTATTTGTAGGCTGTATAGTATTCAGTGTCCTCCGGTTATTTCTTTTAGCGAACTTAGCGGTAATGTCGTTTCAGCTATTCCAACTGCCTATTCTAAAATTTCTCATTGCGCATTCTTCTGCTTGTTTCATCTCCGGGCACCAGCAAAGTGCCCTTAGCTTATGATTTACCTGTGGCCTTGCCTTAGTGAGTTCACCTTAACGGGAGTCTACAGTGAACGCTAAGTACATACACTTACCTAATTGTCTAACTCGCAAAGCAGGCTGCATGCTCAAGTGTTGCTTGAGCGATGCCTGCACATTCTTGCTTTTTGCCGGTGACCATCAACAAGTGATAAGCGTGGCCTGTTAGTGCTCTATTAGCTAGCAAGGGAATTAAAGGCCAAGTGCACTCAAAATTTCGACCTCTTGAAAACACTATTTCCGTATAGTCTGCTGAAAAACAAAGCAAGATGCAAAATACAACAGCTGAAATACGCGCGTGGACGCCGCAAGCGGTCAGCAAAAATCAGCGATTTTGAAACCGAAATCGAGGAGAGCGCGGCCATTAAAATGACGTTGCAGCCGTCCAGCGGGCGGCCGGACAGTCAGCAGCTCGGGAGCAAGCCTGCGCGCAAGCTTTACGCGCGCACAGGGCAGCAAATAGGTGAAGCATGCACAGCAGAGCTCAACCAGTTCTCCAGCTAGAGGAAGAAGCCCTGGCTGGCTGGAGCGTCAGAGGGGCGTCATGGCTGTTTACGTGATCCGCCGGCAGGTGCAGCGTGGTCTGCGGCGGAGCTTTTTTAAACGCTTCTGACTGATTAACGAGGCGTTTCACAGGGCCACAACTTGTGTCCCAGCTATTTGGTGGTAAGTACTACGCATTAAAATTAAATTTGGTTGGGTTGAAATTTCAGTGCAGTTGGCCCTTCAGTGTGGGGTTCACATACCTGGTCATGAATAGTTTGCTAAAATCTTGCATCGGGTTTTTTTTTTTTTTTTTTTTGTGTGTGTGTGTGTGTGTGTGCATGCTCGTACTTGCCGTTTAGGCTGCTTCCAGTTTTTGAGCAATGAAATTGTTTCCGGTGAGATTTGGAGCACTGTGCATGTTCTAAGGAAAAACATTTGTGAAAATTTTTAACCGTCAACTGTCAAGGCAGGTTGTAATGATGTCAGCTGTAATGAAATAGTGTCCATAATGATCACTGTACCTTCATAATCCTTCGTTTTCTTGTTGTAAAATTTGCATGTAGTGAAGTCCATGTAGTGAGTGACTTTTTATTCCCAGCAAATTCATTATAGCCAGTCTTGACAGTGACACAGGAAAAGGAGTGCAAGATGTAGCAGCTCCAGACGCTTCACCAAACAAGTTGATGCCTAGCCCTGTTATATTCAAAAAACAATTGTACAGATGTCGTGACGAATCTACCAAGTTATTTTCCGCAGCTTTGACTGCAGTTTGGGGAAAAGTGATGTCAAATGATACCGGCCGAGTCGACTTTGCAAACCCTGCAGCCTGGTGTTCTGTGCTGTTGCTGTACTAATGAATGTCCATATGTTATTTCATTTGCGAACTTCCATCTGAGTAGGCTGTTCTACTTTTTTCTTTAGGCATCCACCTTCCTGAATAAACATTGTGAACTTTTTCCCTGCCCACTTTTACTATGTTGCTTCAAGATCTGTTAAGGCAGTTATTTTTGGTAATAAAAACACTGTACTTTCCACTGAATTCAGTTTTTATTCTTCTGAATTGTGCGTCACAGCGACACAGATAAACGCCTGGACAGGACGTAGACGAAATGTCCTGCAGAATGCACAATACTCGAATGCCACGAGTGTGGCTCACCGTGAATGTGAAAATCAGCGACAGGTATGTGAGAAATTGCGGGAAAAATTGCATTTTTCATCTACAGTGACATAAACGACACGGACCATCGGACCGCTGTGGCAATTTATCGGTCCACTATGGCAGATAGTAGAAGACATGCCTCAAACATATTAACTTTAGAGGAGAAGACTCCAGTTAATTCAAACAAATTAAAAAGCTTTCAATGCATTTCAAAGCTGCCCAAAACAACAATTTTCTCTAATTTTTCGTTCATACGTATGACATTGCTGCCAAAGCAAATAGGTTGTGGGGTCACTTGCAGTTGGGAACAAGCATTTGTAAGGCGGGAAATGGAGAAGGATGAGTCCTGAACTAGAGCTCTACAGAATGCCAAAGTTTAAGAATACAGTCGTAGCAGCACCTTCTGTTACACGCCAACTGTGGCTACTGCACAATCATTCAATCCAGTGCCCAAGCTTTGAAAAGCTTTCTTTTCCTAACGTCTCCACAAGCCAAGCATAAAATCGGAAGTTAAAGCACAAACTGCCTGTAGCCTAAAATGTTGAATTACATGTCAAAAAGAAGAAACAAATTCGGGTTAAATTGTTACATCAGCAAAACAGCATGCAAATTGGATTGGCAGATTCAAAGGTGGATTGGGGGGGTGGGGGGCTTCTGCTTAGTGCCCCAGAAAGTAGCACAACACACTCGGTGCGTGCAACCCACCACCCTTCGCCCCTCCTGGTCATGCTCCAAGGTATCGGCCTGCCGCGCTCCTAGGAGGTCACCGTTGATTTGCCTCTGACAGGTTGCAGAGGATCAGTACAAATCATTCTAAACAAACATCTCTGAGGATTGGCATCAATCTCTGCAGGTAACCACTTGCAACCAACTGGAGCTCTGTACAACAACGTGTAACAGAACAGAGTTTGATGCGCTTATTTTAATACATCATTGTGGCCAGAAACATAATAAATAGATCAAACAAAAATCTGACGTTGAAAAGAGTGAATAACCAAGCGTAAATTGTAGTTTGACCTAGAGGCCATACAGCTTGAGGGTAAAACTTCCGAGCCATCACAGGACAAAGCACTCGTGCCAGTAAAAAGAGATCATCAAAGGTAGTGATTCCTGAGAAAAACTTCCAATATTGTGGCGTTTAAAAGCCTAGCTTCCTACTCGCCTAAATAAAGGAACTGCTTCCTCAGCTTTCTTTCCGCAATACCTTCGGTGTTTAAAGGAGCTACATGAAATCACAGTCCCCATTCACAACGCCTTCAAAGCTCAATGCCTTCACAAACCAAACACGCAGCCTTTAGTAAGTATATGCTGCCGCAGCTAAACGCTGCTTTCCGATCTGAAAAGTCCAGAGGAGCTCAGCCCAAATATAGCTGCTACTCGGCAATGTCTGTAACATATTGTGCACACATCTCGAACAGTGGCTGGTAAGTTCACTTGCACAGACAGTTGCCCACTAATAATTACAACGGACATGACTCCACTCATAAAAAAGGAAACTGGCGTTGTGACCATCGAAATGAGCCCTGTGGCTAAGACCGCACCTCCACTACGCATCCCTCCATAATGCCCCACAGAACGAACCCGTCGCAATGCTTCAATGAATCGCACATACAAGCACTATAACAGAGTAGGCTGCCAAAACAAGATGGCCGCCCGGATCAAGGTAAAGCCACGCCGCTTGCGTTTCAACAAAATTGAGAACTCGTGTCCCCAGGATGCTCCCCAGGTGCTTCAGACACATCTCTAACTGGGCAGTACCCACAAACAACTCGTACAAATACAAGCGCGCATCCCCAGATGCTGCAGACACGGTACAGACAACACAGCCTACTTTCACACGAGGAAAGAGTGCGGGATCCAGCCTTGCGTGAACACAAGCTCGCACACAGTGGTCGATGCACAGTCACACACAGAGGAGGCGGGTGCGGCCCTTCCGCCAAAGGTTGCGTGGGCCACAATGGCAAATAAATATAGTTTGGAGGAGGTGAGAGAGGGCGCGGCGGGAGGACGGCGGCCGGCTACCTCCAGCTGGGGCACCAGAAGGCGCGGCAGTTGCGGAGCACGCCCCGGCTGTACACGCCGATCCGTTTGCGCCGCATCTCGTAGATGGTGGTGTTGATGGCCACCAGCCACAGCTGCTGGATCAGCATCAGGCCCACGGGAACAGATACCAGCAGGGCGTACGCGGCTGACACAAAGCACAGCGATATGCTGCACCAGGGGGAAAAGGAAAGGGGGTGGACAGACGGTTAGTCAAAGAAGACGCATCGGGAAAAGGGTTGCTATACTACTGGGCACAACTTAAGAACGGCAACGGAAGTTGCCACTGTGCCTCATCACTGCAGCCAGATGTTACTCCGCGTGGCGCAAGTAGTGCAATACTGGGAATATTCTGAACATGGCAGGAGCCGTTTTCGTAATTTTTTGGACTTAATATGCTTATAAGCTACTGCAGCGACGACAAACAAACTACTGTATTGACTCGCATAATGAACCCTCCCCCCACCTCTTGAGAATTTACTTTTTTTGCCACTTTGAATATAAAATGCAGCGGAGATATGTTTTTATCTCAGCATGGTTGGTTGCTGATGCTGTAGACGATCGCAGTAACTTGATATCACACCACAGTACACGCAGAAATGCTAAAATCGCATTCCAACAAAAAGAAATCTCAACACTAGCCGGAGACGTAAGCGGGAATGCTGTGGCTCACAATTTAAAAATTGCGCACTTGTGGTGCGCCACCTGCTGAACCTGCCTTGCGCCGTAAAAACATTGCGGCATGCGAACAAAGCGCAAAATGCACTCTACACTCCTTCCCTGCTCTTTAGGTCTCTTCGATTTGGCTGCACTAGCTGCACCAGTTCAAGGGGTGCAGCACCGTCGTCCTCGTTTTGCCGGTGCCGCGCGCGCCCTCTGCACTTCCTTCCTCGTTTTGCCAAGGTGCAAGTACAGTGCAGGCCCACCTCGGCACTAGTTCTCGGTCGCCGTGCACTCGCCGAAAAGGAGGTGCCGGAATAGTGCAGCATGGCGTACGGACCGCCCAACGCGTAGCAGACGACGCTGCGCGTCGTTTGACGGCGTGGAGAAGGACGTGTACCTCCTTCACAGCCCGGACGGGTCACCCATGCAGGGCGACAGCGGCTGCTACCTGTACGAGGCGTCCGGTAAGCGTTGTTGCATGCCGGCGATGCACACGTGTAGCGTTCAAGAGCGGTTTTATTTTTGGTCGTAGCCATGTCGGCCTCGTCGCGTTGCTTTGGGTCGCAGTTTGTGATTTCTCAAAGGCTGTGCCGACTTTATACATGCTGGTGTGTACTTTTGCAGGCGGGCAGCACGTAACGTTGCGGTTCACGGCAGCCGGCGATGAGAATTTGCCCCCTCCGGCGCTACTGCCGACTTCCGCCTGCAGTGACGGCGATGATGGTGCAGCCGCACTGGCTGAAAATGAGGGGGAACTGTGGAGCGCCCGGAAAACGAAGTTCTACATCGCCCAGTACACCGCGCTCAAGGACTTGGTGGGAAAGACCAGACCACTCTGGTATGTTATCCTTTGTGTGCAGAATTACATTCAGGATGCCATAATTTCTCCCCGCGCTAATCTCTGAACGCAGTAGCTGCTAATGAACTGTACAGGGGCGCTGGCATTGTCGCTCGAATTTCTAGTTCCAAGCAATTTAAAATTATTCACAGAATGCTAACGTTCACACATCTTTTCCTCCTGCTTCGAGTGCTTCAAATATGTGACAGCTGAAATACAAATATCCTGATAGAACGGCACTTAATAGCAGCGCACGTTTACTAAGTTATAGATAAAACGTTGTGCACCCCTAATGCGACTCGTGTCAGTCAAGTGTTACTTTACTTTACCCATCCATTACTTCAGCTGTGCTTTTCTTTTGTGTTTAGGACAAAAAAACAGCTCTGGATTAAAATAACCGACCTCATTAACAAAGAGTTCCTATGCAATATGACGGCCACCCAAGTGGAAAATAAATGGAAGAGTTTGTACCGATCATATAAGGCAAAAAAAAAAAATAACACTTCAACACTTCCACAGTTCTGGCATCCCTCATACCCCGAGTCACCTCGAGACACCATGAACCTGTTTAACCATTGAAATGTTCTTACATTTGCCGCAGTTCTAGAGAAGGAACATAGCATAAACCCAAGGATCCTTTTGGAGCCTGGGAAGGCAATCCTACCAGGAGGGAACCCACCCAGGGTAAGTGAAAATTGCATTGTGTAAGCAAAGTGCTGTCTGTTGGCGTGACGTTTATCCACAACTTCACCAGGGCCAGCACTGCAGCCGAAGGACCTTGAGGGTGGAGGAGATGGACCTCCTGAGGACTTGTCGGTGCACAACAAGGGGGGCCCTGTACCGAAGAGAGTGCGACATAGCAGGTCGCAGCTTGGTCCCGGTGCACAACAAGGGGGGCCCTGTACCGAAGAGAGTGCGACATAGCAGGTCGCAGCTTGGTCCCCTCTTGGAGACGCTCCAAAAGATGGGGGAGGCCAAAGCGAAGCAAGAGGAGGCCAGGGAAAAGGCCATAAAGCCCGCCAGCAGTGGCAAGAGGCGAAGGCAAAGCGCCACGAGGAGTGAATGCAGAGATTCGACCGCCTCATAGATCTGCTTGCGACAAAGGACAAGTGAAACAAACAATAAAGACGGCGTGTCAGGACTGCACACTTTTTAATTTCATGCAAATGTTTCTTCTAGCAGTGCCAACTCTGTTTTCATGCGAATGTTCTCTATGCACATGGTGTGCACATGATGTGAACACCACCCTTTTTCAGATAGTTCCCAGCCTTTCACAGTGGATGCAGTTCAACAACATAGCAGTTTCCGTGATGTCGGATATGTGGTAACACAAGGCACTTTCATGTCGACTTTGCGTTGGCAGGGCAAGGGTGTCCACAATTAGCACTGCTCTTTAGCAATGCAATCTCTCAAAGCCTGAGCGTAGCCACGTTGGTTGCAGTCGAAGTCGAACGGTGCAATGACGTCAGCTCCTGCAGGAAGTCTGTCGTCGTTGCAGAAGTTGTGCAGAACGCACGCAGCCATTACAATGCAACAGGACTGCTCAACAGTTCTGGCGTCTACAAAGTACAGCCTCCTAAAACGCTGTTTCAGGAGGCTGAAGGCGTTCTCAATGGCCACTCTGCTGGCTATGTCGCCTATTAAAGTTACTTTTCCACGTGGGAAATGTGCACCCGTTGTCCCTGAATGGGGTCATGAGCCACGGCATCAAGGGGTACGCGCTGTCCCCAAGAATGTAGCTTTCCCCGCACTCGACGGCTACGCGTTCGAAGAAGGGGCTCTCTCAGGACGCGGGCGTCGTGCGCCGAGCCCGGGAACCCGATGAAAACGTTTCGGAACTTGTTTCTATTGTCGCAGATGCCTTGCAAGATGATAAAAGGCCACTTCTTGCGGTTGAAATACGACTTGGCCGATTCACTTGGCGTCGGTATTTCGATATGCGACCCGTCGATGCAGCCAATGGCATTTCGAAGGCCCTTTCCACCGCTCTTGGCTAGAAACCCGGCCTTGATGCGCGTCACTTCCTCCACGCTACTTGGCCAGCCGATGGCTTCAGCGCTAATTGAGTGGAGGAAGTGAATGACCCCTGTGACACAGGCATGCACCGACGACTCCGTCACGTTGAACTTGTCTCCGATCGCGTACATCGACACTTGCGAGCCGATGTACAGTGTGTTGCAACGATAACTGGAACACTTTAAAAATTTTTCCTGAGCGATCCGCCGCTCTGTTCACGCTCAAACTTCACACAAAGGTCGCATTTTGTGGTCTATTTTGTTTGACACCGGGAACAACAACGGTACTTACCTGTTTATTCTGAAAATAAATAAAAACGATTTTCGCCTATGGGAAAATGGCGGCGATTTGGACGTGCGAGCCCGAAAACCGGGTTTTCTGATCGTCTGTTAGCTCATTTCTAGGTGCATTTTCTGATCGTCTGCTGCACCATTTGGCTCCGTACGTGAATCCCAAACGTGCGTTTGACTCTGCAGGTGGTTCCATCGTTCCAACATCAACTTGCGCTGGCTCGCACGTTCAAATCAGCGGCCATTTTCCCATAGGCGAAAATCGTTTTTATTTATTTTCAGAATAAACAGGTAAGTACCGTTGTTGTTCCCGGTGTCAAACAAAATAGACCACAAAATGCGACCTTTGTGTGAAGTTTGAGCGCGAACAGAGCGGCGGATCGCTCAGGAAAAATTTTTAAAGTGTTCCAGTTATCGTTGCAACACCCTGTATGTACACAAGCGCAATGAGGCACGTACTCTGAGCTGATATTTGTTGCCGGCCTTGCACTGCGCTCGGATAGTAGGCCGAAGCGCTGAACCTTGAGCTCAGGCAATCAAACGTCTCCCTCGTCAGCCTGAACAGCCTCTTGAATTCTTGTTCGTTGTATCTGCTGACAACACGCTCGTAGCCAGACGCACGATTGGCGTCTTCGCGTACCAATGCGCACGCCACGGAAATGCACACGGTGGCGAACTCGTCGTCAGAGTCACTGCACGGATCACTATACTCCCTGCCGTCGCTGGCGGAGTCGCGCAGCTGCGCGAGCTGCGCGGCAGCTTCGAAAAGTGCCATGTCTGACAGCCGATCCATGCTCGCGATGCACAAAGCTCACGTTCGCGTCTCCCGGCTGCTGCTGCAGGCCTACACTTGTGTCCTCGTTTTGGTTGTATCCGGTGCGCGCTAGTGTCGTGGCTGCACCTGCACTTCCTGAACCGGCGCTGCACGTGCGCGACACCGGCCGGCACCGCTGCGGCACTTTTCGGAACTAGTGCAGCCAGTGCAAGCCAAATCGAAGAGACCTTTTGCCGATCCAGCTGGTTTTGGCGGCGTGCGAACAAAGCACTAAATGTACTCCGCACTCCCCTGCTCTTGCTGTTCTGCGACATCGCCATGACGCTACGTGGTGTTGTTGTTCAGCTGTGTTCCAACCTTTTTTTGTGCTCCTGGTGCACGACGTACAATGGGCCAGTACATGAGCTGCACAGACGGTTTTAAACTGAAGGTGGTGGAGCATGCGTTGATGCACACGAAAACAGCGCGGCTGGGCGGCATTTCAGTGTTGACCCACTGCGTGTACGCTACGGGCGAAAACAAGGTTTTCGGTCGGTGAACAAGGATCGTCGTGTGTTTTGTGGGCCCAAAAAAGGGAAGTTTCAGGTGTGAGAAAAGAAGTTTTGGAGTGCCTTGACGGCACGGAAGACTGTGCACTGTGGGCCGACTACGAATGTGAAGCCGCAAGCGAATTCAGCGAGGACAGCAGCTCTATGGCGAGTAGGGGGCCACTGGCATGTTCAGAATAAAAAAAAAAAATCCATTACATAATCAATCACCCAGGTGTTTTTACGGAAATGGTAAGGCTCTGACGCGCTTCTCTTAGCAACTTTATTGTGTGAAATTTAAACTTTCAAAAAATCTGTTGCAATTTTTTCCCACATAATAAACCCTTCCCCCAAATTCATGCCGAATTCTCTAGAAAAAAAGGGGGTTCATTACGCAAGTAAATACAGTACGCAATAAAAGGTAAACGATATCACGCATTCATAGCAATCTCCTTTCAAAACGCGCATGCCTGTTGACATCCAGGTCTGTTGCTGTTGACATCCGGGTCCGTACATGAGCTATGGCTGTTCTTTAACTTGTTCCCGAGTACAACACATCTGTGTCACTCCCGCCTTTGCAATTCAATAACCAGCCAATGAGAATTCACTGCAGTACGAAAAGGAGCAGAGGGACAGAAACACGATGATGCCAGCACACCTTCCTAAATTGTGTCAATCATGCAATGCAGTACATCATTACCAGCTGTAGTTCGTTTCTGGACAAAGTCGTACTATACAAAAGATTCCCATTTTATGCAAAAGCAACTTATTTTTTTTTTTTAAGACGATAGTCTTTCTTGGGATACTTAAAGCAGAAATTTTTGTCTGTCTGTGACTCGATTCAGCCACCCAGCCAAAGTGATTGAAGGGTTTAACGCGCCGACGCAATGCAGGCGATGAGGCGCGCCGTAGTGGAGGGCTCCGGATTAATTTTGACCACCTGGGGATCTTTAACGTGCGCCGAAATCTCGTATACACGGGCGTTTTTGCTTTTCGCCTCCATCAGAAAAGCGGCCACCGCGGCCGGGAATCGAACCCGCAACCTCGTGCTCAGCAGCGCAACACCTTAGCCACTGAGCCACCACGGCGGGTACCCAGCCAAAGTGTAAAACAAAATCTGCGCAATAGTTTTATATGCCCACGGCCAAATCTGAACAACTAAGTCCGGTGTTAATGTTCATACTTGTCAAAATTGCTGAACAAGAACAAGACATTACGCAAATACAAGGCAGAAGGTCAATATGTGAGTGATATTTCAGTGTTCTTTTATTAAAACATTCACGAATGCCTGTTTTCTGCAATAGCAAATGAAATACATCAACTGCAGAAAACCGTCACCTGCTGCTGCTCATGCTACCAAGCCCCTGGCAGCATTTAAGAAATCAAACGGCAACAGCAACTAAACATTCCACTAGATAGGTTTCATGTTCTGCCTGGGACGCTCATGGAGTAGGGCAACATGGTTCTGTATAAATGTTTCAGTGGGGTGCTTCAATTCACGCGCGTCTCTGCTGTACGGCAGCGCTGGCATCGAGGCACCTGACTTGGAGCTGTGGAACGTGGTAAATTTAAATTGACTTGAGCATACCTCTAGCGTGTTATCTTGGGAAGAACGAGACGGGAAAGGAACAGCCTGAGAGGTGAGCAGGAAAAAGAAGGGAAGCATTTACTTGGCAGGGGCGCCAGTTGACTATTGTCTTTTGTCGACATTTGTAACGAAAGGAGCATTTTTTATTCCTGCCTCTTCTCATCCCACCCTTCCTTCTTGTCCTTTGTCATCGTTAACTTCTCGTGCAATCTTTCAGTGACTGCTCTATTGCCTGCATTTTTCATGATACTTCGTCAGACAACGACATGAAGCAAGCACCAAAGGTATTTGTTCATGTACCTCAATACAGGTATATATATGAAGAGTTCAGCAGTATTCAAAAATCTCACAAGCTGTAGCTCGTCTAATACGCTTTCAATTTTTATTAAGTTTGCAGTAAACTGTCACACAGGTTCACAGGAAAGGACTATGGATTGATGGAGGCATTGTTTCAAACAAATTCTTGCTCAAAACCTCAATTTTCGGACAGACAGATCATGGTTGTTTTATGGGTGAGCAGAATTTTTGGTTCATTTGTCCTGCGCTATTTCAGGATTTGCTTATTAATGAAAATTGAAGGGGCAGCTAAAATATTTTTAATCTGCAACATTCCATTGTTCAGTCACATAACGCCATGGTAGTGAACTCTGCATTTTTTTTTTTTTTAGAAAATTGGGACTTCAGTTAGGGGTTCACAAATTATGCGAGAATGTGCTAAATAGTCATTTAAATACGTTTTTAGCCCACCTGTCGCTTGAGACCATCTACTAAGGCAGCATTTACTCGTACCCCAATCATACGATGCTTTCGCCGGGCCTCTGAAAGCCGTATTATCAGGGTTCCACTGTAATACAATTTGAATGGTAAGGTGGTAAGGAGCAATGTTTATTTCATTCAAAAAGGAAAGATAAGGGAGAGGTTAGTAAAATGTACAGATATTAAAATAATTAGAAAAAAAATCATAAAACCCATCTCAAATTGAGCCAAACATTTTTCAAATCTGAGTGATGAAGGTGTATGCATATTCAAATGTTTCCGAATGAGATACTTATATCAACTGATGGCAACCTCGTTGGTTTGGGGGCTACACTTTGTCACAAATGAGGTTCCCTGCCAGCAGCTGGAAAGCCAACCTGAGCCATTACTTCCATGTTCACAGCAAAAGCCCCTGTAGCCTTCTTTACACTGCCACAAAAAAGCTGCCTTGGAGTATAGACAATTTGGGAAGCACAAGAGCACAATGGGAGTGGGGCGCAATGGCCATCTAAGAGCTTATGTGCGAGCAGTACTAAGCGTGTTCTCTGCATTACATGGAGTCATTTAGCAGTGACGCCGGGAAGTGTCCATTTTAGATTTTCTTTGGAATCCAATATCGCAATGCTTTTGCCTGCTTTGCTGGCACCTAACCACATGGGCGTGCAATAACAATGTGCTACAGTAGCTGACTGATCTTTCAGGCTTGAAGGGGAACGAAAGTAGTCCGAAAAATCTGAGAGTCGTTACTCCTATGGGACTACTGGCGGTTACTCGGGAAAGTCCAAAATGTCCAGCAAGTCTGAACTTTTGGAGTCCAAAAAAACGGTTGGCTACTGTACTCGCACACTGACGCAGATCGGTGTAAGCGCACACAGATGAGCGAACTCCAGCATACAGCAGATGCGTTGGAACGTGCCGGTTGCACCAAAGTCTGTGTGAACCGGATATCTCTGCACTGCACCTGCATGCACAACTCACTGAAACCAGTTCTGCCCATACATCCAAATGGACATCTGGACAGCCTGTGGAGTAGGGTTAGGTAGGGAGATTGGGACACGGTGTAGTTCCCACACGTCTATTCCTGGGTTGAAAGTGGGTCGTCACATAAAAAAGGAGTCCTAGTTCTATCGTATGGCGATGAACAGGAAAAAGTCGTGCTTCGGTTCAACGTCGTCCAGAAGCATTAGATGCTGGCCATACAGTGCCCCTCCCCCCCTTCCACCTCCAGGCCGATTCATGGAGGAAAGGCATGACTCACTGAATATCCTCGTAGACCTCGAAACAGCTGTCGGGAATGAGAAACGTGTCCCACAGCATTCTTGGTCGGCACACGGTGGTCAGCGTCAGGTTGGCCCCGTAGAGGAGGGACACCACCAGGCCGGCCAGGCCGAGAATGAAAGCACGGTGGTTCTTCTCACCAATGCACGTGTCCAGCCTGGGAGAGAGGGGAGACAAAACGCAAAACCACGCTCCAACAACACGCCACTTCGCACCATAGGAGCTACCACGGGACGTTGTCGAGTAGCGCTCACAACGATCTGCACTCTTGCAACCTGCGTGTCCCTACACAACAGAGCGGGAAGGGGCCGAAAGGCTGGATGAACACACCTTTCAGAGCTAGCTCAGCATTTTTTTAATGACAAACAATGCTTGGGTTGTTTCGAAGTAAACAATTAAATCTTGGCATTTTTTTTTATCCTATTTCCCAATAACTTCTTTTTTATGATATACAATATCCCGCCCCAAAATGAGGAGGCCAGGGCCAAACAAGAGGTGACGGGTGCCCAATAGCCCAGCCTGTGCATTCCTGCCACCTAAACAAACCAAGTACTTGACGAAGCAGGAACAGTAAAGCTGACGGATCATTTGGTTGCCTGTCGCTCCGGTAAACCTCCTATTTCTGCTGCTGCCTTTTGTAGAATATACAGATGTCAGAAGCAAGGGATAGCTGTCAGATTCACTTAAATAAATATTTGGCTGAGGTAGTGTACTGAGGCGAAATATTTGCCTGAAGTTGGAACTTGCAGCTTACTACAGCCAGGTAGCCCATTTAGTGATGTCTGAAAGCTATTTTAATCTTCAAAAAAATTATTTAGAAAGTGTCTCGACAGAAGTTGCCAGATGCAGTGATTTTACATTTACCCTCACAAAACTGCTCTAGAAAAAGGAATTGCTCATAAAAACTCCACCAATCCTGCTTCATAATTTACTGGGTGCGTTCCAATTTATCGTTTAGACAGCT
This sequence comes from Haemaphysalis longicornis, assembly GCF_048455015.1. Lineage (NCBI taxonomy): Eukaryota > Metazoa > Arthropoda > Arachnida > Ixodida > Ixodidae > Haemaphysalis > Haemaphysalis longicornis. Next base: position 54,929,731 of record NW_027526361.1, on the reverse strand, counting down.
TCGTTGCCGTCTTCGCGGACAGTGCGCCATGTTAAGCCCCGTTCCGATTCGAACGAAGCAGTCAACGAAGACTGCTTCGAGGAGACAGCATCGAAGTCAGCAACGATGCAGGCTACCTTCCTGTCTAAACTGAAAAACGAAGCCAGCGCCACCTTTTTGCGTTTTTCTGTTGAAACAAAAGCACTTGTTCCTTTATTTAAATATTTAGTATAATTTACTAGTGATGAAGATGACTTTGCCTAATTTTCAAATCACGTAATGTTTGTAATAACAACGGTAATATTAGTTACGAAACTTGCGGCTTGCTCAACTCAACATGTCTGCTACGATGCTGTCGTCTGCACTGGTGTTGTGTTTGCGACCGCGGCGCCGTTCTTCCTTTAGACGTCTAGTTAGACTGCTTCGTAGACTGTCTACCAAGCTGTCCGCGAATTGGAACGCAGCAACTATTTGTGACGTCGCAACTTGCAGTGTGGAACAGTGTAGTGGGCATGATGATGCAAGACTGTCGATACTACTATAAATATTCAACTATGACAATAGATAATCAACAGGCCATCCATAGTACACAATGAATTCCTCAGTAAAATGCTACTGGTAGCCGATTAGTGGCAAACTATCAACATAGCACTTTCAATTGCTGCCTGTCGCAACATAACATTAAAACAAGTTCACAAGCAACTTAATAACAACTTTACGAGCAACATAACATTACAAGCACCATTTGTCTTTGTACGGTAAAGAATCTATTCGCTTCTTTCTTCACTCGACTCACCAGGTAGCATCAGTTTATGAACCTTAAATAAGCACATGCAGTATGAACTTTTAAAGTGCAGTACCAAAAGACTCTATGGTACTGTTCTGTTCTATGCTCCAAAATGTAGAACACATTCTTTTTATAGCGGAAGAATTGTGGGGTGAAGAAGTAAAGTTACAAACAAACACGCAAACACCGAAGCAGTTACTGCGGCACTTTGCAGGCTGACACTGCTAACACAGCCATCGGACGCACTGGACTTGTCTGAAACATTGACCAACTGACACAAGCAGCACGGTCGCTTACGTGATCATGTTTGTCGAGCCATAGCCTAAGTTTTAGGAAACGATTAGTATGAACAGTAATAAAAACACAGCAGGTGTAGAAGTCAGAAGCAAAGTGCAAACACTGGCACTTCAGCAGTACTGCAGCGCCAGCTATGAAAGTGGGCAATAAACAAGATAATCAAACGGGCACCTGCGAGGTGGTAGCAGCCCTGGCTATATTTAGTTCTAAGGCCCTGCTTTTAATATGTCGTCGTCGACGTTGCAAAAACACACAATTTAGTGGGAGATTGAAATTTTTACTTAAAGGCCAACTGCACTCAAAATTTCGACCTCTTGAAAACCTCATTTTCGTACAATCTGCTTGCAGACAAATTGGTTTTAGAGAAGGATGCTCCATCTGGTGGGCGCATATAGACTCAGAAACTCGCATCCAGTGGGCACGACGGAATAAGCAGGTTGTTAAAAAGAAAGCAACATGCAAAATACAACAGCTGAAATACGCGCGTGGACGCCGCAAGCGGCCAGCAAAAATCGGCGATTTTGAAACCGAAACCGACGAGAGCGCGGCCATTGTAGTGACGTTGCAGCCGTCCAGCGAGCGGCCGGACCATGGAGGAAGGCCGGATGGTCACCAGCTCGGGAGAAAGTCTCCCGCAAGCTCTACACGCGCACGGGGCAGCAAATTGGTGAAGCAAGCGCAGCAGAGCTCGACCGGTTCTCCAGCTGCGTGGCTGGCCAGAGGAAGAAGCCCCCGTCGGCTGGAACGTCACAGGCGCGTCATGGCTGTTTACGCGATCCGCCGACAGGTGCAGCGTGGTCTGCGGCGGATCTTTTTTATACGCTTCTGGCTGATTAATGAGGCGTTTCACGGGGCTACCACTTGTGTCCCAGCTGATTTTGGGGTACTTATTACGCATTAAAAATAAATTTGGTCAAGGTGAAATTTGAGTGCAGTAGGCCTTTAAAATATTTAGTTTCTCAGTGAATAAAGCATCACTAGCTGCCGAACAAGCGCTTAGGTCCCTAACACTAAGCCTTTCGAATAAAACAAACTTTCACTTTGTCTACATGGCCCCTCTAAGTAACGAGTGACGCAGCGCAGAGACTGACCAGACGCAGTGGTGGTCCCTCTTGGGCACGCAGCGGCCGCACAGGCTGCAGTGGCTGCAGCGCTGCGGCTGCACCACTTGGCACACGGAGCACTTGGCGTCTTCCGCATCCATGTAGGGCACACTGACACTGCACACTTCGGAGGAGGAGGAATTGGCTGCGGCCGCTTCGGCCGCCTTGGCCCCCTCGGCAGCGGGGAGGTCGTGGGGGCAGCTGTGCACCTGGTAGGCGCACAGGCAGGTGAAGCCCACCGCGAGCATGAGCACTGTGTTCTCGGAGAAGAGGATCTCCAGGTACGGCACCACTTCCAGCTGGAACACACCCAGCAGCACCACTAGCGACGTCACCGTCCACGACAGGAAGAACCTGGCCACCGCAGGGAAGGGGGCAGAAGGACGCCGCTGCTAAAGCTCGCTTCTTTTTTTTCCACCATGACAGTCAGCGCTCCATTTCGCACTAATAAAACATTTTTATGCACTCTGCCACAGATTTAGCTTCATTTTGCACTAATAAAACATTTTTATGTACTTTGCCATGGATTTAACTCCAACCGCGTTTGCCACAATCTGCGCAATTTTATTCCGTTCACACCATTTTTTTGCAAATTGCGTCAAGTTCGCCAAAGAAACGTTGGGACCACCTGCTGTGTTTAGAACGTGCACCACGTGATTAACTTCATACACATTGCATATCCAATTTCCAAGCAGCCAGTTTTTGCCGGTCACTTGCGGCATGATTTCAGACATATTTTCCACCCAGCAGCCTTTTAAGTTGCAGCTATATGAAAAGAGTACATTATTGAGGCCGAAATTTTCGCTGAGGTCTTAAATGTGTCCTTCAGAACTGTGAGGCTAAAGGTTAGGCTTGAAGCACTCAATGTTGATTCAGAGGCTCTGGCAGCACAGGAGAGGGGTGCTTGGAGGTCAATGGGAGAGGCCTTCATCCTGCAGCTTGCTTGAACAGGCTGATGACGATGACTGTTCGACATTTGAATTTCCAGCGAAGCTTTACCAAGGCCCCTTTCGGAAGCGCTTTTAATGCTTGTCACCAGCTGTGGCTAAACAGGTCTGCTACATTGCTTGCATGGCACTCAATTTTTGTGCCCTGTATGTTCTTAAGCTCGAAGAATTTTTAGTTCTTATTCAGTGAGTGTCTTTAGGCTTTTACCTCTATTTCTTCTCAAGTGTCTGCTCGTGTATCACTCATAAATCGTGAGTTCAACTGCATCTGGGAAAAAAAAACTCAGTGCCGAGCCGGTTTCGTACCTGCACAAACTTCATGTGCATATATATGCACTAGTGCTGCTCTTCAAATGCAGTTCAAAGCCACTGGTACAGAGTGTAGTCTGTAGTGCACATGTTGCCCTCTTGCCCACACCATCACTTCCAGCTGTGTCGCTTCCGAGGACTGTCACAATCCATTCCTGTCGCATTATGTCAGACGGCTGCACCTGCTCTCGCATGCATGTGCTGTGCCGTGTTTACAGGCTTGAAATCAAGGGCTAACAAAGCCACATGCCACAAACATGACCAGAAACTCTGAACGGGTCCAAACCCAGACAAGCAAGCAAACACTGGCATTGATGGCAATTGCAGTGCATGTTGTGTTTCTTTCAGCAGTGCCGTATAATCTCTGAGGCAGGGGGATTCAGAGCTTAGTTGTGTGTGCCTGGTTTCACTATTCCACACTGACTGTTACTGAATTCAAATGGGAACCACGAAAGCAGGACAAGCCCGTGCTGTACCAGCCACGCAAAGCTCACCTCAGCAAACTCCTTGCGTAAAGCCTCATCAAAGCGCGTCACACACAGACCTGTTTTCAAAGATGCAATTCCTTCATGTTATGTGACAAAAAAAAAATTTTTTCTTTGCAGCATGCCGTGTACAACTTATGACTAGACTTACTTGGTTCTGGAAGGACTCTACCAGTAAGATGACAAGTAGAATACGGCCCAGCCAACCACTTTCATTGAAATTTTGTGCATTAAATAAGAAATCAGCGATAGTGCTCATTATCCTATCCACAACTTGTTATATACAAAAAAAAAAAAGTACACAAACATGTGCTTTACTGCATTCTAAAAAAAAAATTAAACAAGACCCAGAGTGCAACTGAACTATCTATCACTGATGCATTCTACCTTCAGCATTACCAGCTAATGTTGTCACCAAAAATGTTCGATATCAGCCTCACTGAATGCCCATCAAGGACAATGTGTTGCAGCAGCTGCAGAGGTTATACTGACATGCAAATTAAGCCTGGTGCATTTTTTCCAGCTGCTTCGGATGTATTGTGCTTGTTTGCACAGTGCTCATGACTGCATATGCATACTGTTACAGGTGACAACACAATACCGCACCCTTTTTCATGTGGCAATGTGCGCTCATCAAACATATTCCATGCGCAAGAAGGATGCAAGGTCTTTAAGCATATCTACTGTGAGCCTTCAAGGCTATCAGTTAGCTGCTTCACAATCACATTGTTAGGACATGGTCTAACATTACAGGTTCACCAATCACATGAAAGGTCATGTGCAAACACGATACATGCACGGACCATCATATTCCAAATTTTGAAGTTTACAAAGGCTGCACTAATACAAGAGCAACACCTTTACAGTCTTTGTTGGTCACTTGTTTTGACACGCATTCCCACCACATAACCATTTCTCCTTTCCTTCTTCCTCAAATTTTGTCAGGACTCTAAATGAGATCTCAGGCGCCATTCACACACTGGTGCACAAACAACTCGGCCAATACTACGATTTCTTTTTTCTCTTCAAATGTCTCTAACAATCCAACGAGCAAATGTGTACGAGACGCCAAATAGTGTAGGTTACTTCTACCTAAGTATAAGCACTTTGTAGCTGGAAACTTCGAGGCTACTCATTGCAGTTTACATTACAACACTTTCAACGGAAAGTATTGGGATGTTTTAGTTACACAGCAGGCTAACCAAGATCAGATGCGAAGAAGGCACTTTTTCTACGTACTTTGTTCTCGTTTTGTTCCTTGAACACCGCCGGTGAATGAAGTACAACGCAAAGGGTAACGTCGAAAACGTGATGATGAGCATCGTCCAGCTTTGGCAGGCGAGCAGAAGGACTGCCGGAAGGAGGATAATCGGCGAGATGAGGTCGAGCTCGACCCGCTTGGCGCCTCCGACCCAAGGCACTCGGATGCGGTCCATGATCGTGACTTCCACGCGCGACCAGTACTGTGCGGGAACTCGGCGGCACCTCAGAAGCCTGCGGGCAGCGACGAGAAAGAAAAACAACGTTGCGAGCCGCGGGCGATTTTATTGACGCCCACTACGTGTCATCACGGCATAATGTGTCGGCTAATAGTCTACACTGCCGTGAAGCTGCGGAGAACACCGCCCGCGCGGCTACGTTTCCTCGTATGCACCAATCTACGCCCTCCCACCACTACACCAGCTCCGAGGAGTTGCGCCAGCGATCCGATTAAGGCGAACGAAGACTGCATAATGCAACGATAGCGCTGCGGAGAGTAAGGCACGCCGATAAGCAATAAAAGGACGTCGGGACGACTTGCCTGTCAAATGCGGCATCCAAGGCTTCGCAGTCGCACAGGCACGCCAAAATGTGCGATCGCTCCCCGACTTCGGAAATGTACTCGCAGCAACAGAGAGGGTCATCATCCCGCGTCCGACGGGAATCGGTTTTCATAGTAGTACTGTCATCACTCGGCTCTAACACCGCTCTAAGAAGGAGCGGTATAATTGGCTCTACCTGCCCTGGGACAGCAGCCAGCTGCGGTAGCGGTGCCAGACAAGCGCCTCACGTAGGGGGAAGGAAAAGGGCTCAGCGAGCATAGAGTTAGCGAGTGGTACTGCTGGAGTAATAGAGCAAGTGGGTAAACAAAAGGTACCTTCAACGAAGATGAGCTGTAAGCCGCGCCATCTGCCGACGATGTAAAAAGTTTTTGACTTGGCGCTCAAAACAAATTTCCGTGGCACGCGGCCATAGAGCACGCGGCAACCACCGTGTTTGTTCTAGGCTGTCGTAGACGAAACAAACAACACAGCTCTGCGCGATTCAGTCCCAATAATTTAAACAGTGGCACTGGACAAAAATTTGGCGTTTAATCTGCGAATTTTCTTTCTTGAATAACGGTTTCTTGTTTCTAGACTAACTGTTCGAGCTAACGCGCTCAGCTGATCAAGAGCGACAGCATTATCCAGACGGACCCCACTGATTATCTAGAGTGACCAACAGGGAGCCATAGAATCTCTCCCCTCCGCCTTACCCCCCCCCCCCCCCCCCCCCCCGCCCCCGGCAACGCAACCAAAAAAAATCGGTCACTAGAGAAGTGTCACGGCCGCTGGATGAGAGCGCACGCAAGGTCATCCAGCGGCCGTGGAAGTGTTACGCTTTTAGCAAGGAAGAGGAAGAGGACAAAGACAGCTAACCGCCTACTATCATCACTATTGGGCTAGAGGTGAAGGAAGCGAATAAACCTCCACGGCCTCACGGAGCCCGAGCGACTTCGGCTGCTTTCGTAATTAGCAGGTTCACGTACCACCTCCCATACTGCAGGCTCACCGTATCAGACAAAGCCAAATCAGACTGCCTTCTCCTCAAAGTCTATAGGGCTGCTATTTTGCTTCCACCAAATGCCCCTACCGACCGCCTCCTTCAGCTTGGTGTACATAACACCACGACTGAACTCATCGAAGCCCACCGCACGGCCCAAATCCACCGACTGGCCCGCACCCACTCTGGCGTTCCATACTCGCTCGACTCTCCATCTCAACCCCTATCCTTTCCCCATCCTCCGTCCCCATCTCTAGAGAATTTCGCCAACTCATAAGAATTAAGCCACTACCTCGCAACTCTCACCCCACATTACATGCGGCCAGACGTGCTGCACGCGCAGCGAACCTGCAACGCCTGCACCCCCCCTCACCTCATACCATCTACGTAGACGCTGCTAGCTACCCCTCCCGAGCTGCATTCTCCATAGTAGCGCTCTCCGAGGATAGCACATCTCAGGAATCCCTCACTGTCCTCACTAGTACAGCCACAGCGGCGGAGGAGGCGGCTATATCCTTCACCCTAGCCCAAGACCCCTGTCCAGACACCATCCTGTCAGATTCACAATCCGCAATCAGAAATTTCCAAGCTGGCCGGATATCCAAAATTGCCCTCCAAATTCTACCCCGAAAACCCCCTCCTCACCCCGTGGTCTTGTTGTGGGTCCCCGCCCATACGGGAATAGGTGCCAACGAGGCGGCCATCCGAGAAGCTCGAGCTATGACCACCCGAGCAGGCCCTTCGTTGGAGACCAACCACGGCCTTCCCAGCTCCCGGGACATTCTCATCTCGAGTCGTACCGGAAAATCTTATACAACCTCCTTGGGAAAATCACACAACATTACCGCCTCCTCCGCCGCCACTATCACCCCCCCCCCCCCCCCCCCCCCCCGCACCCCAGCCTCACACAGGAGGAGGCCAGAACCTGGCGCCTCCTCCAAACGCACTCCTTCCCCTGCAGAGCCTCCCTCTCCCACTCACACCCTTCCCTGTTCCCCTCCCCACTCTGCCCACTCTGCGGCGCCCGGGACTCTCAACTACACTATCTCTGTGACTGCCCGCGCTCCCCTTTTCCCCCTTTCCCCACACCCACCCACTGGGAGCAGGCCCTGCGGAGCTCGACCCTGGAGACCCAGACCACCCTCGTCTCCAGGGCCCAACAGGTCGCGGAGACCCTCTGGGCCACCGCCACCTCCTCCCCCTGACCCAGCCGTAAAATAAAGTGGTTCTCTCTCTCTCTCTCGGTTCAGCCATGAACTCGCGTCCGCGTCCCGTTCTATAACAAGGAGGACGCAGACGAGACCAGTAATTTTCCCTATCAACAAATAATAACTACCGATAGACAGACAGACAAGGAACTTTATTGATGGTCCTGAGAGACTCCGATGCTCCCTTTCTCGGGGAGAGGGAGGGGGGGTGAAGCCGCTGGCCGCTCCCAAGTTGGGACGGGAAGGCCAAGCTTCACCGCCGCATCGTGGACTCTCTGGACATCCCATTACCAGTGGCGCACTAACGGGGGGTGTTTTGGGGGTTGTAACCCCCCCCCCCCCCCCCCTCGATGTCCGTCGACCCAACCCCCTCCGCACGGCTCTATACCACCGAACCGAAACCGAAGTTCACTGAGCGCAGTGTGTAGTCTCGGGAGCTTTTATTATTGGACATTCGCAGTTAAATCTCGAAGAAGAATATTGTATGACCGGCATTAAAAAATAAAACTAGAGCACGAGCTTTTAGGATTGTGCTTTTAAGACAGTGCGGACCAACTTGCGTATAACTTGAAGTAGTTTAAGAAAAAGAATGAGAAAAAATTTTAGTGGCACAAAAAGTGTCCCTGGACAGGAAATTTCGGAATGCTTAAGAATCCCTGGGAGTTTTAAATGATTCCGTAGCCCCTCTCCCCCTACAGCACGCCTCATGATATAGCCCACGCTAAACCGCAAATAGTCGCACAATTTTTGTAAGGCCAGGTTATACCACTTTCTGAACTTCTGTGCGGAACTTCCATCACGAGATTTGAATCATTCGTCGCCTTCTAGAGAAAAAAAAAAAAAAAAAAAGACGCTGAAATTTCCCATAGGTTGGGACTAAGTATTGTCGAGCTTGCCTTCTGGCCTCAAATCAAATCTAACAAGATCAGATCGAAGTTGTTTTATTTCATTTGAAAGCTTAGACAACTGTTTTTCCTTCAATACTAAGCACTGTACGAGCCCTCCCTCACCCGTTGAATAAAAAAATTTTCTGTTTTCTTTTATATATATCGCCTGAGTTTGTAACATTTTAGTGAGGAAGACAGCAACGCTTCGTGCGCAGTTACGAAAACCTGTGATCACGGATAACAATGATGTTTTGTTGAATAGGCTTTCAGAAATATGTGTTAATTTGGCTGTTCAGTGCAAATTGTGCCAGCCTATACGAACAGATTTCGTGCTTTACTCTTGGCTTGACTTCACCAGTGAAGAAGGCATTAATTGTATTTCCTCCCCAACCTCATCTCCCGTCATCCCTTCCTTCAAATTCTACGTCCAAACTTGGGTCCGGGGCTTCGGGCAATGGCAAAAGGCTTCGCCTATCTTCTTTTTTTTTATGTGAAGGTGCATCCATTATTATATTCCTTCTTCAATTTTTTCGCGTAAAAAATAATAAAAACTCGGCTGCTCTTTATGTTTTATAATTTTATACTTTGTGGGTATTTATTTTTATTTTTTGTATTACTTACATTTGTTTTTATATTTGTTCTTTTACATTTTTACAATTATATATTATTATATTTTATATTTGTTGTGAAAATTTCAACCCCCCCCCCCTAGACAAAAATCCTGGGTGCGCTGATGCGGGCCATAACTGACGTGAAAACATGGAGATTCGTAGCGCAAAGCTCCGCTCTTCTTCAGAGCAGCTATTCGGGCCTCTTTGTAACGAGGGGCATCCCCAGAGCATGTGTTCTAAATTACTTTTCTGTCCACGTCTCGGGCAGTCCGGACTATGGTCGTCTGGATTGATGGAGCAAAATAAAGCTAAGTTTGGATACGATCCTGTCTCAAGCATCGCAGTGTGATAGCCTGTGGTGTGTTTAGTTTACCGTGAGGAGGAGAGTAGACTCTCCTGTCAAGGTAATAGTGCTTAGTTACCTCATTAGAGGAGCAGAGAATGTCTCGCAACTCGACAAACCCAGGTTCAACAAGACCTCAACTCGCATTCGCGTCAGCGCGGTGGGTTAGTGCGCGCGCTTGGAAGTATGCGATTCCGTTGAGGTTGGCAAGGGAATCGAGCTGGGAGTCGAGATGTGCCGGGAACCACGTGATAGTATGTATATGGAGTACTCTACAGTGGGGTATTCTATATGCTTCTTCGGCGATGGAGCGAGAGGCAAATGATCTGACCGCCATCCTCGAATCGGTGGAGATTTAAGCAGGCAGCAATGGCCAAAGCCATTGCTGCCTGCTTCGCCCTGGCCGGGGTGGAGCCTCTGATGGTGCCTGCGCAATTGACCTGGCCTTCGCGATTGACTACTGTTGCGACGAAGCTATAGTTCATCTCACAAGCTAGCTGCAGCACTGTGGAGGCCACATTGTTATCAATAGTGCGCCCACTGAGGGCGCCTAATCCGCCGTGAAGGGGGTCCTGAAAGGACACTCCCTTCTCCCCTCTCGGCAAGTGGCACCGCACGGCCCCGGCGCCTTTTGTCACTTCCTTCGCGGTGAGTTAGGCGCCCTGAGGGGGACAACAATGTAGCCTCCACAGTGCTGCAGCTAGCTTGTGAGATGAACTATAGATGTGCGTTCGTACTGAGCCGCATCCACGAAGCTGGCCGGAGCAGTGCCACAGCCCGTGCTCTGCGTCTACCCGCATTTTGTTGCGGGTGTACGTTTTTAGGAAAAGAAGCAACCATGATGTTGTCCCTTAGGTGATCCGGCATCCGACATAGCACGGTGGGGCCGACTCCCAAACCAGCGAGAATCTCCCTCCCCACCGGTGTGCTGGAGAGCCGTTTCCTGGGCTTCAATGATTTCGTCGAGTGTGTTATGTACACCCAGCTGGAAAAGGCGTTCTGTGTTGGCATTTACCGGAACTACTAATACTTTCTTGATGCTCTTACGGATTAGCGTTTCCAACTTGTTCTTTTCTGATGCGTACCTTGCATTGCAGCCACGTAGATGATGTGGCTCATGAGGAATGCGTGAAAGAGTCTGAGAAGGTTATCCTCGTTCAGACCTCCCCTCTTATTAGAGATTCTAGTGATCAGGCCGATCATGCACTCCGTCTTGGTTGTGATTTTACGGAGTGTGGTAATGTTAACACCGCTAGATTCAATGAACATTCTGAGTACCCGCACCACTCTTGGTGTGAAGCAACCTCGTCGAGGGACTTCCTCCCCTTGGGCCTGGGACCTTTTCTGACCTGTCTGTAGAAAAGTAGCTCAGACGTTTTCGTCGAGCACCTTAGCCCTGTGCCCTCGAGGAAAGTTTCGGTTCGGTCTACCGCCTCCTGGAGACTCGATTCCACCTCCCCTTCGCTGTATCCGGTACACCAGATGGTGATGTCGTCTGCATATATCGTATGATTAACTCTCTCGATTCCCGAAAGTGATACCGACAGTTGCCTCGTAGCCAGATTGAACAATAAGGGCGAGATCACGGCTCCCTGGGGCGTCCCTCTGGGCCCGAACGAGTTATCTTCCATTTTGTGTTCTCCTACCTTTACCGTAGCTTTGCGATCCTCCAGGAACGACCTGACGTAGCCGTGAAAGGCCTGGCCTAGGTTGAGACCCGAAATGGATTCTAGAATGTGTCTGCGATATGTTGTCGAAAGCCTTCTCCAAGTCGAGCCCAAGAATGCCCCGCACGTCCCTCGTACCGTTGTCTGTGATTTGGCTCTTGGTGAGTTTCATTGCATCTTGTGTTGAGAGGCCTGGTTTGAAGCCGACCATGTTATAGGGCAGGAGACCATTCTGTTCTACGTGCTTGGCTATGCGATTGTTAATTACGAGCTCTGCTACCTTCCCGACACAAGACGTGAGGGAAATCGGTCTCAGATTGGACAAGTTGAGAGGTTTGCCAGGTTTGGGATTTAGTATTACCAGGGCTACTTTCCAATCCCGGGGAACTTCGCCCGTCTGCCAGGCCTTGTTGATTTGTTCTGTGAGCCATTGTATGGGGTCGTCTTCTAAGTTCCTGAGAGCCTTATTTGTGATGTGGTTGGGCCCCGGCGCAGACCTGGCATTGAGATATTGTGAGGCCTCCCTGACTTCGTAGGTTTTGAAAGGCCAACGGGAAGTAGCTGCAGGCCAGCTTATCCAGGATTTTCGGCATGTCTTCTTTTAGTGTGGCCCCGTGCACGATTTTCTCCAGCACGTTCCTTTGGTTGGACCTAGTATTGGTTTCGTCTAGCAGGTGCTTGAGAATATTCCACTAGCACCCACCTTCATTTGTCCATCTACGTCGTCTACGGAGTTCATACCTCGTCCCACTGCTGTTTGCTTAATAACCGACAGTGATCCTCTATGGCCTTGTTGGCCACCGCAATCTTTTTTTCTAAACCGTCGATTGAGCTTTTGCGTTTTCCATCTATTGGTTAGCGATTCCTTTGCTTCAAGAAGGTGCGCCAGCCGACTATCCATCCTTTCGTCCTCGAGGTCGGTGTGGACCTTCTTGGTCACCGCCTTAATATCTTCCCTGATGTGTTGCGTCCACTCCTCCAGATTAGTTATCTTGCCCTGCTGCTCATGCTGGGAGCGCTCTTTCCTGATTTTTCTAAAGGCATCCCAGTCAGTGACTACGAATTCCCTGGGAGTCTTACATCCTACCTCTAGAGTTGTGGCCAGGATGTTACGGTCACTTCCCAGATTCTCTCTGAGATTTGTCAAGGATGCAGAAGTGAAGACCCTGACGAACACAAGTCGGGAGCAGTATCCCTCGTACATGAATTTCCAGTCCTAGTAGGAAATGCCGGATCCGTCAGATGCAGGAGGTTGTGGTTGGTTGTGACCTGCCACAAGTCTACCCCTTTGTGGATGGACTGGAGGTAGCCCCACGCTTGGTGCAGGGCGTTGAAGTCTCGTGCCACCAAGAGCGGACTCGACCTGGCCAGACTGACTGCCGTATTTATGATGGTGGTGAACCTCTGTTTATGGTCACTGGGTGAGCTGTACATGTTAAGAACGAAAATGCTGTTTTTAAGATACCGTCCAGGTATTATTTCAATGAGCGAGTGCTCAACCTTATATTATTCGTCGCCGATGTCGTGTACTATGTATGAAAGGGAGGTGATTTGCCACCAGGATACTGATGCCTCTTTTCCCCTCGCCCAGACAAGTGTCAGCTTTCTAACCCGAAACCTTGTCTGTCAGAATTTCCTGAACCAAAATAATTTGGGGCTTCTTCGATGTGGATCGAACAAACTGATTGAGGACATCATTTTTTCGGGTGAAGCCTCCACAGTTTCATTGCTAGACTTCTATGTTATTGTGTTGGACCGCCATGTTGAATTTTATTAACGACTGCCTGTTGCCCTTAGAGCGTGTACCAGTTCGAACCTGCCGTGTCTATCCTGTCGCACCTGGCCACGAGGGTTTGAATAGATTCCACGACTTTGTCTAAAACGACTCGCATTTCGCCCGTCGCCTTCTCGGTCTTTTCAAAACGACTATCCGTCGCGGTTTCCAATTTTTCAATCCGGCCGGAAAGGACGTCCTTCGGCTGCCCGCCCGTCTGAGAGAGTGTTCTCCTTTTGGACTGAACGCAAGGCATCGACTCTGCTACCGGAACGAATTCCATGGGAACCTCGACCACAGGGGGAGGCGGCTGCTCAGGATGACTGTCGCCCTTCCCTATTGTCCTTCGATCTGTCTTAAGTGCTGCGACCTCGGCCCTGAGCTGTTCGAGAGCACGTCTCAGTAATGCGTTTTCTTTTTCTAGTTGTGCGATCCTGTCATGCTCTGGAGATACACCCCCCGTTACCTTTCTCGGTGGTGGTGGCGGTGAGTCCCTCACTCGATCAGCCCAGCTGGTGCCCTGGCTGCTACTGGCTGGCACCTGGATGCGAACAGCAGGAGGTCCCTTGGAGCGAGAGCGAGACCACCCCCTGGAGCCGTGTCTGGTCCTCGAAGGGTTGCGCCCCTTGAGGACGAGCGCTCTTTCGAGCGTCCTCTGGATCCGTTACCGGCGCCGCCTCGATCACGTGAACGGCTCCGTGACGTATGTCCGCTGAAGGTGTTGCTGCCGCCGTCGCCGCGCTTGCCGATAATTATTAAATGCAGAGCATTTTAGTAACTCACGATGTCACCCGCGTTGGCGTCCGTAGTCCGCGTCCGCATCGCTCCCACTACACTATATAAATACTTGCCGGTGCCAGGTTTCGATCCTAGGACTCTGCGGGCGGAACGCAAGGTGCACGGTACTCTACCAACTGAGCCACAAAGCCGACACAGAACGGAAGGGTACGAACGTGCCTTGACTCATTCAACCGTCGGCCAGAGGTGCGCCCTCTCCCCCGCGTCCTCCTCGCCTTCTCTCCGCTCGCAACGCCCTCTCTCGCCGCGTTCGGTTCGGGCGCACAACAGGTGGGGACGTGCGCAACACCCTCTCTCGCCGCGTTAGGTTCGCGCGCAAGAACAGGTGGGGCGCTCGCATCGCGCTCTCTCGCCGCGGTCGGTTCGCGCTTATGTCGTTCGCGCGCGCTGCGGTCGCTAACATCTGTGGCGTGATCGTGACGTCAGCATCACGCGTTCGCGTGGTGGCGATTTCGGCGCTATAACACTCTCTCGCGAGGGGCATTGGATTGGATTCGATTGGATTGGCTTGGATTGGCTTGGATTGGATTGGATTAAAGTGGATTGTGTTGGATTGTGTTGCGTCATAGCCGCTCCACGTTGCGTCATAGCCGCGGCAGGGGGTTCACGGCACGTTTCACCATCGACTTCAGCGACAATGTCTACGCTGGGAGACAACAATTACAACAACAACAACCAATACGTAATCCATACGACTTGCAGGCGCGCCCCCCCGCAGAAATGCTCTGCATTTGATCGTGCCCCTCGCGAGGGGGATGTTTCTTTTCTTTGAAGTGGTTCAATGATGAATCTTCACGAGACAAATGCTCTAAAAAATGCATTTAATCGTGCTCATTTCCTTACGCGCTTCCATTCCTTGCTAGCGCGATTGGGAAGCATCAGGGCTCATTAAACGCCATTCCGGCTGCAAAACTAAGCTGCCGAAATTTACCCGCCACAAATCGCAAATGGAGCTTTCAGATCACCCGCGACATTTTTTTATCGCAAGCCCCGCACCAACAACAACAGGTCCCCCTGCAGTCATTGACTTCGGGACCTCCTCCTGTATATACCCTTTGTATGTTTTTTTTTTTTTTTGTGATAAATAAACCACCACCATCGAATCGATGCGTAAACAAGCGGCTTCGGTCATTCTTTCCTCCATGGACTACGGTGCATGCTCTCACCAGGGCGATCAGCCATTTCGCAATTTGAGTTGGGGAAGACGAACAGAGCAGTCAGAACGATATGTGGAGTGCGGCGTCATAGCGAAGCATCGTATGTTTATTTCCACTCAATTCCTCTGTTTAGTGGTCAATGGGGGAGGCCTTCGTCCTTCAGTGGACCCAAATAGGCTGTTGTTGATGATGATGATTATTATTATGAATTACGTCTCAGCACGTATAGTAATATACTTTAATTACTTACAGAAAGTCATTTAATTTGCCATCTATGATTGATGCTGGGAGTACTCGCCGATGCACAAGCAAAGGCACGCGGCGAACCCCCAGAAGTGTTTCAAGACACGTTTTTAGACACGAGAAATCATTGAGAGGAGAAATGTGTTCCGCGGTATTGGCCCACGTTGCTTCCGGACTGCTTATCTTGCATTGCAGAAGTTTGATGCAGCACCACAGACGTGACACGTTGGACAACAGGTGGCGGGCCACTCATCCACAATAGGCTGTGCCACACAGCTTGCTAGTAGGAACTACAGCAGCGTTGGCGCAAGCCATGGCTGCTGGTTGACACTAAGCTTAACTGGTCAAAGCATCCTCAAATGCATACAAGATCGCAAAGACAACAGCACGACGCAAGCTCGCCGACATGCTGGTGACGCTGGTGAACGTGAATGTAGTGCCAATGCAGAGATAGCCAGGCGTAAAAATTCACTCCTTCAAAAGGCAGAGAGGGTTAAAATTCACCCCTTCAAAAGGCAGAGCAGAAGTAACGCTGTTATTTTCTTCCGCTCCACTTGGTACCCCCCCCCCCCCCCCCCCCGCTTTGTTATAAAAAAAAGTCACCTGCCTTGGGGATAGGGAGGGGGAGAGTTCTGCGGCAGCGGCTTTCCGTTGTTGTAGAGCCTATTCGCGTTTCTGTGTCGAGTTGAAAGTTGAGGTGGCGAGGTTGCTTCATCTAAAATTTTAAATAAATTTTTGAACAATTAAGGAAGAGTGGAAGTTCACACTTCTCAGCGATATCAAGACGTTAAACTGGCTCAGTTACTAGAGGTCTGCGAATACTCGAAACTTTGAATACTTCACGAATGGTATTTGCTATCCGATTCGATTCACGTGTAGTTTTGCAGTTAGCAGTATTCGAAGTTTTGAAATATTCAATATTCACAAATAAGTCATCTTTCAGTGACTGGTTTACTCCTCATGTAAAGCCTTTGACCGGGACCTTTGAGGTGTAATTTAAAAAAAATTTAATGAGGAGGATTGAATCACGAATGATTGTCCAATCCCTCCGTGGGCAAGTGTCATGGACAATTGGAGAAGCGAACGGAATGTGAACTACCACCACCAAATTCGCGCGTAGGTATGCGCTGCTTTAATGCGCGGCTGCACTGTGGTTTAATTAAACACCATTGGAAAATAAATAGATAAATAGATGATGATGATGATGATGATGATTTCTATTGGTTTCCCCTTTGAAGCGGGGTGATGACATGTCATCTTACCAAAAAGTACTAATATAACCATGTTTTACACTCTTGATATAATACTAGCGCTGCTTAGGGCAGGCACTAAAGTTTATTAGGCTCGAAATACTTTCTTTTCCCTGTTACAGGTGGTAACTGTCCTAGGCAATATTCCCCTGTCTGCTTTTCGTCCACCAGCATTCTAATCTTCTTTTCGTCCCCTCGACAGCATTGAAGTTAACTTCCTCTCTGATACCCTTAAATCCTAGGGCTTCTGAAAGCCCAATATTCCCTTCATGTAGATTTGGATGGATACCCTCACATTCTAACACTATGTGCCGCATAGTTTCTGTTTCTTTTCCGCAGACCACACATACCCCATCATTTTGTGAATACTTCCTCACAAAACTCTTAGTTCGCAGGCAACCTGCTCTAGCCTCAAAAAGCAAAGCACTGCCCTGGGAATTATCATAGAAATTTTCCTTTCTGATGTTCATCTTCTCAGCCCTGTACATCTCTAACGACGTTTTAGCTTCCATTTATTCGTTTCAATCTGCCTTGCCTCTTTTTTGGTTACCTTGGCTGTTTTGGATTCCCCACTGTTCTTTCCGTATTTCATCGTTAGCCTTCTCGTCTTTCTTAACCACTGCGTGTCCACGCTTTTCAAGTATAGGTACCTAAAAAACTTAACTGCCCACCTTCGTTGATCCATTGCCCTCAACCTCATCTCAAAGCATATTTTACTCTGAGCTTCTCTAACTTCAAACGACGCCCAGCCCATATCTCCCTGAACTGCTTCGTTAGTTGTTTTTCCATGCGCGTCTAAGGCCAAACGTCCTACCGTTCTCTGGTTTACTTCAAGGCCTGATAGAACGTCTGATTTTAAGCAGAGTACAGCATTCGCAAACGTGAGACCCGGAACCATTACTCCTTTCCACATTCCTCTTACTACTTCATATTTGTTTACCCCCACAGAGCTCTGTGCTTCATTATAACTGCGTTTCGCTTTCCCTTAACCTTAAGTTGCTCCTCGTGAGTACTTAAGTAGTTATCCCCTTCGTTTATCCACACTCCCAAATATTTATATTCCTTCACTCTAGGTAATTCGCTTTGCTGGATAGACACTACGTCGGTGGTAGCGTCATTGAAAACCATTATTCCTGATTTTTCTGCACTGAAATTTAACCCGAGGTCAGTGGCTTCCTGGCTGCAAATACTTATTAGCCGCTGCATATCGGTTTGGTTATCAGCTAAAAGAACAATGTCGTCTGCGTATAACATTCCCGGAATATGCTGTTGTACCACTTCGCCTTGCAGCATATGGGTTAGGCTAAACCCTACTTGACTTTCTTCCAGTTTCTTTTCTAACCCTGCCATGTAAAGCATGATCATTATTGAATTTATTGTAAACAAGGAAAGGAAAGACCATAAATTCATTCATTCATAGACGTGGTCTGCATAACGTGAGGGACCCAGGTTAGACCCCGCCCACTGGAAGCGTTTCTATCATTATCATCATCATTATCACGTTTTGCAGAGTGCAGAGCAGGTTTTTCTGCAAGGGGTTTGGTTACGCCATCACCGCTATCAGTGAGACCAAGAAAGCTTCGCTTTAAAAAAGGCCCGTTGCTAGACATGCTTGGCTAGTACGACCAGTTTACCTTACTGCGAGCATTGCCAACCAGTAATAACTCTTGATTTCGAACTCAGGCTTCTGAGTTGACAGGTAGCGTTGTTTTGGCTTATAAACTTACGGAAGAAGGGTTCCCTTTCAGCTTACACCAGAGCACACTTGTGTCACCCGAGGCTTACGTGTTAGGCTCTCTCGCACAGCTGTGGCGTCGTGCAGAAACGCCAACCCGCAGGAGCACGTCGTGCGGTGAAGCTTGAACGTTTGCGTGCCGTGCGGCAGAGCCCACTTTTATTGCTCTACCTGGGTCCCTCACGTTATGCAGACCACGTCTATCCGGTTGCGCCATTCGGGTCGCTCAGCATTATGGGTTCGTTGCGCGGGCGTTGGCTTTGGACTTTGGCTGAGATGAAGCGGAGAATGGGTTGTAAATGACGATAGCCTAACGACGACGATGGGTAGGGAGGGCGGAGGAAGGGGGGGGGGGGGGGGGGGGGCTCTGTTGTTATATATTACTAGAGCAACTAGAGGGCAGTCGGATATAGTTCCTGTGTTCACGGCCTGTTGAGGAGCCCACATTTCTTCGTGGCAATGAAAGCCAATTTTCAAGTTCTACCGGTGCGGGAGGCGCAGGATATATATGCATTGTGCACTAATGCGTTCGCATTCATTATAACACAAGAAGTGCCTCGGCGTACTCGTAGCTTTTGCACTTACGCTGGAACTCGCAGGAAGCCTCTGTTTGTGCCAGAGTTCTTTCATTTCAAAGCTCCCCACGTAATGTCAGCCATAAAAGCCCACCCATAGAACAGGCCGGATTGCATAGCTTTTTTTGGGTGGCTTAAGGTCCATGAATTAAAAATTAGTAGTAATAAATGCGGAGGAATGGTAGAAGAAGTGCGAATTGACCAGCCGTCTGGGTAGAAAGTTGAACTAGGAAACAATAAGCTAACAAATAATTTGGCTCAATCACCGAACAATATTTAAATGTTGAAAATAATAAAAATAACCCGCCTTGTTTTGAAAAACAAAATAAGAAAAGCTGTGGAGGTTGGGGGAGGGGGGGGGGGGGGGTGCGAATACACGTCGGCGTGTTGGAATCGCATTCCATGAAGGTCCTCAAAAAGGAGTGTGGTGGAGCGTTGATTGCGCGAGATGCATTGTTTACCGGCGATAAACGGATAAACTGTTCCTCCTGACGGCAAACGAGTGAATGTTATTGTCGCAGCGAACTTCGTCGGGTCACCGAGAGGTGCCTCCACTGATCCACTTTGTGGGATCCAGACGCCATTCGCGTTTACATTCAGTGTAGCGTGAACTACACCTGTTTTCTTCCGTGTATGTGTTTGCTTCCTCATTTTAATCTTGCTCCGGGCCACGCAGGAAAAAACGAAGAATGCTTGATTGACTGTGGGGTTTAACGCGTCGACGGTACGCAGGCGATGAGGCGCGCCGCAGTGGAGGGCTCCTTATTAATTTCGACCACCCAGGGATCTTTAACGTGCGCCGAAATCTCGTAAACACGGGCGTTTTTGTTTTTCGCCTCCATCTGAAAAGCGGCCGCCGCGGCCGGGAATCGAATCCGCGACCTCGTGCTCAGCAGCACAACAGCTTCTTCCTCTGCATTCGAGATGGCTGCTCAGCAGAGGCTCCAGCGTACAGGCCTTAGGCCGTCTGTTTTAAAAACCAGCGTTGTTGTTGTGACCGTGACGGAACGGAAGTAGAACATGTGCAGATCAGCCAGACAGCGCTCTGATTCTGGTGAAGCTTTGTCCGGGAGTGTTGCTATAGTGTGCCCGTCGAAGTAATTCGCGCCAAGACAAAGAAACAGAAGCGAAGAAACAGACTAAAACACGATGTGGCACACCATCATCATCATTAAGTGGGTAAAATATATCTGGTAAGTATCGCTGGTGGAAGCCATAACGCCTTCACCTTTAAAGCCCGTAAGCACAGACGCGAGGACAATCCCTGCTAATTACCGGCGACGCGCCGGCCATCAGTTTCCGTCCACCCAGGTATTTTTGTTCGAATCTTTTATTTGAGAAAGCTGGATTTGCTACAGCTGCGGCAAAACAGAAAAAACTTAGCTGTTCGACTACCTGGCGTTACTCGACTGACCGTTGTATTGAACTGAAAATCTAGTTATACGGGAATATACCGGAATGTATAGGGTTTAACGAAATATATAGAAGCGGCGCTGACCAACGGCGTTTATTAATTAAGCAAAATGTTCTATTGTAATTAATTAGCCATCATGCGTTGTGTTTAACTTGCTACATCGCACCGGATGGTGGCGAACAAAAGAAGTGTTCTTTTTTTTTTTTTTTTTTTTCAGTCAGCGTAAGTGCTGTAGCACCGACATCTGCGGGTAAGGAGATGCGGCGAGATGTTTTCGGAAATGTATAGTAAATCTCCTTCAGTTGTCGGTGAGATATAGTTTCGACTTTCACGTTTTCTTTTTTTCGCTAAGCGTTCTTCCTTCATCCCTTCCTTTACAGCTTATCTTTCTCAAAAGTATATGCAGGCAAACGACGAGTTTCATAACGGTTAATACACTTCGACTCTGTTTAGCGCAATAAATTATACGCACCTTTTCGATACATATACCTTTGCGTTTAATATACGGTGTGCTTGTCGTGGCAGAACGCAGTGAAGTCGCCAGCAGATGCTAGTTTTGATGTCGGTGGATGAAAAATACAAATCCAAGTGATTTCTATGTCCTGCAAAACGACTAAACAGCACAGCGTGAATAACACGGACGACAATGGACAGCTGTGGTGCACAAGGGGTCGACTTCGGGTATTGAATCTGTCTAGTTTTTTTTTTAGTTAGTTTTTGTCTGTCTGTTTGGTTTTGTTTGTTTGATTGTCTGATTGTTTGTTTGTACAGGAACCTATATCGTCGTCGCAGGCATTATTGTAGGAGTGGGGAGGGTGGAATACTATTCAGTCGATATTTGACAAAAACTTTTGAAGATGGACTATGGTCGGAACAAAAAACCTAGTTTACACTGTCAGAAATATTGCCTTACATTGTAAACAGAAAAAAAAGCTCTTGGTACTAAGGCAGGGGAAAAAAAGCAACTGTGAATACGGAACACATCAGAGACCGTACACTAAATGTTATATTTTAACAAAAGAGATTGTGGAAATTTTCAACGAAAAATGAAGCAGGCGCGGGGAATTCTTCATCTGGCAGGCTGTTCTACTCATGCGTGGTCCTTGGAAAAAAAAGCACAGTTGAATATGTTGATCCTGAACGGCTTATATATGGATGAAATTTTAAAGAATGTTATGCACGCAGGTACGTATAAGTACGTTTATTTATATATTTTTCTTGTGGGTGTCCATTCTGTCCGTAAATATGCTATACAGTTAAACCTGGATATAATGAAGTTGACAAAAATTCGCATTTTTTCGTTACATCCAGGTTTTCGTTACGTGCACGTTTCGAGTTAAAGCTCGCGGGAATGAAGCAGAAACGAAACCAATATGCCAGGCATCAGTGATGCTGAACTCACCCTCGCTCAAGGATATATTTCACACTGAAAAACTGCGTGATTTGCGCTTGCTGCTACTATACTAGGCGGCCCCCGAATTCACAATGGTAACAAATTATCACTTTGCTTTTTGATACTTTTGGCATGCGTTAACGCGCTTCAAGGCTGAAAGGGCGCCTTTTCGCGAACTTCATGCTCTTTTGTGGAGTGAAAATTGTTGAAGGGATGCTAGCTGGGACAGTATGCCGGGCGGGGACGATCTTCTTTCTCGCCGGTGGAGATGGCATTTAAAATTGCGAGCTTGTCTTGAAAAAGACAAATCTTTTCGTATTCAGGCAGCATAAATCATCCACGAACCCATACCACAGATATCTGGGGGCACACGCGAATACACGCCGACGGGCAGGCCTACAGCACTTAACCGACACCGCATGCACTCACGCGTGGAAACGCGCGAGAGATTGCGGTGTCGCTAAATTAGTGCATTTCGCCAGACGATTTTTCAGAAAAATGACAAGAAACCTTGACTCATCAGTGTAGCGAATTCGTTACATCCAGGTTAACCGTCGCAACTCCGTTATATAGAGGTCGCTGACACAATGAAGGTGGAAATGGGAAATTGAAAAACTTCGTTAAATCCAGGAAGTCGTTACATGGAGGTTCGTTTAAGTGTAAAACAGTTGAACCACAGCGCAAGCGACAAGACATGTAGGACACACGAAGCGCTATCCTCTTCCCTTCGTACGTCCTCTTGCTGTCTTGTCGCTTGCGCTGTGGTTCAACGTGCATCGCCAACTCGCCCAAGTTTTCACGTCACTATAAAACAGGGACCGCCTTTGTTGTTTTATCTGGTCTGCCAGCAGAGAACGTTGGAATATTGTACGAGTGTCTGCTAATTGCCTGTCACCAAATGTGCTGTCCCCGTCGGGGTGCGTTCTAACGCTTCTAGATTCGATTTTGTAGTCGGGTCCCAAGCGCCGCAGCCGTGGCGCACATTCAACATGTATAGTGCTTCTTTCGGTTTAATTGGTGCCTACCTAAAATTGCGCCTCAAAATTTAAGCACGCCGCAAGCCGTTGTTGTCAAGTAATGATTACGAGCGTTCCAGGAAAAGAACAAGAGGCGGATCGAGAGATACTATTTGAAAAAGCAAGGGGTGCTTTGGAGCCTGGCATTACGTTGTTGTAGTATAGTGGACTCGGCTCTGGTATACCCCTGAGCATTGGCGGATCCAGAGGGGGGGTCCAGGTGTTCTGAGCCCCCCCCCGCTTAATTATTTGTCGTATTTCTGGTTTTTCAAAATTTCGGTGACCATCCTCCTCGTCCTCCTTGTTATCACCATCATCATCGACATCAACACTAATAAAAACTGACCCCCTCCCCCCTCAGAAAAAAAAAAACAGGATCCGCCCCTGCCCCTGAGGGAAATGCATGCATGGTCTGTGGCTTCGACCGGCTGCCATGTGCTGCTCATGTGCTGTTTGCACGATTGTTTCTTCTCTGCAGTTGCCTGCTAGCTGTCTCAATTCACAGACCCCGGCTGCTCATGGCACAATCCGATATATATATATATATATATATATATATATATGTGTGTGTGTGTGTGTGTGTGTGTGTGTATATACATATATATATATATTTTTTTTTGCTTCGTCTAATGGGCCTGGAAAATTAAGAACTCCTGCCGGTTGCACGGGAAATCCAGCTCACGCAGCAGACTACCCAGTTTTCTAGGAACTCGTATGGCCTTCTGGCAGCCTGGCATTTTGGTTTTGGTTATCTTTGAACACAGCTGTAGAGCCTGTAGCATTTGGGATGACTCAGAAAACTTGTGCGCGTGGCAACCTTGTTGGTATCGAACATAAGTTGGCTGTTTTTTTACTTCGTACTTCTTTCTCTTGGCGTCTGTGGCGTTTGGAGATGCGACACAGATATATCAATCAATGGAGCCACATGCTGTACCCTTCTTTTTTGCCATTGCGTGATTGGGACTAACGCTAGGCTTACATCAAGCGGGCACGTACCCGTATCTCCCCCTCTCGCTGAGCCGCCAGCAGTTCGGCTGTTTAACAATGACGTCGTATCCATGGAGGCCTCACGACGCTTCGCAGTCAATCAGGACGTCAGGCCTACGCATACCCTCGTCCAATCGTCCAAAGTCCGTGGGAATTTAGGTACATGTCCCTTCCCTCCTGCGACATACAACGGCAAAGTCGGCTTTTTCGCTTAATTGGTGACTTAATTCTATCGAATGAACGTTTAGTGTGATTAGAGCCCGTTGCCCTTGTAGGCAACAGCGTCCGCCAGTTATGCATGGTGCGTCATCCAAAGCTAACCGTGTTAACGGTACTAAACAAGCGAAGCCGAGACATACCTATATAATTCATAAGTACCAGTTGGCTGCCGCCGAGTAAAATACCGCGCAATGACATTTCTCAAGACAAGATCAAGGAGTACGCGGGACTGACCCACTACAACCTCACATCACCGTAATAGCTACCAAAACCGAACGCGAAAGGAAATCTTTAAATACATCGCAGTCCGGTGTTTGTTTAGGACGTCATTTGACCTGGCCGTCCAGCGCCCGTTCCGAAACGCGCCAGTTATACGTTATACGTGGTAACTGGCGCTTGTTTAGCGTCGTCGTTTTATTATGTGGCCTCTAGTCAAGCTAACCATTGCCCCTGGGTAGTGGTTGGTTTGGTGTTATAGGCTGCACGAACTCTTTTGACTGAGGCGGCAGGTGTATATAATATCATCTGCTGGTATTTGCGAGAACGTCAAGGTTCGAGCCAAATGGTTAAACGCTGTCCTGCGCGCGACTGTGTTCCGAGCAGGAAAAGCTTGGTTTTCTTAGAACGGCACTCTTACGTGGTTTTAGAATGCATCTGTGCATCATTTCTTATCAATTCTATTGCTTCAAAACCATTTTTTGCAGTAGTTTATTATACAGAAGGGCGTCCTATGGTCTCTGACTGCATGCATAAGGCCTCCTTGATCAATTATCTTTTAAAAAAACACTACAAGTGCGTTAAAAAATTCCACGCTACAAAAAATGCGGCCTCCGAGCTCACGAGTAATAGGGGCGTAGGGCAGGCGTCTGTACTTCACACGCCCAAAATATAACGACTGCTTTTTTCCATCCTAGCTACCACACAGCTGGGCATTACGAGTACCGCGCACGCAGCAATTCTCATCTTCGCACAAGCAGTAATGAACCGTACACTCGAAGCATCCGCTTTGAAAGCGCCCTAGCAAACCCAGTAAAATCTTAAACAGTTACGTAACCGGTGCAGCTACCAAATATTAATCGTTCAGATTTAGGGGAAATCCCCAAGGTGGAGTAAGTTTCTGTAAAGGAAAGTTTGACATCCACCTAAATGCAGCCATACGGCTACAAAGGAAAGCTATACAGCTTTCTCGGAAACTTCGCAGTTGAAGAAAAATTCGTCCTGGTCCAGGAAAGCTGTATAGCTTTCCTTTGTAGCCATACGGCTGCATTTAGGTGGATGTCAAACTTTCCTTTACAGATACCAAATATGTGTGAAATAACTAAACGAAAAGGTTGCCGCATATCTGCTTGCTTCTCTGCAATTGTCGTAACATCCTCTCAGCCACGTAACACCCTCTTCTTTACACCCTCACGTTCTTCTGCGTCCCTCTCGCCCGTCCCACGACGAATGTAATGAAGGTTTGCTCACTCCAATTCAGTTTCCCCTATTCTCTCTGCTCGCTCACCATGTGTATGTAGCCCAAGAAATGCTACCGTTTTTTTTTTTAAACCTTCTCTAGAGTGCCATCCGACAGTATTATAAGCAGTCCACTATATCGACGTCCACCGGCGTTTTGTAACAAAATTGCCGCGTCTGGCAGTACATCCCTCTAGATAACGTAAAGGTAGGCAACCTAACTTAAACATAGCATAACGTGACCTAACGCACACAAAGAAATCATTTAAAACACCAAAACTAACCTAAGCCATAAAAATTAGAGTTCAATTTAAAGATGAAAAATAAAACGAGGCTAAGAGCCGGTCTAAAAAACCAACGTGCCTGGGATCAAGAAGCTAGGACGAACACTACGACGACAGACGCTTAAGTGAGGCTATAGCCTCATAGTCTTAACGAATGTCTTAACGAATGTCGTCTTAACATAGTCTTAAAGGAGCCATGAAGAGAAAACACAAGTTTGGTTCATTCAAAAGATTGTCTCGTTAGAATCATACTGACACCACTTTTAACGTAAACTTCGCTCAAATAAGCTACATAATTAGGAAAAACGGGAATGGTCATGCGACCCACCAGCTCATTTCCCGCAACAGAACCTATGTCGTCACATGAGCTAAGCTCTGCGATTGGCGGAGGCTGGCAGAAGCAGACGCAAATTAGGTAGAACTTACAAACTAGACGAACGAGCGATTTGCGCTTAAATTTAGGGCACATTCTTTACAAAGCAATAAGAATGATGGGACAAACAGTGGAAGTTACGAAAGCACATGTAAACATAGAAGTACTGATGCTTCTGCTGTTCGTACTGCGCACAGCATGCTTGGTTTCGCTGCACAGCACTACGGGGCTTGGGGTTGTCTCAGACGACACTGGCCGATTGACGCAAGCAACGGTGTCTTACGTGACCCCATTTGTCGAGCGAGCACTGTTTCAGGGAACGAATATTTTCTCCCAGAACAAAAACAAGCCAGGTTTAAATGCGGGCAAAAACAAACCAAACGCTTGCCACGGTATGGTGGCGCCATCTAGGTTACGGAACGTAAAGAAACGCGGGAACAAACCAACACCGCTGTACAGGGTGGAGACAACCTTTGAACGGTCCCGTGCCGCCGCAATTGGGCCAACGGGCTCAACGCGTTATTCTTTTCGTTTCCCACGAGACCTAGCAACGCGAAACAGACAATATGATTCAAACTTCTTCAGTAAACCGCGTTGCGGCGATAATTTTAGCGCGGTTTTGACACAATGACTTGCTTCGGCGGCGAGCGAGCAACCGAAAATGGCGGCGCCAGCGTATACGTGTCTCTACCCTGTACGGCGGATGCGTGAATGAAGGTACTCTAGGCTGCAGAGCGGTCGGTTCCAGTGATGTCACTTGGGAGCACGAAAACGCACGATTGAGCGGGAAAATCAAAATTTTAACCTAAATTGTTTAATTTCTCGGTGAATAAAGCACCGTTTGTATCCGGACAAGCGCTGGGGGCACTATAGAACACGAAATCTTTCGAATAAAACCAACTTGCATTTTCTCTTCATGGCTCCTTTAACGAATGTCGTCGGACGGCACTCTAGACGCTGCGTTTTAAAAAACAGTTTGCAGCACGACAGCTTTCGACGGGTGCATGACACGCCATTTGCATCGCGAGTGGGTGGCTTGCGATACGCTGCCCTTTCAAAAAATTTTTTACAGCGGGAATGTTGCGGCAGCATGTCTTCCTATACCACGCAGAATCGGCGGACTTTCTCCATATGTTCAACTGCAAGCTGTAGCGGAATGATCAATGTCATGTTTAGAGTTATAAATATTTTGACGCGAAAATCTGAACAACCAAGTGAAACCGCTTACCTCTCACACTGTTGTACTGCATACACAAGGCGAGGCAGTGAGCCGTCCGCGAGGGTATACATCGGAAGAAAACAGCAGCTCGAATTCTCACTGTTGTCATCTGCTTCTTCCGGTGAGTAGTCCGGGGATTGCTGTCATACACAAAAGTAAGCCATGTGCAAGCAACGACGGGCAACGTGAGCGGTAACGCCACGCCGCTGCTTGACGTAATTAGCTGCATGAGTCACTTGAAACGACGTGTTCGGAGTATCGTTCGGTTACTTTCGGCAGCTTGGCGCAGTTTCGGTATCGTTTTTTTTTGTTTTGTTTTTGTTTTTGTTTTTTAATACGAAGTTTTCCGTGTCTCGCCTGCGGTGGTTCGGAAAGAATGAACTGCAGAAAAGCCAACTTTACACAATATGCGTTTCCGAAAAGGGCACATGAATCACACACCGCATAAACAATGGGCTGTCTTTACATGCATACCGGGTTACATTGTGGTAGACGAACGCGGTTTGGCGTCATACGGTTGAGCGATGATGATGAAAAAAAACGTTCTCCGAAGTTTGGAGAGAGAGAGAGAGAGAGAGGGAAAACTTTATTTTGTACATTCTGGGTTACTGAGGTGTGGTGACCGACAGCTGCATCTTGCCGGTGACCTCGGCCGCTCGTTCCGTTAGATTCTTCTGAACCTGCAGGTCTGAGCTGCCCAGCGCCTCCTCCCAGTGCTCGCCAGTGGGTATTAAGGGAAAAGGGTCTTTGGGGCAATTCCACATAAGATGTGTGATGGTCTCGTGTGCACCACATGCAGGGCAATTGGGTGAGGGGTACACAGTAGGGTAAATTAAATTCAGCCTGGCTCGACATGGCAATGTGTTAGTTTGCATGAGGCGCCAGAGTCGCTCCTCGGCGTTAGTCAGTTCCGGGTGAGCAGGCGGGTATCGACGGCGGGTGAGGCGGTAATGCGCAGTGACATCGTGGAAGCTCAATAGGCTGTCGCGAGCCGACTGGGCTCCATGGAGGGAGACAAGAGTAGGTCCTGCTCGGATGGTAAGCTCTCGAGCTGCTGTGTGGACCGCTTCATTGCCCCCCAGCCCTGTGTGGGCAGGAGTCCAGATCAGCTCCACCTGGGAGGTTGGAGGATTTTGAAGGAGAATTTTGAGCGCCAGGGGAGAAATATTCCCCTTGGCAAAATTTTTGATGGCCGTTTTCGAATCAGAAATTATAATTGCCGGGGTCGGCCGATGTGATATAGCTAGCGCAATAGCCGCCTCTTCCGCCGATGACGCGTGGCGCGTACGTATGGTGAGAGAATTGAGGGGGGGTGCCATGGGTTCATATATAGCCGTCACTGCATATGCTTCGTGATGTCTGTAACTAGCAGCGTCTACATATACCGTATTTGGCCTGATGGGGTACTTTTTAGCCAATGCCCATGCACGCTGTTCTCTCCGCTTCTGATTGTGCACTGGGTGCATATTGCGCGGGAGTGGGCGCACACGTAGAAATCCATGAATTTCTTGGGGAATGGGGACACGCGCGTCACTTATTATTGGGGCTTTGATGCCTATCCTGTTCATAATGTGTCGGCCGGTAGGTGTTTCCGACAGGCGAGAGTACTGGCTAAGCAGGTGAGCTTCGATTAGCTCTTCCGCGGTATTATAGACGCCGAGCTGTTCCAGTCGGGCAGTGGAAGTACTTTGAGGTATCTGGAGAGCAGTTTTATAAATTTTCCGAATCAGACAATTGATTTTAGATAATTCACATGGAGAGGGATTAAGATATGGCAAGGAGTAAGTAATGCGGCTAATTACAAAAGCTTGAATTAGCTGTATTCGCTCGGCCTCTTTTAGCCCCTTGTTGCGGACAGTAATGCGGCGTATGAGGCCTATCGTTTGGTTGACCTGAGAAGTTAGTTGTGCTATGTAACGAGTGTTGGCTCGGTTACTCTGTATAGTGAGCCCTAGGATTTTTATGCTCGGTACTGACGGTACGTTTGTGTGGCTCATATGGATTTTTATTGAGGTGTTTGACGGAGAAGTTCGTTTCGCTGGAAGTACAAGAAGTTCGGACTTTTCTGGGGAGCATTCAAGGCCTGCCTTAGTGGCTTCTGCAATTACTATGTCAGCCCCGGTTTGAAGAACATCTTCTATTTGTGCGTCGCTGCCTCCCGACGTCCAAAGGGTTATGTCATCAGCATAAATACTATGCTGAAGATGAGGAATCCGAGCAAGCTGCTGAGGAAGATTGAGCAGGGCCAAGTTAAAAAGCAGGGGGGAGAGTACAGCCCCTTGAGGAGTGCCTATTGAAGGAAGGGGTATGGTGTCGGTTACAATATCCCCAATTTGTAGCACTGCAGTACGGGCGGTTAAGAAGTTCTTTACATAGTTGTACGTGCGTTGGCCTGGAGCTATTGATTCTAAATTTTGGAGTATGGTCGTATGGGATACTCGGTCGAAAGCTTTTTTGAGATCAAGTGCAAGAATGGCTGCCGCGTCCACTTTGGAGGGAGGTGTGATGACCTCGTGTTGTAGTTGTAGAAGTATGTCTTGGGTAGATAACCCATGCCGGAATCCTATCATAGTATGCGGAAATGCCCCGGTTCGATCAGTAGCCAGCTCATTTTTAGGTTGTAGCTAAACTCTCCAATAAATCATTATTCTCTCTCTATCTACTTCTCTGTCTATAACAGGCGCATAGATAGCACGTTGATCACGTCAACGCTGATCTGACCGAATCAGCACATTCAGGTAACCCAACACAAACTAAAAAAATTTAAAGCCGTTCCACTCAATGTGAAAGCTGTCGGAAGTGCAGAGCAGTGATCCGCCATAATAGGCTGTACCGCCGTTATCTGCTTACTGCTACTACCCCATGCAATTCAAATTTCCCGCCTTCGCAGTGCTCGCGCGCCCCCTGCCTGAAACTGCTCCAGCGGGAGCTCTGGGTTGGATTGGATTGGATTGACTTGGCTTGGATTGGTTTTGGATTCGATTGGATTGGATTGGGTTTTGATTGGGTTGGATTGGATTTGGATTTGGATTTGGATAGGATTTGGATTGGATTTGGATTTGATGATAAGCAGCGGTAAGCATGATAATCAGCTAATCCTGGACAACCAGAAGCTGAACCTTAGCTGACGCTACGTATATCCTGGCATAGCCGCTTGGCTTTCTAAGCCTCTGGGTTACGCCGCGGACGACAAGGCGTGCCTTGTCGTCCGTCTGTAGTTGCAAATGTCGACAAAATACGGTAGTCGACTGGCACCCCTGCAAGTAAATGCCTCCCTTCTCTTTCCGGCTTACCTTTCATGCAGTTCCTCTCCCGTTCGGTTACTCCCAAGATAACACGGTAGAGGTTTGCTCAAGTCAACTTAAATTTACCGCGTTCCACTGCTCCAAGTCGGGTGCCTTGATGCCAGCGCTGTCGTACGGCGGAGACGCGCGTAAATCGAGGCACCCTAGTATACGACGTATCCACGAGCGTGTTAAACGGAATGTGGAACCTATCTATTATAGTAGAACCTTTCGTTGCGGTTGCCGTTTGATTTCGTAAATGCCGCCAGGAGCTATGGTAGCGCTGGCAACAGCAGGCGACAGTTTCCTGCAGTTGATGTATTATTTCATTTGCTATCGCGAAAACCAAGCATTTATGAATGTTTTAATAACGGAACAGCGCAAATATCAATTATGTATTGATTTTCTGCCTCATATTTGCGCAAAGTCGTGTGCTTGCTCAGCAATGTTTACAAGTATGAAGATTGCCACCGGACTTGGACGTACCGTATTTACTCGAGTAATGATCGCACTTTTTTTCCAAAAACTTGATGCAAATGTAGGGGTGCGTTCATTACGCGGGGTAAATTTTTCGAGAAAAACTTTTGAGCACAGAAAACGCAAGCAAGTTGCGGGTCAGAAATTTTAAGGTAGGTCTCATGAACACAATAAAAATAATAAAAACATAATAAAAACTTCGCATACAGTCGCCAGCCGCTTTGCAAAGTGACGCAAAATGCAATGTTTTCATGAATTACGGAATGCGCCGGAACGAGTTTTCCGCGAGGTGACAGCAAAGCAACCAATAAGTGGCTGCCGCTGTCACAATTAGAGACATCAAAACATGGGGGCAGATGCAGCAAGCAGAGTGCATTTTTTCTTTGTCTTGTGAGTACATTATGTGCATTTAGTGATCATCAATATTGAACGCATGCTTGCCGATATCGCTAATATCAGCAAGTCTGCGGCAATAACGTCGCCATGTCGGCTTTGAAAGGGAAGGAAACAGAGGTAAGCACGATCATCATCAGGTAGACTTGGCACACATATGACGTATCACCCAGCGCAAATCGGATTCAGGCTTCTTCTTAGTACTGAGGATGGCTTGGAATACCTGTCATCTATGGTTTTGGTGGGAGGCCGTTCTGGCCGTGTGAGGACTGTGCAGCTATGGACATATGCAGGGCGTATGACAATGTTAGCCATGCTGCCATCTTAGAGGTACTAAGTTGTCTCCGCCTCCCAGACAAAGACTGTGTCTTTGCCCGGCACTTCCTACAACACCGCTCTTTCTCCGTACGCATCAACGGTGGATGGAAGTTTCGGCTCCTTTACACCAGTGCGCGGCGTTCCACAAGGGTCTGTTCTGTCTCCCCTACTTTTTAACATCGTCTTGTTGCCGCTAGCCTGGCACCTGGCCACTATTCAAGACCTGTATTTCCTCATGTACGCAGATGGCATCACTGTATGGACAGCTCCGTCAAGATTTGCCAAGACAAGCCGAGTGCCTCCAGCAAGCGTTAACAGACTGCCAGAAATGGTGTGAGTATGTGGGCATCACCCTCTCTCAAGAGAAGACTGCTGCACTTACACTTGCCAACGCTTGGAGCCGTCGCTACCTTGTATTATCGCCGATCGTCATACAACTGAACGGTACCGCCATTCCCATTGTCAGACACCTTCGGGTTCTGGGCTTAGAGATATCGGCCTCAGGGTCGGCAGCTCAGTGGATACGATCTGCTCGACAGAAAGCCGGGCAACTGCTCCACCTTGTTCGCCAGATCTCTCAGAAGTCTGGTGGGGCCTGCTGGACGATGGCCCGTCTCCTAGTGCGTTCTGTACTAAGGCTCGTGTACCAGGCACAGTTCCAGCACATGACGCGAGGGGACTGGGACCGGCTGGAGGCTATTAACAGGGCCGCCATGCGCACCATTACTGGACTCCCCCGCCTAACACCAATTCCACAGCTCTAAGCAGAAGCCCAGCTAAACACTCTTGATGAACTCATTCATCAGCGTCGTTCCGCACGCCTGCTGAAACGTGGACTGGTTCCAGAGGCAGCAGCTCTCGCCGCGTACATGGGCCAGCCGCCGAGTACGATGCCAGCCTTTTCCGCCGCAAGGCCGCCCTGGCTGTTCCATCAGGAGACGGACAACAAGCCTCTGACAAGGCTACTCCGTACCTCGGGCCTTCACCAGTCTCCAGATGCCGTCCATCATGTCCCTGACTGGGCGCCTGAGACGCAACCACTGGTTGTCCAGACTTTTATGGACGTCTGGGCATACGACTGCTTCGTCACCACGGCCTTGACGTGTCCCTCCTATCCTGCCCTAAATCAAAGCTGCTCGTACGAGTCACTCCGTGCACTCCCAAGCCTGCTAGCAGAACTTACTGTCATTAACCGAGAAGCCTGCGCAGTGAGGGGAAGGGGGCGTGGAACCAGCGGCCGAGCAGTCTCTGGGATCTTGGATGAGGTCGCGTTGGAAACAAAGCGTGAAGAAGCGGTCGAGCGCCAGCGCGCGGGCCTTGGAGCGGGTGTGCGCAGTGTGCAGAAGAATGAAGTAGCGCGGGAAGCAAAAGAAATACATATACGCCGTCCGGCGCATTCGCGTCCACACCGCACCGTTTTTACCTGTGTTCGAATCGTCTGTGGTCTGTTTTGCTTACGGGCGGCCAATTCTAGCATTCGTTACACAGTGTGCGTTAACAGCGGCCGTTACAGCCACCGTTACACAGTGACTCAAATCGAACACCATTGGCTGCCGTGAATCGTTTATTTCCTGGCAAGATTCTGCTATCGGCACCATGCAGTCGCGACCAGTCGCGACGACGGTGCTCCCCGTAGACCCCCCTCCCCCGAGGAGCGTGCGTTGGCTTGGCTTGAAGAAAACCCGACGCTTCCCGTACCCAGTCGGAGTCATGTGTATTTCTACTTGCCTGGCGTTCGAAATCTCTCGTGTCATGCACAAAAACTTTCATGATTGAATTTGAGCCCATAAGAGCTC
Organism: Haemaphysalis longicornis; assembly: GCF_048455015.1. Lineage (NCBI taxonomy): Eukaryota > Metazoa > Arthropoda > Arachnida > Ixodida > Ixodidae > Haemaphysalis > Haemaphysalis longicornis. Next base: position 54,896,146 of record NW_027526361.1, on the reverse strand, counting down.
TACACTCCGCGAGCGGTTCGCCAGTGCATTTTTTTTAGATGCGAAGCATCTCATGCTCGGGGATGTGTCCCTCCCTCCCTCTTTGTCGTTGTCCGCCGTCCGCACTCTGCTGCGCATGCGCGTCTCTTCAGCCCCGTCAGCGTTTGGGCTGACGTCAGCGCAGTCCACTATAAAAAGAAATAGCTAGGCGGCGCCCGGTTTCGCTCCCACGACTCTCAGGCCGCAACGGGACGTACGTGGCGCTCTTTGCAATGCGCTACAAACCGAGACGGAAGCATGTGCTACGAACGCGCCTAATGTCCTTCACTCATTCAAACTACGTCAAGAAGCTACTGATACAACGAAAGCACGCGAAGCTGAACGTAAACGGAAACAACGAACTGAAAACTAATGGGAACTTCAGTCAGGGTTCCCCTACGGGAAGATGGTGTAATTCTTTTTTTTTTTTTTGGACAAGGCTCGAGACCTGTTACTCTGCCAGTTTGAGTTTTCATGCTGTCGCATCCCTTCAACGCGCTGTAACATCGTTTCGCTCTTCCTCTCGTCTGACCTCTGGCTCCTCGTCGTCAGAACGGAGGCAACTCTCGCTTGCGAGCATCACAGCCCTGGACGTCGCGGGGACCCTTTGGGCCTCCGCCACCCCCCTACCCTGAACCCAATGTAAAATAAAGTGGCACTACTACTACTACTACTCTCCAGACGTGCTACCTCGCAGACGTCTATGTGTGCCTGTGCATGCGTTCGTGCGGGTGCGTGGTGTGGCGAGCGTCAGACCATGTGCGGGCGCCAGGTCCGAAAAGTCGTGCCAGTCCTTGCGCACCCTGCAATAGATCGCCGTCCTTCAATTTTAGAGCGCAACTCCTGCGGTTTCGCGTCGGCCCTCGCCGGCGGCCTCGTTGTAACCGAGAGAACAGAGAGGACACCGAAGATAGAGCGGGCGGGAAAACTGAGGGGGGAGTATGGCGAGGGTGTAATGGGAAGGGTGGTATGCCGACACCGCGCGAGACATGCTCCGCAGCGGCGACGCGCTACGAGATAACGCCAGAGCAGCCCGCGCCGTCGTGCGTTCGCTGATGACGCGTTCACTTTCCGAGACGAAGGAAGTGCTGCCTGAACAGAGGCTCAGCGCCACCGAAGTCGGAATCCAGAGGCGAGCGCCGCCGACGCAGCAGCTATGCGCCGTCGCCAGGAAGACTACAGTTCGCGCTGCGCTGAAATTTCGCATTAGGGAGTAGCGTAATTGTCAGCCAAATTTTTTTTTGTTCGTTTAAAGACGTGTTTACTTCGCACTTGAAGACAAACGATAATTGAATATATATTACAATGAGCGCTCACGATGTTGCTGCCCCCCCCCCCCCCCAAAAAAAAAACGGAGTTGATTACACTATAGTCGGTGACAACTTAAGAACGGCACCGATGATGATGATGATTATTGCTATTGGTTTCCCCTTTGAAGCGGGGTGATGACATGTCATCTTACCAAAAAGGACTAATATAACCATGTTTTACACTCTTGGTTTAATACTGCTTAGGGCAGGCACTAAAGTTTATTAGGCCCGAAATACTTTCTTTTCCCTGCTTTTCGTCCACCAGCATTCTAATCTTCTTTTCGTCCCCTCGACAGCATTGAAGTTAACTTCCTCTCTGATACCCTTAAATCCTAGGGCTTCGAAAGCCCAATATTCCCTTCATGTAGATTTGGATGGATACCCTCACATTCTAACACTATGTGCCGCATAGTTTCTGTTTCTTTTCCGCAGACCACACATACCCCATCATTTTGTGAATACTTCCTCACAAAACTCTTAAGTTCGCAGGCAACCTGCTCTAGCCTCAAAAAGCAAAGCACTGCCCTTGGAATTATCGTAGAAATTTTCCTTTCTGATGTTCATCTTCTCAGCCCTGTACATCTCTAACGACGTTTTAGCTTCCATTTTTTCCCTCCATTTATTCGTTTCAATCTTCCTTGCCTCTTTTTTGGTTACCTTGGCTGTTTTGGATTCTCCACTGTTCTTTCCGTATTTCATCGTTAGCCTTCTAGTCTTTCTTAACCACTGCGTGTCCACGCTTTTCAAGTATAGGTACCTAAAAACATTAGCTGCCCACCTTCGTTGATCCATTGCCCTCAACCTCATCTCAAAGCATATTTGACTCTGAGCTTCTCTAACTTCAAACGACGCCCAGCCCATATCTCCCTGAACTGCTTCGTTAGATGTTTTTCCATGCGCGCCTAAGGCCAAACGTCCTCCCGTTCTCTGGTTCACTTCAAGGCCTGAGAGAACGTCTGATTTTAAGCAGAGTACAGCATTCGCAAACGTGAGACCCGGAACCATTACTCCTTTCCACATTCCTCTTACTACTTCATATTTGTTATACCCCCACAGAGCTCTATGCTCTCTATGCTTCATTATAGCTGCGTTTCGCTTTCCCTTAACCTTAAGTCGCTCCTCGTGAGTACTTAAGTAGTTATCCCCTTCGTTTATCCACACTCCCAAATATTTATATTCCTTCACTCTAGGTAATTCGCCTTGCTGGATAGACACTACGTCGGTGGTAACGTCATTGAAAACCATTATTCCTGATTTTTCTGCACTGAAATTTAACCCGAGGTCAGTGGCTTCCTGGCCGCTAATATTTATTAGCCGCTGCATATCTCTTTGGTTATCAGCTAAAAGAACAATGTTGCCGCTGTGCCTTATCACCGTAGCCGGATGTTTCTCCGCGCGGCGCAAGTAGGGCGTTACTGGGAATATTTTGAACATGGCGTGATCCGTTCCCGTGATTTTTTGGACTTAATATGCTTATAAACGACTCCAGTGACGACAAACAAACTGCGTGAGACAAGGCAGACGATATCACGCATTCATAGCAAACCCCTCTCAAAACACGCGCGCACTGACGTCACGGGTCCGGCGCTTTGGTGGAGTGATACACTACATGAGGTGGTGCCGTTCTTGAGTTGTAACCGAGTATAGCGTTCGCAGCGCAGCGTGGAGTGGGATTTCTATCTTCCTAGTCGGGAAAATCCTCAGATATCCAAGAAGCGAGAGAAAGGCCATCTGCGAGCTACGAGGAATGCCATTGCTCCCCTGCTTAATGCGTTGCATCAGCCTTGCCGTGCACGGTCGCAGCACACACACTATTTCGACACAAAGACCTGCCACATTTTCTTTTTTTGCTTGCTATGGAAATAGAACGCAGTGCCGTTCCTCGAAAAGCGACTTCTTGGAAAACTCGGCTGAAATAGCCGACATGAACAATTGAAGAGCATTCAGATGCTTACACCCTCGTTTTTATACGTTATATTATTATAATACTATTAATATAACAATTATTATGCGCACGATATCAGATATAACCAAAACGATTTTCGTATACAGGAAAAGACTTCCAGCTGCGCACGTGACTGGACTTTCGTGGACGCCCGCGCCGAATTCAGACAGAAGCGTCGATTTTATCTGTCACAAGTCTGAACAGCATACACAAGCGATTGATTTGTGTTAAGCTATTATTGAGTTTTGCGAGAATTTGGCTTTACTTAATTGATTTGGTTGGTTATACCGAGTTTAACACGCCGACGCAGCGCAGGCGATGAGGCGCGCCGTAGTGGAGGGCTCCGGATTAATTTTGACCACCTGGTGATCTTTATCGTGCGCCGAAATCTCGAACACACCGGCGTTTTCGCTTTTCGCCTCCATCAGAAAAGCGGCCGCCGCGGCAGGAAATCGAACCCGCTTCCTTGGGCTCAGCAGCACAACGCCTTGGCCGTCTTAATTGTCATAAAATCATGAAAGTTGCTTATTACGCAGCACAACATAAAGACAGGAGAAGCGTAAAGCTGATGCCATGGACACACATTTCCCTGCACGCCTTCTTTGGGGGTCTGACCAGGAGGACAAGCTTGCAACATCACCTGTGTGTCGGTGCCAGCGTGCGTAACTGCGCTGTGCGCATCTGAGTTTACGTGAGCGCGCTTGTTTGTGTGCGCAGGTAAGTTTTTTTTTTTTTTACTGCCCTAAATATACACAGAGATAGAGGGGTGAATAAAAATCTTATGCAAACAAGCAACTTTTGTTGGCCGAAACACCAGTCCTGTGTGGGGGTCCGTAGTCCAGGACGCCCATGGTCCTTATATAGTATAGATATGGGGTTCGGTTTTTATTCTATGGATAGTTTAGAAGAAACTGTCGATAGTATGGGAGTCAATTTGGATAGTAGCAACAGTCAATAGTCAATAGTCTCCCCACTAAACGTCTTCCCCATAACACATTTTTGAACGTGTAAATAAAATCATGGTGCGTGATGCGTAATTCTTTAATACGAGCATCAACAGATCGCAAGAAAAAATTTGTTCAGATTTCTGGAGATATTTTAGTTTTCTTTTTTTTTAGTTTTTGGGAGATTTTTTTTTAATACCAGAAAGTTTGATGGCCCTGTTGGTACACTGCTCGCAAACCCGGTTTAACTGGGATAATCCTTAACTTCCTATCCTTTAAAATTCAGGCCACCAAGATAACTGATCGCCGCGTTCAGAGCGACGTACCCGCTATGTTCTTGTATCAGAAAGCTATTCCGTTGCCTTCAAGCTATTGTTATTCCTGCATCAATCAACGTAGCGCAGCGTATCTTCAAGTTGAACAGTGAGTGATGAAGAAGTGTTCTTCGCCTTTGCGTCGCTGGTTTAAATTACTGCGCGGCGTGTACTATCTTAGCAGAAGCGCGGATCGCTGCGCACACATCGACTCCCAGGCTGCCGGGGCGTACGCACAAAGGATTTCCGCTGGTGGCATCAGCACAAAGCCGTCCCGGTCAGCGCAGAGCTCCGAGGAGCGGCGTTGCGTGCTTTCCCGTTTCCTGGCCAAACAGGGCCGTGCGTGTGTGACGGGGGTCGAACGTACAAGGCGGCCGTCGACCCCCGCCGGCTACGCTGTTTCACGTCACTTGGCACCAGCGCCCAACGCCACCTAGAAGCTTGCTGCGCCCCGGTCTCCACCAAGGAGGTTGTATAGAACTTCTGGAGTGGAGATGGTGCTCGAAAACTGACGCCGACGGCCGCCATCTTGCCGTGGGAAACTCGTTCCGCCGTAGCAGACGCATTGCATTCGTCGCATAATGTACTTGTTTTTGCGGCGGGTTACGTTATATTTTTGCTTCCGTTCTTTTTTTGTTTTCTTTTGTTTTGTTTTGCAAGTTGATTCTCTTATGCGGCTCCTTGGTCTCCACACGCACTTGCGAACGGGGGAAGCGAACCGTTGCCGACTCGGGCTGAACGTTTCTTCCTCCGCACCTTATGGTCGTCCCAACCGTGGTGCGCAATCTTGTGACTAATGATACTCATGACGCACAGGCACAAGGAACGGATCACGCGAAAGTTGAGTTTAAAGCGGAGGCAGCGCTGTCCGCGGATGCGAATGAGGATATGTTCTCTGTCCACGCGGTCGTATGCGACAAGGTCACCGCGTGACCCCATCCAGACGCGCCAAATGTGCAAATCACCACGCCACCTACGCAGATGTGTAGTTACTGGTCATACAGACACTCCAAGGCAAATAAAGAGTTAATGTCACCTACCACAAGGGCGCTTCGATGTCCTAGTGCGAAAAGGGACCGTTAGATGACCTGATGCGAATTGCCTTCCTTACACCTCCTTTCCCTCTTTATTCAGGACAGGCGACTTTGCATGCGAGGAAGTGATGCCAACAGCGTCGTCAGGGACACAGCTGTTGGTGGCTACAGTTCCGTGGATTTTTCATGCGCGTGGAAACTCCCGGCGCTTCGTGTGTCTTTGAAGCGCGAGTCGTTCCATATACGCATTGTTTGCGTGCTTGCTCTTACTTGGGGCCGCACTTAATTTCTCAAAAGGTTTGTCAAGCCGAAAAGTTTTTCAAAGGTGTGCCGCTATGCAGCCGTCGTCGGCCATGTCTACTCTCGCACTACCCTCTCCTCTCTGTCGTTGTTGCAAGCGCTGGCGTGCTTATAATTTCCTTTCGTTCCTTTCTCTTCCGGCTCTCGTCCGGCTCCTCGGGCAGGTGGTGGTCGTCTACGCAAAAGTATATAAAACCAGAAAAACAAGAAAACAAACGTGTGTGTGCGCGCATACGTTTCGTTACAACGGCCACTGATCAAGGCAATAAATTAGTTCGTACCTTTGTTCAAAATTGTGTGTCACCTCAGCTTCGCTGGTTATGGACGCCACCACAGATTGGAATGACTCATGATTAAAAAACGAAACGATACGGACGAAAGCCTTCGGTGGCCCATTGAGCAAACAAGCAGGAGACTGGCGCCGTCGTCCGTAACAGAAACGGTTCCTTCGGACACAACGTTCCACACCACGGGCCGTTCCATACTTCGAAATTTCCTATAGCGCGGGGGTAAATTCGGCAGTATACGAGAGGTGGCTCCCCCGGAAGCGTTCCATAGCCCGAGACTTTTCGTAGCGCGACCTTAAACTCTGCAGTAGCGACAGGAAGTAGTCCGCGTCAGTACACCCCAGATGACGAAAGCGGAAGAACGCAGCGAAACGAGTGAATAGGCAGGCAGCGAAATTCATCGTCATCATCAAACTCTCCCATCATGCGGTGGTAGGAACGAGAAGCGGCGCAACGCGTAGGAGACCGACATATGAAAGCGTTAAAGCGGATCGCAAAGCCAAGTGTCCAAAATGGTAAGACTAAAAAGCCCTTCGACAAGGCGATGCCGAAGCAAGGCGTCTCAGACGTTGAGCTGTACATTTATGCTTCCGCATTTGCAACAGATAAGAGGTGCTTAGGCGTACTACTAAGTTTTAGAAAATGACGTCACTTTCACTTCCGGTTACGTAATAATTTGTGACATCAGTGCAGCGTAGCAGCTGTAAGGATATCGCCCTACCGACACCGCACTTAATTGATTGTAGGGTTTAACGCGCCGATGCAGCGCAGGCGATGAGGCGCGCCGTAATGGACGTCTCCGAATTAATTTTGAACACTTGGGGACCTTTAACGTGCGCCGAAATCTCGTACACACGGGCTTTTTCGCTTTTCGCCTACATCAGAAAAGCAGCCGCCACGGCCGGCAATCGAACCCGCGTCTTCGTGCTCAGCAGCACAACGCCTTAGCCACTGAGCCAACGCGGCGGATCAGACACCGCACATACATGCTATAAAGGGAAAGCAGGCGATTGTCTTCTTCAACGCTTTTTTGAAGAGAAGGGAAGGCCACAAGAGAAGGGAAGATGTGCGGGAAATGGGAAGGGAGGGGATGGGAAGGCATTTTTAGGAAACATTTTTGGGTGACTTCGAGAGCTCCAACCTTTCGCCGCGGCCACGTTGCCGAAGCTCAATCATCTCGGCAAAAAAATACACGGGATTGCATGTAGAATGATCTGAAAAAGCGAGTCTACTTTTAATAAATAATAACATTATTATAATCCTATAGAGTCCTCGCACTAAGGCTTGACAGCGTGGCAGCGCCATTGAGTTCCACCGGCCGCATCATCTTAGGTGGCTGGTCGCAGCAGGTGACGGTTGACGCGGTTACTGTGGGCGTACGGGCAGTGGGATCCCTTTTTTCTGCATATGGCTATGGCTGCCTAGAATGAACACATGTGTCACATATTAGTTGCTCCCCTAAAGCTGGTACGCTTTGAAGTTGCACAATGGACTGCTAGGCAAGGTTGAGAGAGAGAGAGAGAGAGAGAGAGAGAGAGAGAGAGAGAGAGAGAGAGAGAGAGAGAGAGAGAGAGAGAGAGAGAGAGAGAGAGAGAGAGAGAGAGAGAGAGAGAGAGAGAGAGAGAGAGAGAGAGAGAGAGAGAGAGAGAGAGAGAGAGAGAGAGAGAGAGAGAGACTAAATTTTTTTAGCTTCTAAAGTGGGTCGCGTGGCCCGTTGGCAGTGGTGGCGCAGTGGCACTCAAATGGGGGTCCACGGACCCCAAGGGGTTCGCGAAGGCATTTCAGGGTCCGCGAAACCTTCCCCGAAACTTTTCAACCCCCTCATTCATTTTTTTTTTTCCTTTTTGCTAAACCTTGCTGGAAACGCCAAAAGGTGGTTTCGTTACATGACGTTTCATTTCTGGCATAGCTAGTGTAGTGCCCATGGTTTAATGTTGGCTTTTTGCACGACACGCCAGCTATGCGGAAAAGCCAGACACAAAAAGGGCAGCTTGTATGTGTTAGGGTGACTGTTAGCTGCAAGAGCAAATTGTCTGAAAAAATTACACGCATCAGCATAAATCAGGCACGAAACTCTGGCATTGATAAGGATGTTGGAGGCTTTAGCTGCACGTGCAAATTCTTGAAAATTATGATACGTACGTAGTTCATCGGGGGTCCACCATGACTTTTGCAAGCCCGGAAGGGGCTTGCAAACACTCATTGCACTCATTGCAAACACTTCCCGAAACACTCATTGTTGAGAACTGCTGCTATAGCGTGTTCACTGGGGCCCATATGACGACCTGGATGCCTGCCCCTGGACGACCAGGTATAGGCTGTCAAGATCTCCCAAAGCGAAATTAACGACCTAAACGTCAAAGACCATTATGCTGAGTAACATGCCTAACGACTGCCGCAATCTACCCCGAAACAAACCTAACGACGTTTTTTTTATCCGATTCTTCGCCATTCTGATTCTTCGTTTCCGATTCTTCGGCTTGGATTCTTTGTTGGGCGTGTCTAGAGTGCCGTCCGACGGTATTATAAGCACTTCACTACATCGACGTCCACCGGCGTTTTGTTGCAAAATTGCCGCGTCTGGCAGTCCATCGCTCTAGATAACGTAAAGATGGGCAACCTAACCTAAACATAACATAAGATAACCTAACGCACACAAACAAATCATTTAAAACACCAAAACTAACCTAAGGCATAAAAATTACACCTTAATTAAATAATGAAAAAAAAAAAGCAACCGAGGCAAGAGCCGGTCTCGAACCACCGACTTTGGGATGAAGAAGCTACGACGGATCCTCTACGCTACAACGACAGACTCTTTGGGCGGTGCTAGCCTAGTGTTAAATATCCGAATGTCATCGGACGGCACTCTAGCCATGCCTGCAACGATCAGCTAGAGTGCCGTCGGACGGCACTCTAGACACTGCGTTCTTTGTTACCCAAATATCAAGAAGGAGGGGGATTGGCCACGAAGTAAGCAGATACGAGGCCAAATTTTTAGACAAAACGTACTGACACAGCCAGCAAAATCTACGCGGGTGACGTGCATGCAGTATGTCGATATAACTACATTGTTTGTAAACGGTACAGCATCTGTATTCAGTTTATGTACACACAGAACATTTGCGATGGTCGAAAAAGTTTCTTCTACTTACAACTCATCCTCCCAATCATTATGACTCTTGCAGCGAGTGCCCCGATCCTCTCCTTGATCACACCTTTTTCCACGCAGGGGGGGTTATGATTTGAAATCGATGTAACCCGAAGCGTGTCCTAAATTCTGGCTATAGTTCTGATACTGGCCTGCCGAAATTTAGGGTGCTTCTATGGCTATGTTAAGAAGCTTGTGTCGTCTGCTTAGTGTTTTTCTTTTCGATCCGAGTTGCGACTTTGCCGCTCTAAGGGTACCACCATAGAAGAGTACTCAACCATAACGTACCCACACCGCCGTCTTGAAATTCTGAGCCATTACATAAGCGACATTATACGAAAGAAGTGGCCGCGGATCTCGCAGCAACTATGAACGTCTCTCAGGGAAGGGCCTTTAATCATACCAAAATCACCTTCATTATCACGTCGCAATCACATTAACGGCTTCACCGGTCAATCACATTGCTGCCAAGTGTGGGCGTGCAGCTACTATATTTGATACACATTCGCCACAGTAGCGGTTAACGTTGAGTGGTGCAGCGTTTTGTTCTAATAGTCGTATAGATAGATCTCCATCATCGGTTGCTAATTGTTCGTTGGGGGGCTTTTGAAGGTTTCTTTGACTGACCTGCAACGGGTCCTACCCTGATCCCCCTGCGCCAGTTTCGTCCATTTCTGGCTCTTAACACTTTTAATGCATGGACATCATAATCATCAGCAGCAGCAGCATAATCATCATCACCATATCTACGCCCACTGGAGGACAAAGGCCTCTCCCGTAGACCTCCAATTATACCAGTCCTGTGCTAACTGCGACCAATTTATAACCGCAAACTTCGTGATCTCCTCTTTCCATCTAACTTTCTGCCGCCCCCTGCCACGCTTTCGCCACACTTTACTTGGTTCAGTTGGCGAAATACTTGACGCCCCCAGATATCCGGCAGCTCGGAAAAATTCCATTTTAATGCATGTAGCTTGAAACCCCTAATCGAAATTCCCCATTCGCTGTATCGTCCTCCACTGAGGAGGATCGGCCAGTGACGATGGCAGCAGCCGTCAGAAGCTCACAGCCTGCCAGCGGGGATCCACGAAGGAGTTACGGTGGGGGCAGACAATGACGGTGACGCTGGGAGCAGACAATGACAAGGGGGATTGGTCAGGGCTAAATCATTGTAACTCGTGAGGGCTTTAAAATACTAGGTAAGAAAAAGGTCGCGAAATGGAAGTTCGCTATATGATTAAAACTCCAACTATCCGTCCATTTTGTATCCTCCAGCAATTCAAGCGACCTGCAGCAGAAAGGTAAGCTTGAATACAATTACATACAGGGTGCCGAACCGGAACCGAACCAGTATTTTCGCCGGGACTGAACCCGAAGCCGAACCATTATTTTTTGAGCACGCTGAACCCGAGCCGGAACTGAACCCCCAAAATAAATAATGGTTACCGGTTCACGACGAAACGGTTCGACCGTCCGTTGCTACGGTTACCACCTCTTCAATGATGGAAGTCATGTCATAACGGTAACGGGGGGGGGGGTAGCGTACTTTAACATAAGGAGGCAACGAAATCAGTTTTCTTTATGGCGGTATCTTCCAGACAAATCCATTGTTTCTCTACTGTCGCGACCTCTTGAAGTGGTACTTCAGCTGGCTGCATGCTGCTCGCAACAATTGTTCTTGCTGGAGAATGTACTCGTAAAAGTTGTCGCACTTCACTCGGCAGTTCAGCTTTACCTGCAGCTCTGCCTGGACAAGTTCGTGCTAACTTTGTGTGCCGGAGCGGGACGCGCCTTGTTGAGCGTGCTTTGGATCGGAAAAAAAAAAATTGCAACTGGACGGTCCGGAACAAATCCGAGACCTATACCTGTCCCGATAGGGACAGCGCGGGACTCGGGACGTTGGGGGAAAAGTCGGGACAGTCGCGCAAAATCTGGGACGGTTGGTAACCCTATCCGTTGCTGATATAGCGCGGTCAGTGTGATTTAGGGAGTTTCCTTCTTTAAGTAGCAACAGTTTCGTGATCGTCCACGGAATTTTGCCCCTTATACCAATCACAACACTATTAACGCCCGCCCTATTTGTGGTCCGAATTCCACGAAAGAAATGCTCACCAATATTGATATGCTGTGTTGCTGCTGGTCGCCCACTTACCAAATATCTCAGCCTCGGCTGCGCGCAGGCGATATGAAACATTTGCTTTGCGCTTCCAGGTACACGCCTCGCTGTGACTATAGTACAAGCAAATTACACCAACGCAAAATGAACGTTAAATTGGCGAAAGAATAGATTTTTTCATAAATGCCTTGCATAACCTTTTACGAAATTTCATGATTCAGCTTTTTAACCCGTTATACTTTGTTAGCAGGGCAGTTGTGGCTTGTGTATTAAGTCACTTAATTAATGGATGGATGTAACCTTAATTTCGTCAAGAAAAGGGAAGGCAATGGAGGGTTATTGGTCATAGGAGGTGGCGACATGACCATGCCTTCCAGAAACATCCAGCGCTCTCGTCATGGGCGATCCAAACATCCATCAACGGATCGGTCCTGAGCATCGCGCCCTTCCACGGCTCTGAATTGGGTAATTGCAGACCGCTAGGAGGGGGGCCCCTCGGGGCAGCCACTTGGTTTTTTTCCTGATGTTATAGAAGCATGGAACCAATTGCCGCGACATATTGTTGAAAGTCCTGACGTTAAGAAATTTGAACGTGCCCTTGATGTTTACTTCGCGCAGCAATGAATATGTGATTGTGTTTTTGTCTTAGTTGCTGAAAGCGCCAATGTCTGTATTTGCTTTCCGTATCATTTGCTTCCTTCTCTGTAATGACCCTCAAGTGAGGGTTTACAGAATAAATAAATAAATAAATAAATAAATAAATAAATAAATAAATAAATAAATAAATAAATAAATAAATAAATAAATAAATAAATAAATAAATAAATAAATCTGCTCTTTCGCCTTTGCACAGGAAGCATTGGTGAAGGTCCACTCACGAGGTCAGTGGCCACGCGCCCCGGCCTTGCGTGTGAAAGGATAGATCCCCGCCGCTCGGTCTGGAGGCACAGCACTGCCAACACTACGCTGTGGTCGTGGTCAATTCGCTGCGGCGCGTTCGGGAGACGGATTGTCTGGATGACGAGAATGCCGCGGGAATAATCCCCTTCACGAGGGCAGACGGCCCCGCCAAGTTCCGAGGATTGTGCGCGTAGCGGACAACGAAGGGGTAATTATCGTCGTCTGACCCCTCAGCAGCGGCGGCTTTACCGCGAGATCCCTTTACTGCGCGCCAGCGTAAAAACGGCTGCTCTTCGGTAGCCGCCGCTTTTCGCCCCCACCATTTCGGTGTCATGTGTACGCGCCGTCGCGTGCTTGCTCGCCTGCGCACAGGCTTTTGACCCGAAGGTGGTGGCGCATAATTGAATATTCGGCCAATTGCTGAGTGACAGCTGTCTGCGTGAATTTGGGCCCTCCCTTAGGCGTGTACGGAAGCTAGAGGGGCGTTCCCGAGAGAGAGTAATACCGTGTTGTTATAAGGCCGAACTTGGCCGTTAAAGAACGTCCTTGTCTGATCTCTCAGCTAGTCAGTTCCCGGCAAGGCAAGAGTCTCGACCGTTGAAGCTAGGTTGAGATTTGTGAGCCCCCTAAGCGAGAAGTAGGTATGAGGATCGCGTCGGAAGTTAAGGGTACAACTAGACGGGTCCCGGCTGCGGCGGGATCAGAGTCCCGGCCGCCGACACTCGAGTGGTCTGTGCACGCTCGTAGCATAGGAGAGTTAGACGGAATTGAGAAGCTCGAGTGACTTGTACGCACTTAGAGCTAGCGTCTAACTGCAGTTTGAAGTTTTTTTAGATGCGACGCATCTCTTTAACTCGCCTTGTCCCTCCGGCGTCTTCCGTCGTCCGTAGTCCGCATCCCTCCCCCATTCTCCTCGCCGCGCCAGCTGCGCGCTAACGCCGCTCTCACCGCAGCGCCATCTGCGTGTTAGCGCTCGCTCCCGTTGCCGTGCCAGCTGTGCGTCAGCGCGCGTTAGCTCTCGGTTAAACATCTAACACATGCGCATGCGCTGCTCTCTCTCATTCCCCTCACTGTTAACGCGCGGTACATATAAACGCGGTAACTGCGCCGCTCCGCTCAGTCGTTCCGCCGCTCCGATGACATCCGATGACCACCGATGATTTGAATGGAGACTAACAGGCCTGCTATCGCGATGGTCGGCGCAACCGTACGTAATATAATGGAAACAACAACAAATTGACACGCTAAATGAAAACAACATAACGGAAACGCAACGGAAACCCCACGATGCGTCGCATCTACCCATGGTTCCCCTCGCGGGAAGATGGTGTAAATTTTTTCTTTTTATTCCTTGTGTATCCAGCTATCCTAATGTAAATAGTTGTATATAAACTGTTCGTTTCTCTTCATCAAATACAAACGCCTCGACTTCCTCAATTCGGTCACCATCTCCGAGAACTTCAACACCATCGACCTGTGAACCTCCTGCCAAATCAACCGGAGCCCGGGTGATTGGGTTCCTGATCGACACTGGACTTCGGGAAACGAACATCTCAATCGTTACTATTAGGGTCTGTAAGCTTCCAGAAATATCAATAATTTACAGGGGGTATGGATTGCATTAGTTTGGTGAAGCCTCCAGATGGCTTGCTGAATGTTGTTGGGGGGATTTGTCAGGTTGAAAATATTTGTTTCTCTAGGTAGTGCATAACTATTAAGGACTATAGTCTTTCTTGGGCTACATAAACGCAGAAAGTTTGGTCTGTCTGCCTGTATGTCTGAGACTCGATACAGCCACTCGGCCAAAATTAAATTGCTCAATAGTCTTACATACCCGCAGCCAAATCTAAACGTCTAAGTCCGGTGTCAACGTTCATACTTTTCAACATTGTTGAACAAGAACAAGAATCAAGGCAAATACAAGGCAGAAAATCAATACATGAGTGATATTTGCAGTGTTCCGTTATTAAATAAAATTACTGATGCTTGGTTTTTGCATCTACTGCAGAAAACCATCGATGATGGTGATGATGATTAAAGGCCTCCCCTTTGAATCAGGGTGACGGCATGCGCCATCTAGCCTATCTTAGTAATTTAAATTTAGTTAACCCTCAACTCGTATTTCTTTTTAATTCTGCCCCGCCGCTACCCCTGGCCGGGATGACGCTTTATCGACTTCCCTGCTTTTTTTCCACCAATACTCTAGCCGCAGTTTAGTAATACCTACTGCTGACCAGTTAATGCTTCCATTAACTGCGAAGTTCGGTGCCTCAGGAAGTAGGACACCCACCCCCAATTCTAGTCGCCTAAATCTTTTGGCATTCTATTACTATGTGGTCCATTGTTTCTTTATCCCTGCCACATCCCCCACATATCTCATCCTGGGACGAATATTCGCTCATGTAAGTTCGAGTTCTCAAGCAGCCAGCCCGCGCCTCAAACAGCAACGCACTACCTTTATTGTTGTCATAAAAGTTCTCTTTCCGGATCTCTTGTTTGCTTGCTTTATGTATTCCCAGTGATCCCTTCTTTTCCATCCTCTCTGACCACATGAGCGTCTCTGTTTCATGAGCGTCTCTGACCACATGAGCGTCTCTTCACTTGCTTTTTAACTGCCCCCCCCCCCCCCCTTCCCCATTGCTCATTCGCCACGGTCAAGTTATATTTAGTCGCCAGCTTTCGTGTCCACACTTTTAAGGTACAGGTACCTGTGTACTCTGACTGCCCAGTTCTTCTCACCTAAATGTCTAAGCCGCTCCTCAAAACGTATTTCACTTCGCGCTTCCCTCGCCTAAAATGAAGCCCAACCCATATCGCCTTGTACCGCCTCATCTGTAGCTTTACTGTGAGCTCCCAGTGCCAATCTGCCGACTGCCTTTTGGTTAACCCCCAGTCCCGACAGGATATCTGACAGGATATCGCCTGCTGTTGCCCGCGCCACATGACGGCATTTAAAAAGAATCAAACGGCAACAGCAACGAAAGGTTCCACTAGACAGGTTCCACGTTCCGCTTGGAACGCTCGCAACGTCGTTCTATAAATGTTGTAGTAGGGTGCCTCGATTCCCGCGTGCCTCCACCGAACGGCAGCGCTGGCATCGAGTGGATTGTGGAACGCGAGAAATTTAAATTGACTTGAGCAAACCTCTAGCGTGTTATCTTGGGAGGAACGAGACAGGAGATAAAGCATAAAAGGTGAGCGGACAAGAAAAGGTAGGTATTTACTTGCCAGGGACGCCATGGCAGTCGACATTTGCAACAAAAGAAGCAGACACGCGGCCAGTATTTTTCACGGTACGTGTTCATGTGTTCCCTGTCCGAAATGCGGGAGAAGTACCCATTTCTTGTTTGATTAAATAGCCCGTGTAACAAAAAAATACACGCGGGCAGGCAGGCCAACCGCGCAACAGCGACCCACACCCCAAGAGTGCCTGCCTGTTTCATTATACACTCTTAGGCAAAAAGGACTAAAATAGGGACTAAAATACAGCCGTTAGTCTTCGCGGGCGACCGTTCATCTTCAAAGGGAGTATCTGCGGCAGGGTACGTGCCGTGTGCATAAATTCGGACTAACTGTTCGTCCCCGCCGATCTATAAGGAGTAACGGGAAGACGAAACGCACGCAGTTAGTCTCTTTGCTGCGTCGTTAATCCCCTAATGGCGTCGTCGTTGCCCTTTCGCGCATATGTCTGCGAACAGTTTTATATTTCCAAAACACAAGGCATTGCAGTCACTGGGTGCTTTAGATGGTGCCACGGGAGAAAATATTGATGTTAGTTATAAGAAAATCGCCTAGGGTTAGTAGAGCGGCGGGTAATGGCAAAGAGCGGCGAAGCGCGATTGTCATGCGCTTCTCGGCGAGGTTATGTTGATACGCTGTGTTGCATTCGATTAGTGCGAGGTAATATAACGGCCAATGAAAGCTTTCAAGCGCCTTAACAGTAACTCAAAAATTAGTGACAGTAGCAAAAGTGGATTCCTGAGCGTAATGAATATGTATATGTTTAACAGACTAGAAAAAACGGATGTTGCTGATGACAACTGCAGAACAAAAATGCTCGCGACAGGTAAGCGTCTCGAAGTTATCTTTTACACTCGGTACATAATTGCCTTGGCACCAAAGCTATGACAATGCTGCAACTGCTGTAAAACCCGCTTGCATTTCGCAGTCGCAATCGTCTAGCGACGCGAATTTGAAGAATTCAGGCTAAGCAACACCAAATTCGCTTTCGCCGATGCAGGAAAATATGGCATGTTTCCTTATTCTGACACTCACACAGACGACACCTTTCACATACGTTACATAGAGCACTTAACATATGTATCGAACACTAAGAAAGCACTTAGCTTGCGCTAATTTGTGCGGAAACAAATGAGTCGTCCGATCGCCCAGCTACCTATCTCAACTAGGCGACGACGAGTTGATTGTTATTTACGAGAAAAACTATGGTTGTGAGGCTCTACTTCGAATCGAACTGAGCAATAGAGAGTTTTAGCATAGCGGCTCCCGTACGCTACGCTAAGGTTAGCGGGTAGCGGGACCGGACTGCGCATGCGCGCGCGGGGAGTGCGAGGAGGTTGCCCCTCAGCGGAGGGAAAGAGCGGGCATGGCGAAGGCAGGCCGCGCGGAACTAATCCACCCCACCGTGACGAATTTGCTCTCCCCAGTCGCGCCCCGCTACCCGCCGCCGTAGCGTTAGCGGACGGAGCACGCTATGCTAAAACTCTCTAATAGTTCCTAAACCTAGCAAAGCGCTAAGCGCGAGGCGCAAAACGCGGTCACGTTCGCTTGCACAGATAGAAATTCGGGCACCAGTTGCAATGGATCTGTTGCGTTATGCACAGAACTACACCCTGTACACTTGAATAATAGAGAGTTTTAGCTAACCGTTTTTGACGCTCCGCTATGCTCCCGACGTGCCGCTCAGCACAAACCGGAGCGTCAGCAGCCGAAAGGCTTTTAGCTAAGCGATAACCGTATCTCCCTCGACGGGGAATGATTCGCGTGACTGGCCGTTTCGCGCCCGCCTGTGACCGAAACTTCATCCTAAAGGAAACAAGAATTTGTATTTGGTCGCCCAAACAAAGCAAATACCGTGTTTATTGACCTCATTTAAACTTTTTTTTGTATAATGTAGTCGCTGACATGGTATAATTTTTCTAAATATCAATAAACAAGCCGATAAACTTTGGAATAGCCAAGCCAAGGCTGTCTTTCTCGGCGCTGTGCGGCGCTGCATAGAAGCAGCCCCGCGCTTCGGTCGACGTTTTTCGCTTCCGTTCTAAAGAACTTTGAGGTGTGTGGCACTATTGCCTATTCGGAAGCGCTTTCGCGGCTTCGTCGGTCGTGTTTCAACTGAAGAAGCGACGTTCGCCGTAGCGCGCTCGCATCGCGGGGGCAGCCATGTTGTTATTCCGCACGGTAGCGTAAACTGCCGCGACGGTCCGCTAAGAGGCCCGGGTGAGCGGAGCGGGGCCCCGCTCCGGTATCACCGGTAGCGCGCTAGCGTGCCACGCATGCGCAATGGCGCCCCCGCTTGCTATCGGAGCGGAGCGGACCGTCAGAAACGGTCAGCTAAAACTCTCTATTATCTGCCGCACGAACCATCCGGCGGCGTGGTCTAGCGGATAGCGCGTCGGGTTCCTTGAGTATAATTCCGGGCGTCAGGGGTTCGATCCCTGCCGGTGCTGGCGTTTCTTTCTTTTTTCTGCACTCTACGCAGTTCGTCCTTGGGGAGTATCGGAACGGACCATCCGGGTGGGGGACTAACCGTTCGTCCCCTCGCAGTTAGTCTCCAAAGGGACTAATGATTGTGGCAGAGGCCGTTAGTCCCCGAAAGGACGAACTTTTAGTCCTTTTTGCCTAGGAGTGTATGATTCCTGTGAATGCAGAGGGATACATGGTCCGTTCATACTGTGATATAAAACTGCTTACATTACTCTAGGTAAAATGTCGCCCCACCATTTCACTTCTGTATAGAGGGGAAGCCGACCCTAAAGAGGCTCGTTACATAAGAGAGCGACTGGAAAGAATGTTTCCGCATTGGTAGACAACTGCCAGAATTTTCGCAACCACTTTTTTGTAGGTCGTTAGTGGTATAAAAAGGCAGGTTTATAAAAAGTCAGTGGTATAAAAAAGGCCCTTTTTATGGGCGTGAAAAGCAGCTCGACCGAATTCGTTTAACTTCATGGTCGGCGCTATTTTCCTGCTGCGTTATACTTCTACGCTCTGCATAGGACGTCAAAGTAACCAGCAAATCAAAATAAACCGTGAGCGCTTTTTTAAAAGAAGTACCTTTTGGTAACTCGCTCTACAATATTCCTGCCCCGCTGGACGTTCTTTTCTCCAAAAAAATACTATAATTATTGAAATATCTTCCAGTTTGATCCAACGTAGCGGCGACGTAGTGAGGAAAAACAGGTTTATCAACGCGTTCACTTCAAGTTAGCAATCAAGAGGTCACAACAAGACTGGAGCCGCCACAAAACCTCACAGACCAGATTTTTAGCGGTAGCTTTTGTCGGCGGCTGCCAATCGCATAAATACATGTCTCTGTGACGTCATCAGGGCTGGGAAAGAAAGTACCTGGTGAACGGCAACAACTTCATTTGTTTTCCTGATCGTCTAGCCGAGTTGTTTAATGTTGCCAGCAACTGTGATATTAGGTAAAGCCCTCTTTTGAATTAACCAAACTTTTAATTTTCGGTCATGATCCCTTTGAACTACAAAGTTAAACTTTTTTTCACTTAGTTATAATTAATCTTTGCTAACGTAATTGCTAAAAACAAGACGTGAGCGACCTCGTTCGCCTTTTGGCAGGACGAGGTCCCTCGCCGCTGCCCACGACCACGGCTGCCAGGTCTGGCGATTTGTCGCCAAACTGGTGACTTTTCTAGACTCGTGGCGACGAAAAATTCAGTGTGGAGACTTGGATACTTTCTGGCTCCTTTGAGCATTGGTTACTTTATATATTTCCGGGCCCTTCCGAATCCCCACATCCCGCAAAACGGGCGCATATGACCTTTAAGTACATTTCATCCGCTTAGAGTTAGACAAACTGAACAAACAGAAGAAACTTTTAGGCAGATGACGGTTACCTGGCAAAGTCTTGACTAGGTCCCAAAAATTCAGCCCCTCAAACACACCACCGTAGAGCGCTACATACCGCCACAAATCGAAATTTGTCTAGCTCTTTTTAATATCTTGCACCTGATGTCGTATGAATAGCGTGAAAGACTTCATGTAGCGCTACCGATTTCAAGTGTAATGCTTCAGTAGTTCACTGGAGCTTGAGATGTCATGCAGAGGGGTAGGAAGTGCGACGATGTGCTGAGCACGAGGACGCGGGTTCGATTCCCGGCCTTGGTGGCCGCTTTTCAGATGAAGGCGAAAAGCAAAAAAAAAAAAAACCATGTGTACGAGATTCCGGCGCACGTTGAAGATCCCCAGGTGGTCAAAATTAATCCGGAGCACTCCAATACGACGCGCCTCATCGCCTGCGTTGCGTCGGCGCGTTAAACCCTGCGACGGGAATTGGGACGGGAATGTAAAGAGGCAGCGAAAGTGGTAAAACATGGTGTGCAGCAAACGCCTATTGTTAGTCCTTCATATTCTTCGAATGCTTTACCTAAACCAGCATATTTTAACTTTATCGTAGGCAGTGGCCAACTGCTGTCGCTTTCCCGCACCACAGCAAACAAATAAAATTTGTAATACGGCTTTCTACTTCTCCGAATTTCTGCATTTTTTTTTCCGCGAGGGTGATCAAAAAGTACTCACTAGCATCGCCTTGCTGAAAATGGTAATTTTTCTGCCTCCTTTTCTGGTTTTTGCCTACTTCCGGCAATCTAATTCCCGGTGACTTCTCCTCCTGAGGACGGTGCCAACCCTGTCCACGACTTCGCATTCCGGGCGTTCCATGCACAGGGGGACTCGGAACCATCCCCCACCCACGCTCCCATACCATCTGGTTGCGCTGAAACCATTTACAGTTACCGCCAGTCTTACAACAACTACCACCCTTCCCACTCGTCACTCAGCCTCCCAGATGCGCGCATGTGGCGGAGACTTTACCTCCTACAATACCACTGCCCACCAACACATATGTCCTACAACTTCCCCACCTGTGACGCCACGGGTTCTACTTTATAGCCTTGTACGGGAATCCAAGAGTAGCGCGCGAGCAAGCCCACCAGCTCGCGGCTTGTGGACAAGGTCGATCGGGCTCGAGCAGCGGCAGCTCGCGGCCGTCCGAAATGAGAAGACGCCAGCCACTTCTATTTTTCAATTTTTTTTCAACAGCAACTTCGATAAACGTTTTTTCCTCCTCCTCCTCGGTTACAGGTGATAGCTGCCCTATGCCATATTCCCCTCTCTGTTTTACTCCACCATTCCAATCTCCCTTTACTCCACAGCCTTGCAGTTAACTTTCTCTGTGCTGCCTTTAAACCTTAGAGCTTCGGGAAGGTGAATTCAAACCCTTCGCGTGGATTTGAATGATTAAAATTCCATTCAAACACAATCTGCCGAATCGTTTTTATTTTCTTTCCGCAAGACAACACAAGCCCCAGCATGTTGGGTGGGCTTCCCCGCAAAGCTTTTCGTTCCTCCGCCTCCTTTTACATCAAAAGCAAAGCACGATCCTTGTAGTTATCTCAGAGATTTTCCTTCCTGATAACAAATTTCTCTGTCCTGTACATTTCTTACGACGTTTTTGGTTTAATTTTTTACTTGAATTTATTCTTTCTGCTCTTTTTTTCTCATCTTGGCTTTGTTTTGACTCATAAAAATCGGTGACTGATCGTTATGTATTTCATCGTTAACCTTCCAGTGTTTCTTGGTCACTGAGTGTCTACACTTTTCATTTATAGAGGTATATACTTAAACGCTGTATAGCTGTACACTTACGAGGATCGATTTTTCTCAAGTTTCAAAATATATTTTACTTTGAAATTCTCGAACTTCACGCGACGCCCCATCCATACCTCCCTGTCTTGTATTCGTTAGCTGTTTTATGATGCCAGCCTAAGGCCAAACGGCCTACCGTTCTCTGGTTTTGCGCGAACGCGCATCTGTTTTCGAGCAGAGCACTGCATTCGCCAATCTGAGGCCTGAAACCATTATGCCTTTCCAAATACCTCGCTCTAATTTGTATTTGTTATACCTCCACAGACGGTGACAGACCTCTATGCTTTATTATAGCTGCGATTCAGTTTCCTTCAATTTTAAACCGCTCCTCGTGAGTTCCTAAAGAGTTTTTCTTTTGTTTATTCACACTCCCAAATGTTAGCATTCCTTGACCCTGGGTGTTTAGCCATGTTGGATAGCGGCAATGCTATACTGTAGTTAAATGCCATTATTCCCGACATTTCAGGGCTACAATTTAACTCGAAATGTGTGGCTTACTGGCCAGAAACATTTGCGAGTGGTTGCATATCTCTCTGGGCAACAGCTAACAGAACAACGTCGACAGTGTGTGGCATTTCCGGATCGCGTTGTTCTATCACTCTGGATAGGCGTTAGTTTGACGTCTTACTGTCTTCCTTCTATTTTCGTTTATATGGTGGCCATGTAAAGCATTTATCAGTACTGAGCTCAAATGACATGCCCGTTCCACTCCTCGAAGGGTGTTGACCTGCTGTATGCATTTCTGCCCTGCCCATGTCAGGTGGACACTATAAACTTGATCAAGGAACTGTATTACCTCTTCATCTAAGTGCTGCAGTTTCAGCCCTCTACACAGAAATTCCTCGTTTACGTTGTCGTATGCCTATTTACTATGTCCAAGGAAATTGCCCATAATGGTCTATTCCAGCTTTGAAAATTTCGATGTGCTGCGTTAGCACAAATTACCATCCAAGCTCCTACCATTCAAACTCATTCTACAGTTTTACTGTGATTTCATATTCTTCCGACGATGCTTGAACCTATGATTTTGCTGCCTGCAACACGAATCTATACATCACCAATGTTACTGTAGGCGGTCAGTTCTAATCAATGGTAGTTTTTGCCCCCTTCGCCTTTGTACACCAAATTGTTCCTACTCTGAACACAACCCTCTGCGATTTGCTTGGTTTGTATCACACTTTCCAGCGCCCGCATCGAAGATGATTTAGGTTTTGGTCCACGCAGGTCTATCAGGTGAATTTAGTTATCCGTGCTGACTAACACCTATTTCGTGGAAACCTTTTACTCTGCTCTTTTCCAGCAAAGATTCCTCAATTTCGTTTCCCTTTCCGCAGTTTTCTGCCGCGCTGCTACCACGGGCGGAGATGTCACTTCCGCTATTTAAATTGTCACTATTCCCTTAATGAATATGCACTTCCTCTTGCTCACTTTATAAATGTTTTCCTTCATCAGCCATTTTGTGGTGGATATCGGTTTTCAAGTAAGTCTAGTATGATTCCCAACGTCCTCCTTCCCGATTTATGTTATCCTATTTATGCTTGCAGCGTTTTCCACACTTGCGAATTTCTCTTTTACTATGGCAACTAACCCATCTTTACTTCATCTCTTTCCATATCAACTCTTCTTTGTTTGTGTTTTCTCGACGCCATTTTCGCGAGACCATTCGAGAGAAAGTTAGCTTTGCCGCAAAGCGTATTCTGCCGACTGCTGTTCTGTAGACGGTCGGAGACGATGAGATTCCGGGGCCCCATTTTGCTGAAAAAAAAAAAAAAAAAAAAGAGAAAGAATGTTGACCTAGGGAATGAGAGAGTTGGCCGCGAGTGATTCATTTCGCTGCCAGAGGAGACAACACCACTTTCTACTGAGGCGGCCTTCGGGTGAGCGGCGAGAGATCACTCACCAACCAGTCGGACAGGCCGGGAAAAGCGAGCGGGGGGGAGTCAGCGATGCCTCAATAATCGGCCAGCCCCCCGACGGCGCCCGCGAAGAATCGCCAAGAAACACGAGGAGCAGGAAAGAACGTGCGCGCCGCAATCACGGCAGCTGGAGGTAATTTGATCTGTTATTTGCGCAACTATCAGCCGTTCACAGTCGGTCGCGCTCGAGGAGCGCCGGCTAGTCTAGACGGGTGACGTGCGCGCATTCGCCACTCCACTCTTCCGAGCGAACTCGATCGGAAGAAACCGGATGTGTCGCCGTCCGAGTGTCGGGCGGCCAGTTTCTTCGGAAGAACTGGTGCAGGTTCCGCAGGGTAACCTCGAACCCTCGCTTCGTAACCTCGGGGTTGAGCGCTTCACATCGCAGCACCCGAGTCCGAACTCTGAACCCGGCCGGTCGGGCGAGGAGGAGGAGAAGCAGGAACGGTGCTTTGACCTCGGCGCCGCTTCGAGCCGCCGCCGGCGGAGGCGCTGCGCGGCGGCGTCGTGGGAGAGGAGGTTCGCCGGCGCCAGCGAGGCCCGAACAGGCGCGCCAGTCGGCGTCTCGCTATGCGCCGGCAGTCGACTGCCGTGTGGGGGCGCGTAGTCGCCGCAGTCATGGCCGCCGAGCAGCAGCCTGAGCAGCAGCCGCAGCAGCGTGTTCCGAGCGCGTGGTGCAGCAGCAGCGTGATGGCCAGCAGCCGTGCACAGTGAGCATCGTGGTCCCGGCGGCAGCAGTGTGCAGCAGTGGCGACCGTGTGCATGTGGCGCGGTGCTCGCGGGGGGCGGCCATCGGGCCCCAGAGCCGCCATGGGGGCAGCCGCGCTGGGGCGGCGGTGAGCGCGTGCCCCCGCCTGGCGGCCTGTATGCCACGGCGAGCTGGGACAACTCGGCGCTATGGTGTGCGTTCATGTTCGCCAGTAAGCGGTGCAAACTGGTGAAGCGCCTGTGGGAAGAAAGCTCCAAACTGGTGGCCTCGTACCTGTCGTCGCCGGCACAGCCTCCGCTGTGGGCGGCGGCGGCCGGCGACTACGATGCCTTCTGCTCCTCGCCCGAAGAGCGCAAGGCCGTGGAGTGCCTGCTCAAGCGGCTTCGCGACTCGCAGCTCGAGACGATGCTGCGGGCGGTGCAGACCAGGGGCCGCGACGGCACCGCCTGCCTGCCGCTGCCGCACGGCGACGTCAAGCTGCCGCGCGAGGTGGTTGCGCCGCACGTGCTCTGCTGCCGCCTCTGGCGCTGGCCCCAGCTCCGGCACCAGTACGAACTCAAGCGCCTGCCCTGGTGCGCCGCCTCGCCCCTCCACGTCTGCTGCAACCCGTACCACTGGAGCATCGTCCACAAGCCAGGTACGCCGACTGCCGTCTTCGCCGCCTCGTCGGCGACGCGCAGAGTATATTTATATTTTCCCGGCAACACCGGGGCCGGGAGAGAGAGCGAGCGGAGAAGGGGCGAGGGTAAGCGAGCGCATTGTTCCGAGATGATTGTTCCAGCTTTTTCTGAGCGCGGCCTTCGTAGGGTGCGCTGAACGGAGCTAAACCGGGGGAAAAAAAAAAAAAAAGAACGTCGCCGTTGTTCGCTACGATTCACAGTATCGATTTTGCTAACCATTCTGACAGCGTGCTTACACGACTGTTGCTTCGCGCTGCGTAAGGTTGCCGCGATCTTTGGGAGACTGTGGTGCGGCGCTAGTCTCGCCACGCTATCTTTTTCAGGGGTCTGAACATTCTCACCAACCGAAGGAAGTTTCTGTCGACCTCAGAGCCGTGCGTTCCAGATGTGGCGTGTGTGCGTGCCGTGATGCACCGGAACTAGTTCCGAATTTAGGAGGTCAGGATCGCCTCGTCCGGGAGGTTTCGCAGTATTTGTGTCCCCTTGATGCCGGGATATTATGAGGCGATTACTCGCCACAACAGTGGCGTTTGCGACAGCGTGGATATGTGCCCGCAGTCTTGGGAGGCGTAGTGAAGCGCGGTGCTCGTTAAGTGTGCAGCGAACAGCAGGCGCTCTTTCGCCTCGTGCTCGTTTGGACGGAAGCTACGTGTTGAGCACAGGTGCAGCTGATGGACACCGGCACGCCTCCAAAAGGTAAACCCGCATTAGCAACGACTCCGCGTGGCTGCAAGCCAGCTGAGGAGCGCGCGTACGACTATACTATTGGCAGCGGACTCGCATACACGCCATCCTTACCGCGTGCATATGTTGCACCTCAAAACCGTCGCACAGGCGGGCCAACAGCAGCGATGCGAATAAGAAAAGCCATAAAGAAGAGGGGGGGGGGGGGGTGCAGTAGAGTCGGCCTGCAAGCAAGTAGTATAAATAAAACTGTAGGCTTGTGAGATGCAGTTTGAGACAAATTTTAAAGCGAGAAGTCCCTTAAGTTCTTGCCGTTACGTGTATCAACCCTCCCCCCCTGATATTTTCAGTTTTCTTTTCGCCTGCCACTGTTCAGTTTGTGAAAAGGCGTGCAAAGACGGCAGATTGCGTCGTGCCACAGTCAACGGCGCAATTTTTTTTCCCATTTTGTTAAGTGCGTTGTTGCGTAAATGACAGCCGCATCATGGCAATTCCACAGCCCAAACTTCAACAGAGTGGTGCTGCTAGTGCTACTGGCGGCTACATTTACGGCCATATGTTCTCAACAGGGGTGTGGGGCTGGGAAGCCGTGAGTACGACTCCAGGTCGTTCACAGCATTCGTGAGTTCGGCTGGCGAGCCATTCCTTGTGATGCGTCGTCAGTGTCACCACAATAATACCAACCTTTCCGTATTGGGATTTGCAGTAATGGGGTGATGGGTATTTGCTCATTTGTATCTTCCATTCGGAAGCCTTGTAGGTCTTGCGCTTTGAAGCTCTCCGGCGGGTTCTCGCGTAAAAGGTACAAAAGCGGAACATTTTATGTAGTCGTAATTGTCGTCTCGCGTGGTTGCTCTTGCCCATTGCACTGACACGGCCGGTAATAGGTATTGTTTTTTTTTCTTTTATCATTTTGTTTACGCGCCAATGTCGCGCATCAGCTTTCACATGGCGTCGAGGAAAAAGTCCGCGCGGTAAGCGCGAGCACGCACGGCAGCTAATGAGGGCCCGCTGGTATTCGGTGTAATCAAGGTTGCAATGGCTATTGGAAGCAGTGGTGTCCGCGTTGCTGTAAAAGGAAAGTACGTTTTGCCGGGTTCAATTACGCCTGACCGTACGTAACTGTGAGCGATGATGCTGTTCCGATCGACGGTCTCTGACATAAGCGTGTTGTCGAAGTGAAATTCCGGCTGGTGCCGCTAAATTTGGAGCCGTTCGTACGCAAAGCTCTCTCTGTCCCCGTACACAAGTACTACTCCTATATGAGCCGTGGCGACATCAACGCATGTGTGGTAGTTTTGGATTGGAAGAAAATTTGCAATTGGGCGGACTTCGTTAAATTATAGTTGTCTTAGTAATCGCGCAAAAAATTGCGATTGAGGATATCATAAGCGATGTACCGAAGGGTCAAGTCAATACAAGTACGTGTCAAAACCGCCCATTGCGGCGCGTAGAGCAGTAATTGAACGCGTGCGCGGACTAGAGGGTGAAGCAATCACCTTATTCCCGTAATTTTTCATTTCCTGACCTTGGGGTGGGGGGGTAGTTAACACGCACTTGCTGGTCGTTCGTTCGTTCTGACGTGACATCGCATGCAATTCAGCCACCGAAAACCACTCGAAAGCCCGCTGTACTGATTGGAACCCTCTATCGAAAGTATTTCTTTTATTCAATTGTCTTGGATGGCTGCCCGGCGAGGCATTTGTCCGAGTACCCAGCGGTTACGGAACCGTCAACTGTTGCTGCTGTGAACGCGTTTTCTGGATAAACCATGTTCTTCACCGCTTATAGATCTGAATAACCGGGCCTACCACATCAGACTTCTGCACCAGCGAATTACCCTGTTTTCATGAGCACTGCGGAGGTGTGTGCGCGCACGGGATGTTATCCAGGCCTTAAAAAGCACTTTGGGAGTAGTATGAGGAGGGTGTCACCTCTTCCCATCATTTAAGCGCTAGACACATGTACGACGGGCGCACGCGATTCCCATGCGACTGATCGATGCGACCTATTGTTAGGACCGGTTTTGTTGGATCCTAAAAATAAGTCGTAACGATCAGTCGCATGCGAATCGCGTGCGCCCGTCGTACATGTGTCTAGCGCTTTAATTTTGCTACTGGGGAGAGACGACAGCAAGAAAGCTCGCGGTGTTGGTGTCAAAGCCATATTTCTAGTTGGCTGCCTCACGTCAAACCGCATGCACGCAAACATCTGTATTTCACTCCAGTTTCCCGGCTATTTTTACACGAGCCTTACGTGCTTCTGAAATAAACCCTCCTGCTAATTGGAAAGCGCTGTACCCCACCACCCGCTCCTTTCCCAATTCCACCCTCTGTCCCAAACATTTTTTTGTGCTCGGATGGCCATAAGTGGAGTTTCCCATGCGACACATTTGGAGTCACGTGTTCGCCGCTCTCACTTTTTTTTTTTTTTTCGCCGCTGTGTAACGTGCCGCCGTTTCACGTATCGCGTTACCCGAACCTGCTCCTTACGCATTTATAACCGTTTACGCGTGTTCGCGTCGCACGGAGCGCAAATTCACTTCCGGCCTGACAGTATATTGTTGTTCCAGCGGTTGTTGTTCGTACCGGAAAACAAATTCTTTCACCAGCTGCGCCACTGCAGCTACCAACGTTCTCCACTCTCTTCCATCCTCTCTCTTCCCCGCATACCGCAGTCTCTCCCTTTCCCTCTCTCTCATCTGTTGGCCTGTGTGCCCGTAATGGGGCGCGTCGTTGTTTTCTTTGGCCACCCCGGGCGCGTTGGCTGGACAGACCTTGTGGTCTTGCTTCGGGTTCATTAATCAGTCGGCGCGGCTGCGGCGCTCGGATTCTTGCCTTCTTCGCCGCCTTCCTTCCTTCTTGGCAAGAGCGTGCGAACCGTAATGGATCGACCAAAGGCGCCTCCTCCTCCTCCTCCTCCTCCTCCTTGCCGGCTGGCCATGAATTGAGGCGGCCGGCAGTGGTGGTGGCGCGCTTTGTGAATTGGCGCTGTACGGGAGAAGGAAACAGCGACCCTAAATGGCACTTGCGTCGTTTCGTAACAAGTGCCCAAACGCTGCCGCTGCTTGTGGACGAAAAAAAAAAGTGAGATCTTCTACACTAGTCTGAAGATAAAGACCGGCGAAGCTGGTCTGGTCGATAACTATACAGTCGAACCTCGTTCGAACGAAGTAGTATCGGGGCAGTGAGTTAGTTCGTTATATCCGATATTCGTTATAACCGTAGAGGTAAAAATCAGCTCCAATAAATCGGCAATTTGGCTCGCGCCACAATGCTACGTTAAGAAAACGCATTGTTCTAGGCTTCGAATCCACTGTAAACGAGGTAATCCTTATCAGTCTCTTTGTTGCATCTCAAACTAAACAGACCGGAACTTGAGAACATGAAATTACAACAGAACAAAGTTCGTTCGGCAAAACAGGCCTGGGTTCTTATTTACTTGGAGGATGTGGCCCTCGCGTGGTGGCTCTTCAGCCTGAGCGGAATGAAGTTATTCAGTGTCGACGCAATAAATGGCCTTAAGCTACTCAAAAATGGTTGTTTTGTCTCACTTTTATATTGTGCTTAATTATGCTAGCTGTCGAGTTTTGAGCCTCGCGGGAACCGAATATTTCTTCGTTAGAGCCAATATCGCGCGGCTCTCGAGGTTTCGGTTTCGTTATAAAAAGAATAGGTGTCCTTGAAATTAAGCATGACCAAACTTCCTATTTATTCGCTATATCCGATTATTCGCTACATCAGTGTTCGCTAATTGTATTGCGGGACTACTATATTGATCGAATAAAGACACATACACATAAATTTGCGAGAATCAATGCGAAATGAATTCTCGTATAATTTTCTTCGGGATATTTTGTATGAAACAAGAGTGTACAGCCGTTTTGTGTAACCGTACGCCCTCCGTAGAGAGCCATGTATTGATGGCAAACGGGAATTCCGCACCGTCAGAACTTCATAAAAACTCATCATGTCAAGTAAATGAAACTAGGCGTAATGAAAGTGTCGTGTCGTCTTAGCGGCTAATTTTAGTGTGATCTTTTCCGAGATACTTGGATTAGATTGAGAGCTACGGAGAATTTTACATTTACACCATCTCTAGAGCGAGCCTGCGCGATTCTTTTGTCGACGCGACCTGATAGACGAACGCAGTTTTTGTCAGAGCCTAACGCAAGACAGCTTCGCTGTAAAGAGAGCAAGCAACTAAAAATCAACCTCTCCCAGGGGAAGTGGGCGAGAGGACTCAAATGCGGAAGTGAACATTCTGACGCGAGCGAGTCGGCCGGCAAGGTGTGAGCGAGTGAGAAAGCGAGTATGCATCGTTAATGTCGTGCGCGCAGCTTCGATTTTGACCAGTCTCCCCGGCGTGCAAAGACGTGACAGGTTTGTTTACCGTGACACCGGGTGAACCTTGTCCGGACGTGTCAATGGTGACCGATTCGCCTTCACAACGTTGGCCAATTCGCCGCCGAGGATATTATGCACGGGAGTACAACAGCCGTCACTTTCATTGACAGCACATTTTTCAGATCGGGGGCTTTGTGCCACTAAACCGTGCGCGTACGGTACCAGCTTCCGGAATCAGTCGACTTTTCCTTTTTTTTTTTGTTTTGGATGGTTGATCTTGAGGGTCAAAGCCGATTAACCCTGGGGGGCAGAACCTTAATTATCTGTCACTTTCTCTGTTCTTGGACCACAAATAAAGAGTGATTCATAAACTTATCCGCGTTTATTCCTCCGCGACTGACGGTGATGATGCCGTTTATACCGTTAGTAAAACAGGACAAATGTTGGCCTGCCAAAGCCATGTAAACTCGCCTGGCAGTCATGAGAAACCAAAAGACAATAAGGAAATACATAGTAAAACAAAAGCAATGGAAAGGAACAAAATTTTCGATTAAGTGGGGTGTGCGTAAAAAAACGCATGTCAAATATACATAGTGAAGGCCGGCAGAATAATTTAACACCTATTGCTCAATTACAAAAAAAAAAAGTATCTTGAATTTATGCAGCAATTGTGGCCACTACGTTGGTTGAAAGCAGCAGGAGTATAGTGCGTTTTAGACGTATGCGTCCGTACCTCGTGTTGCAATGGAAAATGAGGCGGCTCACGCCGCTGCCCGCGACATTTTACACCGGGCATTCCCAAGGGAGGCCGACGACACACCTCCAATCGCCTCGCCCAGCCAGTCAGTCCCAAAAACATACACGGACATCTTATATCATTATCGCCGGGAGCGCCTCCTTTACCCTCCTCCTCACCCATCACTCAATACACAGGACTCTCGAATCTGGCGCAGAATCCAAACACAGACTTACTACAACATGGCAATTTTGCACCATATTTCACCAACTGTTTTTTCCTACAACTGCACAACATGCAATACACCAAACACCACCTATCACCTCGTATGGGAGTGCGCCAAACATCCCAACCCAATTCCATCACCTACATTGGAGCAGTGGGAGCACAGGCTGACCAGCTTCCAGCTCGAGGATCAGGAGTACCTGATCTCCCGGGCGAGGGCTGCTGGGGGGCCTGAAGGCGGCCTGGACTGAGGCCACCACCCACTCTCTTTTCCCCCTCCCCTTTCCCTTAAAAAATAAATGTTATTCCTCCTCCTCCTCCTCCTCCTCCTACAAGCTCCAGCCCGAGCACATTACTGCCCTTTCTATCCCTGTCCAATTTGCCCCCCGCGTGTAAGTTCCAAACTCGTTGAGGGCATAATAATCGTCGGATGACCCTCCTCCCGATGCAGCTTCAAATTACATGGGCACATTCTGATTATAGTGTAGGAGCTCAAAATTGGGGAAATATTTAAAGAGCATTCAGGAGAGGGTGAAGAAACTTGCAACGAACTGCATTTTTTCCCTCCCCAGTAAGGCCAATTCTGCAAACGAAACCATGAGGATATTGTGTCCGCGTGCACGCACCCAAAAAAAAAAAAAAAAAAGACGTGTTGGGAATTGATAACGGCATTTCAAGCCGAAACGGCTGGCTTTGTAGACGATAACGGTTAGTCGGTGCGTTGTTTTGTTTGGGTTTGCGATAGGCATGATTAGGCCAATTGAGCTCGAGTAAACAGCGAGGTCGCATCCATCACAGTTGTTGCTATAGCGCGGGCGATAAATAGTGCCGCACCGACACGGCTGGCGCAGCGCGCTTCAATAGCAACTATTACAAAGGGCCTTGTCAAGTCTAGTGATTTATGCAATTGCGCCCGGTGTTTGCAATTTCGAGTTGGCGCCCGGTGTTTGCAATTTCGAGTTAAAAAATTACGTTAAACGTGATTCGCACGCACGACGTGTGTGGGCTCTTCGTGAACCGAAGTCCGAGATTTTTTCGCGCACAAATATTCAGCAGAAGCACGCCACTTCGTCTTTCCGTTGACGGGATTTTGAATAAAATAATGAAAAATTCGCCGTGATCTCTTGCGTTGGGGTATTACAGGGGCGCTACGCGACATAAAAAAGAGAAAGAGTATTTGGGTCAAGATATGCGACTCTCGGAGTGACAGTAAATTTGTACGTGTTGCATGTGCTTCTTACTGATTTTCAGAAAGAGGCATTCGTGATTATATGGCGAATCAGAAGTTAGGTTTGTGTAAGATACCCATGTTTCGTTTGCCTCGATTGGAGAAAAAACGAGGGGAGAGGGGTTAGCAAGGTGGTGTTAAAGCGACTCTTTTAAATAAGGGCAACACTGTGAAATTCCTGCCCGCTATTTGATGGGCTTAGATTTCTACTAGCACTGGTTTCATACAACGCAGTATATAGTCATTGCGACCTTGCAGCTAGAAGGTTAAACGCGAACCACTCAAAGCTGTTAACAATATCCAGACGATGATTATTCCCGTGACGGAAGTAGTACGCATTTCACATGGAGGTAGAGGTCAGAAGGCATAGGTGAACCGTTGCTAGCGGCGAAAGCGGAGCAGCGTACTGGTTTTTGCACGTTTGTCCGGACATTTTCTTTTTTCGTAGTTACGACCACTTGTAAGCTGCCGTAAAGTACGCACCCCCCACCGTTATGTAATGCCCCAGAAAGGAATAAGCTCGCGCAAAAGACGAGGACGAAGATAGAGAGGACAAGACGAGCGCAAACTTATTCCTTCGTACGTCATAAACCAACTAGCCAGCAATCAAGTCCCCTGCAGAAAGAGCCTTTAAGGAAAAATAATGATGACGACGATGGTGATAATAAAACCGGCAGGGTGGGCGGAATCTTCACACTATCCGGCGTCACGCACACGTTTGGGCAGTAATAGCTCTCGCCTCCTCAAACCACGGAAAGCAGAGCGGCCGCCCCAAGCGCTCTTCTGCGCGAATTCACTCCTGTTGGATTTGCTCTGCGAGAGGACGGCGACATGCGCGCCAAGCAGATGGCTCGGCCGAGTGACATGCCCGTCTATATCATTTTTGTTTTCGCTCCGTACCGCGTGGGCCGGGTTGCGGGCGTATCTCCTCGAAGTGTCCCATCTGGAAAGCTCGAGTAGGCACCGGCGCGCGCGCTTGAAGCTCGACGCGTCCTTGACTGACGCGGCGCCAGCGGCGGTTCGTGTCCCTCCTTCTCCTCCTCTCCCCCGCTCTTCTCCGTCTATCTCTCTCTCCCCCGTCTCCTCTCTGCGCTGCCACTAACCAAACACCGAGCAGATTGCGCAAGGCCTTCGAAGCGTTGCGCCGGGATCAGAGGTGTCATCGTCCGAATCCGCCGCGTTTGAGGCTTGGGGAGTATCCTTAGAGACTGAGCACCCCTGTTATAACGGCGTTCACTAGAATGCTCGGTTTATTCGAAGTTGTCATTACCCACACTGGAGTGCAAAGAGCGCAAATCGTACCCGCATTTTGCGAAACACCGCTTATAACGATGTCTGCTTCATGTGGATTACGTTATACGAGTTTATAGTTACACAAAAAAAGGCCGGCAGTGATTAATCTCCGATGATTGTCTATGGGTACGAAGCGGAGTTCGGCGATTATCTCTCAGGCGTTCACGGATAAAGGTTCCTGGATCTTCAGGGTAAGAGTGCGAGCAGTGCGTGCGTGCGCGCGCGCGCGCGCGCGTTGCTTTCATGGCGTATTCGAGCTTACTTGTGACTGGAGGCCTGAAAGCCGGGCCTTTGAAAGCGGGAAAAGGCGCATTAAAGACCTGCAGACGTTGTGACATAGGCGTGGGCCGCACTGTCGCAGCCGAGCAGCATTTGGCTCGCCGAGTTGCACGAAGTAACAGCACGCGTGTCACTTGTGGGCGCTTGCGTGCGCCCTTGCACTGCACGCGTGCTGCTTTCGAGTCCTGCGCGGAATCCGTGGGGGACGGCACCGAAGGCATTCGTATATCTCCCCCGTCTTGCCCGCCGTTCTCTGCGCCAACAACGCGTTCCGTTATTTTTAACCAACGGGTTTGCTAATTGTCTGGGAATTAAAGAGCGCGCCCGGCTCGCTATTCCAAGTAAGTCGGCGTTCACTGACCGGCTTCGGGCGTGGCCCCAGTCTGCTCCCAGCGCCGAAAACTTAGTCTTTGAAATCGTACTTTCCCATACAGTGTGACGGGTTCGCCGGTAATCTGTGGCGGCAGTGAAGTAACACAAGGAAGAATACGCTCCTTTACTTCGCGCTTTCCACCACGTCAATTGATCCCACGTTAGAAGGATCTTGAAACCCGTCGCGGTGGCTCAGCGGCTAAGGCGTTGTGCGTCAGACTGAAGCGCGAGGACGTGGGTTTGATTCCCGGCTGCGACGGCCGCTTTTCTGATATAGGCGAAAAGCAAAAACGTCCGTGTGTTCGAGATTTCGGCGCACGTTGAAGATCTCCGGGTGGTCAAAATTTATCCGGAGCCTTCCACTACGGCGCGCCTCATCGCCTGCGTTGCGTCGGCGCGTTAAACCTGTGGTCTCTCTACCTCGCAATATGCATAACGCTAGCTTTGAACAAGGCAGGCATTCATGCACACCGCGAGGAACCACCGCGGGTTCGAGCTATTTGAGCACGCTCACGATACTGAAACGCCGTCGCGCCAACTTAACACCGCCTCTGTTGGGCAGGTGGAGAAAGGGGCGACAAAGGAATATGCCCAGGGTACGGAGGGAAGACGTTTATTTTATACTAACATTCTAGTCACATATTTTACAGTCCCAATTACACAATTTACAGTACAGGTACGTACTTCCCGTTAGGTGAAAGGGG
Source organism: Haemaphysalis longicornis (assembly GCF_048455015.1). Classification (NCBI taxonomy): domain Eukaryota; kingdom Metazoa; phylum Arthropoda; class Arachnida; order Ixodida; family Ixodidae; genus Haemaphysalis; species Haemaphysalis longicornis. The sequence goes on along the minus strand of NW_027526361.1, from coordinate 54,861,748 downwards.
CGGTGGGGCGCCACGCGCAAGTGCGCACGTTTGGTCGGCGCAGAGCCAGTGGGCTCTTCTGTCAGGGCAAATTCCGGGGTGCTCGCACGTTGTGCGCGCGCGCATCGCCGTGCTGGCCGGATCGGCTCGCAGCAGCGAGGGAGACGGGGCCCATTCGCTCACAGGCGCGTACCGCACGGCGTGTTCGTCGAGTGGTAGGTACGGCCTTACTATATGCAAGCGTAGGGACAACAGGAGCAGCCTTAGGCACGGGCCGCAGCCGGAAGGGCTGGTGGGCTTTCGCCGGCGCCACAGAGTGGCAGCCGGCTGGTAAAGAAAGCGTCACATACCTTCGGCCAACGCCTTCGGCGTCCTGGAAGCGTCTCTCCGAACGGACCCCCGCGCAGGGCGCGCGTTCGCGTCCAAGCGAGAGTCGGGTTCGGGCCTCGTTCAAACGGACCAATGAGGTGAGGTTAGCTCCGCTACCAGGGTGGAGCGCCCGCTGCGTGACAGTGTTTTATCGCCGCAACGGTCTCTGCAGGCTTCACCTCACGCAAGAGTTTGAGAGACGGCTCGGCTCTACACAGAGGCGCCAAGACGAGCCGGAATTTCGGAGGAGAGAGGGGAAAAGCGCCGCGTGATGGCACAAACCCAGTGATCGCGCGATGGCTCGGGCGCTAGGATCCCCACACTCCCCTCTCCTTAAATGCCCTCGCCGGTCTGAGAAGAGTTGACCGGCCATCGCCCCGGCATGCAAAAGACGGCAAAGAGTAGAAAAAAATGCATGCACAGGGCAGTCCCAGTCCCCAGCCCATACAAAATATTTACAAACTACTACCAACACTACCCCCCTCCAGCACGAATGATACACACAGGAAAACTACACGCGACACTGAGCTACATATTACATAGTAATGGGTTACACATGCAAACACAAAATGAAGCTATTGAAATATACAATTACAATGAACGCGACACTATGATAATAACAATAATGGTAATAATAGTATATACATGCAGGACGATACTATGCTACATAGGATTACAAGAAAAAAGAAACACGCACTACGACAATAAAGAATTAGGACAAAAGAGACGGCACAGGCATGCTATACAAACTACGCTGCGGTGCGAAAATAATATTTGCAAAAAAAAATTCGGGAGACACCGTTCCGCGGGGCTTGTGCAAAGTTCGGCGGTTGGGAGCACAAAAGTTTTTCTGGGAAACGTCCGTAATGGTCAGTCAAGGAGGGAAGACGGTGGGCACCAGTGCCGGAACGACCTCACCGTTGCGCGAGATAGCAGCTCCACGAGGGGGGTACCAGCCAGGAGGACATGCGGCTGGAGCAGCCAGCCGACAGGTATGATGACCGCGAGGGCGCTGCTCAGTTGTAGACCCCGCGTGGCACTCGATGGGTGCCCGCCAAGGAGCGACCTGCGCTGGTGGTCGCCGCTGCTCTGCCTGAGCGAGGCAGCATCCGGACGACAGTTGTTGAGCCCTGGTGCCCATGACGCATGGTGCGGTTCTGATGACACCACCATATTGTCCGCATCTGGAGAGGGCACCTATGCCGCAACTCGCAACTGGCCGCCAGTCCCGCCCTCGTCGGTGCAGCGCAGCCCGGCCACGTTCGCCAGCTGAAGGCGGTGCGCAGGGGGTACATGCCGTTGACCGCCGAGTCAGCACAACTGTTCAGGGTCCGGTCAAGATCACGGCGCGGGAAATCCCCTCCCCATCCGTCGGTTACTCTGCCCGCGGACCTTTAACCACACCGGCGAGGCACGACATGACGGAGGGCGCACTGGACGAAGCAGAAGCCACTCGCGGAATGCACCGTTGGGTTCGCTGAAGCCGGAAGAAGCACACACCAAACGCACTCACGAACGCCTCCACAACACGCGCGTCACAGTGTTCGTGCCACCGGGGCCAAGTCCCTTCGCAACAACGCGGTGCGCCCCACTCGTAGCGTACGCCCGGCCCGCGTTTTCCAGGAAAACACAACCTCCCGTTGGCATTGAGTATATGGTCCCCCAAAGTCTGGCCTGCTCTCCCAACTTCACACAGTTCACGCAACGGCCTCCAGTACGCGCTGCTCGCCCGAACACGGGGGCCGCGGACGGCCGAAATCCGACACCTTCAAAACAAGACCATAACTCTCGACCCTGGCTGCGCGCGAAAGCCAAAGACAGTCCTCGAAGGGCACTCCCGCGACCGACCCAGCCGCCGCTTTTCGGCATTCGCTCTTTCGTCAAGACTGCGCCTGAGTAAAAAAAACAGAAGAGAAGAAAACTAGCCCTGCTCACTGCTAAAAGGGGCAAAAAAGAAAAGAAACGTACAAAGCACTTCGTCCCGCATGCGCAGACCAAGGGGTTCCTGTACCAAATAAATAACGTCAAAGCACTGGAAAAAGAAAACACTACATCGTGCACCGACAACACACACACATAAAAAAGAAAACAACCCTAACGCCTTCAACGAGGCTAACACACGAACCGTACCGAACCCAGAAACTAAGCAAACAAAATAGGTTCATGCTACATCACGCGGTACAACGCTCAAAATACTAAGCGGAACACTTCCTCACCCTGTGCATTAAACCAGTGCTCTAAACAACAACAAAACAAATTAGGACAAGATACATTATGTGCAGTCATCAACGCCCAAATGGGGACACACTAATACAGACAGTGCCACGTAACATGCACACTCTTACAAACCGAGTAAAAAGAGAAAACATGCGCTTACAGCTTTGCTGGAGGGGGGAGAAAACTGACCACACAGATTGGGCTGGGGCGGCCAGGGCGGCCGCGCTGACTGAGACTGAGAGAAGTGAAGTCAGCACGGGGGCGAAAGCGCCTGCCGTTTAGTGTGCTATGATCACTGAGGTGATGAGCTGGCCGACGGAAGCCTGGATTAGCGTGGGTGCCTTGTCATCACCGCGCAGAGCCACTGTGCTCTAGCGCCAAATAGTCAGCCCGTGACACCATTTAAGTAAAGCTCTGCTTGCTTCTCGGCATAGGTCCCTTCAAGTCGCAAACGACTACCTGCCAAGGACGCATACTGTCAAATGGCTTCACAATTCCAGGCGGCTTCCCACCGTGCGCCCTCGCCGTTTGACAGACATGGCAGGATCGGCAACAGCGAAAATGTCTCGTTTCGTCCCGGGCCAGGTCACGGAGCGACTCAGTTTACCAAAACTTTGGAGCCGCCTAAATGCCCGGCGAATGGTTCGTCATGAGCTTAGCGCAGCAGTGCGGAACTCAGACTTAGGGGGTTACCACATTGAATGGTTCAATTGCCTCATCATCGGTGGCTACGTAGTTAAGCACGAGTCCTTCACCGTCCAGCAGAAATGAGTCCCCCGGGGCGTCGGCGACACACGCTGACTTCAGCCCCCCTCCCGCGCCTGCTACAAGACAAGTAGCATCTCGGCGCACGCCCGCAGCAGGACAAGCTACGTCTCGGCGTCTAAAAAAAAATCAAACTAAAAAAAATTGTCTCCCAGAGACCGTCGCACATCCGTCGACAAAAACGGGTCATTCTGCTGGCCGGCTACTAGCTCTTTTCGGCTCAATACAACCGCCTTGCAACGGGCATAGCTTCCCCCTCCTGATTTTACAGCCGAGGCCCGTCCGCTTTCCGGCGGCATGGAGTTCGCGAAAAGCGCCTGCCCCTCTCTGCGGGGTGTCTGCGCGCTCTTTCTACACTCTGGGCCCTCTTCCTCTACTGAACGGCTGTCAATTTTGCCTCCTTTACTGGCACACGCTTTTGCGCCGCCGGCTAAAGTCACACTTGGACAATAAATCTCGATGGATTACGAAGCACGAGATAGCGCGTCAACTACCATGTTCGTGCTCTACTCTTAGGGGACGGCAACAATAATATATCTCGCGTGCACTACTCCGAGTGGCGGCTGTGGCCTTTCTCCCGGAATACGTATACCGCCGCTCCAGTGGGGCGTGGTTGCACCGTCGCACTGCCCCGTGGGGCTGCGTGAACGAGGGGTGCACGCACACTCGCGTACGGAGGGGCAGTCGCCTCGTCCCCGTAGCAGCTACCGCTAGCGGATAAGCATTAAGACTGATTCCGGTTGCGTACTCAGCTTAATTAGCGGCCAAAGGCTAATGAGCCAATGGCCCCACGTTGGGCGCCAGTTTGGTGGTCTCTCTACCTCGCAATATGCATAACGCTAGCTTTGAACAAGGCAGGCATTCATGCACACCGCGAGGAACCACCGCGGGTTCGAGCTATTTGAGCACGCTCACGATACTGAAACGCCGTCGCGCCAACTTAACACCGCCTCTGTTGGGCAGGTGGAGAAAGGGGCGACAAAGGAATATGCCCAGGGTACGGAGGGAAGACGTTTATTTTATACTAACATTCTAGTCACATATTTTACAGTCCCAATTACACAATTTACAGTACAGGTACGTACTTCCCGTTAGGTGAAAGGGGCGGTGGGGCGCCACGCGCAAGTGCGCACGTTTGGTCGGCGCAGAGCCAGTGGGCTCTTCTGTCAGGGCAAATTCCGGGGTGCTCGCACGTTGTGCGCGCGCGCATCGCCGTGCTGGCCGGATCGGCTCGCAGCAGCGAGGGAGACGGGGCCCATTCGCTCACAGGCGCGTACCGCACGGCGTGTTCGTCGAGTGGTAGGTACGGCCTTACTATATGCAAGCGTAGGGACAACAGGAGCAGCCTTAGGCACGGGCCGCAGCCGGAAGGGCTGGTGGGCTTTCGCCGGCGCCACAGAGTGGCAGCCGGCTGGTAAAGAAAGCGTCACATACCTTCGGCCAACGCCTTCGGCGTCCTGGAAGCGTCTCTCCGAACGGACCCCCGCGCAGGGCGCGCGTTCGCGTCCAAGCGAGAGTCGGGTTCGGGCCTCGTTCAAACGGACCAATGAGGTGAGGTTAGCTCCGCTACCAGGGTGGAGCGCCCGCTGCGTGACAGTGTTTTATCGCCGCAACGGTCTCTGCAGGCTTCACCTCACGCAAGAGTTTGAGAGACGGCTCGGCTCTACACAGAGGCGCCAAGACGAGCCGGAATTTCGGAGGAGAGAGGGGAAAAGCGCCGCGTGATGGCACAAACCCAGTGATCGCGCGATGGCTCGGGCGCTAGGATCCCCACAAACCCTACAACCAGAAGGATCTTGAATGAATCCGGAATCGACACGAATGGTACAAGAATCCAAGGAAGGCTAGAAGCGAACCAAATCATTTTAATCAAAGTAGTGGTTTGCATTAATTTGTAAGGTGAATTAGGCAAAATAAAGGTGGGTTAGAAATTTTTAGAATGGAATGATTGTTTAGGTGTTGGTAGTAATAATTCGTAAAGTGGGATTAAGGTAGGGATTAAGATGGGTTAAGGGCTGCAAAATGGCGTGGCTGCTGGGTCGATGGGCGGACGGGCATATAAAAGGCACCCGTCACAATAGTACGTCAGACTTTCGTTTTCAAAGCACGTAAGCAGACTTTAGTAATGTATACCAATTGAGTACAAGTTGCTTTTGGCGCGAATTTCTGCATCTGCGACAATGCTCGAGGGCAAGCATTTTATACGCTTGCCTCGTCAATGGAGCTGATTACTAAATTGCAGTCTGCGTGTCTGCGTGTAGCTCTCATTCAACCACCAGTCGGTTTGAGGCATCACTTGCACAGTTAATGACCACCGTTATGTATTTTTGAAGTCTTCGAGCAACAAAATGCTATACGCCTTCGGTATAACGAAATTGTTTGATTAAAAAATCTCGCTTTAGACGTGTTTCATGGACACGACTGCAGTGTAGGATGCACAGCATGTCCGCCTTTAGCGCAGTACCTCGTATAACGAAGCCAGTTTTCTTGCTGTATCTAATTCTTCGTTATAGCGAAAGCTTATTGTACGTGGCTTTGGACATTAGTTTTATTGCATTGCGAGCCCGTTAGCATAGCTTATACTTCGCTTTAGTGCAGTTTGCTAGCCATGCTACGCAAGTATTTTTTGTTTTTTGCTCAGGATAGCAATCATTTAAATAAGTTTCACGCAGCGAGGATCATTATTTGGTGTCATCGCTGGTGCGCACATTGATTCCACTGAATGATGTTTTCCAATTAAACGCGTGAAGCTGTGTAACGAAATGGTGGTTGTCGGCCTGAAAACTTGGCGCTGAAAATTGGAGGCACGAAATGACGACAAAGACAAGTAGCGACGGGGGTGGACCGGCCGTTGCGATAGCTTGTTCGATCCGGCGATTGAAGTACGCAATGGCCGTGTTGGCCCTGAGGTTAACTCTTTTAAAAAAATCTATGGACGATGGCATTTGGTTGCATTGCAAAGCATGCCACTTAACGAATATACACAATTTGCAATAAGACGGAGATATGCGCGAACGCGCATAGCTAGACATATTTAATTCACGAGGTTCTCCTCGTCCGCTCTCGTTCTGTCGACTGCCCCTCGGCATTAGCTTGCCTAGATCGACCCCCAAGAACGCAGAACACTGCTTTATCACACAAAAGCCACGCCCCCAGGGGTGTCTCCCAAAAGAATGTGAGGAGGACCTACTAACACACACTGGGCCGCTGATTGGCCACGTCAACAACCAAATGTTTCTATACAATCACGTGATCCACCCTCTCACTCACTCAAACTCCAATGTATTTAGCAAAACACAACACATCACTAATAAAATTAGCGGTGGCTTAGCTCGGCTATGCCGGGATATACGTAGCGTTAGCTAAGGTTCAGCTGGTTATTCTTAGGTTTCCTGGTTGCCTAGGATTAGCTGATTATCATGCTTACTGCTGCTAAAACGATTTCCGATCCGATCAAATCTAATCCATTCGCTGCGGCGGTGGCTCTGGCGCGTCAGCTGTGCACTGTGAGATGTCACTGCTCCTCGCGCATGCGCAGCACGGCGCTCTCCAGGAGCTACGCGAAACGGTACAACCTTGGCCAGTGTAGCTAACGCTACAAAAACGAACCGACTCAGCTATTCTGATTGCTGGCCAACGACCCTCGGGTGGCCTCTAAAGTATTGTCCATACGACGCGTGCCAAAATTATGCTCAACGCAGACGAAATTCCTGTCTTTGTTAACACAGCGCGCGCATTACCAAGGGAGCTGCCACGCCCTCGTCACCTATCTGCGCCGTCGTGGCGACCGACGCTCTGGACCCATAGCTAGTTTGAAACTCGCGGCTTCCTTGGACTGTACTACTTTACAGACGCGGCGGCGCGCCTTTCTCTCGTCATAGTTGGTGACCCTTCGAATGACCTCACAGCGAGCGCAACTCCACTGACCATAACGCACCCGCGCTTCGCAGGCACTAATTCGGTAATTACCCCCGAAAAATAGGCATTTCTCCGGCATCACAAGGCACCCGCGACAGCCGCTCGGACCTAAGACAATAAACGTGCGGCTTGCCGCCAAAGGACATTGACAACCTTTCCCTGGCAGGAAATATTTCTACCGGCTAGACGCGCGTCCCGGCTTACCAAGACAAACGATGAAAGGCGCAAAGCTTTCCCGCGGCTGGTCCCAGCGCCCCTCGAACACGTCAGCCCTGCCGGCACAAAGAAGCCAGGCAGGCTATACAACAATAACGCAGGTGCCGGCTGTCTTCATTAACTGAGGTGCTTGAACTTAACAAAGCCCGTATCTCGTCCAAGCCGTTTTCGAACGGATGCAACGTGCCTCCCTCGCAAAGTGAGAAGAGCGAACTGAACTTACGACTTCGCGACAGGGGTACAATATTTCAGCAACACACACTTCGTTTGACAAACTATTTCTTTGTTTTTCAGTTTTCAGTGTTCGTCCAAACACTTGTCTTCGTTTTCTTTTCCTCTTTGTGGTATGAAAGCTTTACCAATTGTGTACGTGTGCAAACACAGCAAAACGTTTTCTGTTGAACAATAAACTCGCTCGCCGGACAGACTCATAAACTCAACTAACAATGTTGAGCAATTGTCCGTTGTACGCGCTCTTCACTGCGCCCGCAGTCGGTAGTTTTTTTACACGTGGCCCTTGTGTACTTCGCTCGTTTATCATCTATAGGTGTGCTCGGCGGCTTCCTTTGACCGCAACCTCGTGTGCGAGCTTCGGCGCAGTGAATAGGCGCCAGTGAATTTCGCTCGTAACTTCAACGCAGTGCGATTGCTGGCCAGCAAAAAAGGGCACCCAGCTCCGTTACCTAAGCTGCTATGGTAAGAGCGCTTCCTCGCGCATATTTTTTTTAGCAGTGTGGTGAATATACAGTCTCTAATGGGCGTTAGAATCGGGTACAGCTGGATGAGTTGCAGAGAGTTATTAATGGGAAACTTTTTGTTAACTGCGCAAATGGGCGGATACAAGAGAGGACGCAGACTGCGCTGCTCTATTTTTTTTACAACTACGCAAACCTTCGTTGTGGCGAAATCCTCGCCACAGGAGGCTGGGTTCGTTATAATCGGCAGTTCGTTGAAAGCGGGTATGATGTGCGCTGCATATTTCGAACAAAGCGATTGCGTTATACAGTCATGTCTCGTTCCCCAGAAACGCCTCCGTTCCCCAGAAAAATCGTCCATAGTAACGAATCAAGGTCGACAACACAAACATTAAGGAATATCCGTTTAAGGAAAGCTCGTTTCAGGAATAATCGTTCAAGGAAACAGATGAGAAAGCTCGGTCCGTTTACGCTTAACGCCAGCCATTGCCACCACCAAACTGACCAGAGAAGCCTTGTCTCTTACACCGTTGGCATGAACTATTATCGTCCTGTTATCTTGTCCTAAGTCTCAGGACTTGCTCTTTCCGGAGTATGCCGCACTGGACAGTCTTGTTTGATGGGGAAAGGGTGTCACCCTGTCGTCACTACCCTAGAGTGTTGTTCGCTGATCACGAATGTTCTCGGATCTAATTCGGCGGTACTGGAAGGAAGAACGTTCCGAGATAAATGCATGCTTCAGCTTTGTATGCTTCGCCAAAAAGTAAATTCCTGGTACGCCCTCGGGCCTCGGAGGTCACCAGTCATCTTTTTCTATTTTTTGCTTTGCGGACACGTGTCCATAATAACGAGACAAAAGTGCCTGTATTTACCCGTTTTGTCCCCGAAACAGCCGTGCATAGTCCGGACTGCGGATTTCTATATTAACGGGGCAGAATCTCATGGCGAGAGACCCGTCGCCGAAACTTTCGTCCATATTGCGGGGTGTCCATATTAACGGGGTCCATATTAACGAGACATGACTGTAACTGGGTTTGCTGTGCTTCGCATACAAGGATGCACTGTCCCGTTTAAAACGGAAACTTTTCTCGAGCTTTGCGTCGCTTTTAAACCTACCTGCGGGCGACACAATCGGTCTTTGAAGCCTTTCGTACCGATTTGGCGAGGCGCAATTTCGCTGACAGCATTATGGACGCGGAGTTTGACGGTTCACGTTCCGGGTACGTGCGTGCGACTGGGTCGGCGTCCTCGACTCGTCGTCGGCGCCTCCTCGCCCGCCCGCCGACCTGTTGACATTTGTACGACGCCGCCGCCGTCGCGACTGCGGTTCTTGCAACAAAAGAGCCCATCGATGTCGCTGAGTCGTTCTCGGGTCGTCGTGTGCCGCCGGTAAAGGGGGTGGGGGGTGAGGGGGCGTCTTTATATTCGCCGCCAGTTGACGTTGCGTCAGGCTTGTTGTGACTCGCGTCGTCTCTGTCAGCTCGCTGTGTGTGTACCCTACTGCCCGGGGCGGCGGCGAGCGCTATTTCGTCCGAAGCTCGTCGATTGCCGCACGCGATGCCACGAGGGCTCGTTGCGCGCTGGTTTCGTTGGTTTTCGACCCCGAGCTCCTCTTTCTCTCCGCAATGGCGTCTTTGTGTTGTGATTCCTCTCAGCGGTAGAAGTTTAGGCATTGCGCAAATAGTTGCAGATAGAAGCGAATCCGCTGCTTTAAAGGGACCCTGCAACACTTTTTTTTTTCAACTCTACAAGTCTTAAAGCTTACAGACCGTCGTCAACCAACACATCTAGTATTTAGATTAGAAGGTCGCAAAGTGTCCTAGCCTAAAATGGCTGCTTTATAACCCGCCGTGGTGGCTCAGTGGCTAGGATGTTGTGCTGCTAAGCCCAATGACGCGGGTTCGATTCCCTGGTGCGGAGGCTGCTGTGCTGATGGAGGCGAAAAGCGAAAACACCCGTGTGTTCGATATTTCGGCGCACGTTAAAGATCCCCAGTTCAAAATTAATCCGGGGACCTCCACTACGGCGCGCCTCATCGCCTGTGTATCGTCAGCCCGTTAAATTGCTGCTCTGTATCTATCAAATAACTTGGAAACTTGCTCAAAAGATTTTTTTCTCTTTACTGGTCTTGGAGTTCTTCGAGCGCTGGAATTACGTTATTACAGTGGTGTAGCGGCTATTGGTCGTCTTTCCTTCGGTTGCAGCAATAAGGCATTCGATAGCCACTTAAAAATAAAGGCACAAAAGCAAAACAGAAACGGAAGAGGCGTATCTGCTGCGACGAGCAAATCACGCAGTGCTGTTCCGTGCTGGCGATAACCATAGCTTTCGTGCTTCCAGACGCGAAGGAAAGAGTTAATGCGACTATCGAAAGTGTTGCAGGGTCTTTTTAGAGTAAGGGGGGGGGGGGGGGGGGGGTTTCTGTGCAGCACTGCCTTTGCTTTCAATCATTCATTCACGTCTGAAAGCACTGCGAAAGCTATCGACAGCGAAGAACGACATTGCGTGACTTGCTGGCACTGCGTGATCAGCTTTCGGGGCCGGGCACCAACCACAGCGTGAAAAATGGGAGTAACACAGGAGCATCTTTCCGTCCTTCGTTTCTCGTCGTCGGGCGCGTTTCTCACCGCCGGCGCAGCAACAGCGCTTCGTCGTCGCCGCCGCCGCCGCTTTTGGGTCTCGAGGCGCAATCCGATCGCTGTGAGCGTGGTGGCGTCACCGCCGTTGGCCATCTTTCTTTCGCAGAGGGAAGCAAAAATTGGCCCCGGCGTCGTCGGGCAAGGATCGTCGTCGTACGTCCGCCGCCGAAATCACATATCCACCGGCACCACTCCGGATTACGTTTCCCCCCACGCTGGGAAAGGGAGGACGAGTTGCTTTTCATGTCGTAGGTTCGCGTTTTTGTTGATCCTCTCCTTTTTTCTTCTCGGCTGCGACTACGTTCTTCGCTTCTCTTTGGTCAGCGAGCCCACCAGATAATTCGATAACTTTGCGCAACTTGATCGTCGCCTAATACATACTTCGCGACATGCTTGTCGTGCAGTTTTTGTTCCTTTTTAACGAGAAAGTGTTTTATTCCCGGATACACACAGATTTAACTTACGCCATATTCGTCACGGAAATGACGCCAGTACAACGAAGCAAGCGGCCTGTAAAGGGTGCACCCCTGCACATGGGGTCTTCTTGCGGGGAAGCAACCTTTAGCACTACAGAGTACGTTATGTTTAGGGTTGTTCGTTTTCGGGTTTTATATTTTAACACGAACGTGTTTTATGCCGGGATACGCTAAATTTCACTGACGTCATACCCGTCACGGAAATGACGCCAGTACACCTTTGCCGAAGCGACCCGCCAGCAGGACGTCGCTCGCCAAACATACCCACACGACAGCCTTCGGCCCGCAAATCATGCTCAGTCGCAGATTTCGCTGCACATTTCACTTTCGTGTTTTACCTGTTCCTATGACAGGAATCAACGGCAGTCTTTTGTTTCTTTTTTTGTTTTTATTAATTGCATATTTGCTTTGTGAGCGCCATGCAGAGGTAGGCCTTTTCGAGAAGGTGGCAGAGGTGCTCTGTGCACGTAGGTACCGTATTTACCCGATTCTAACGTGCCCCTAATTCTAACGCGCACCCGATTCTAACGCGCACCCGATTTTCCTGGCAAAAAAAACTGAAAAAAATTGCACCTCCGATTGTAACGCGCACGGGACTTTGTGACCCAGACAAACGAATGCGAGAGAAACGGGCGATTTATTTCCCGAAGTAATCTCACTCCTCGTCGCTGTCCGCTGACCACAACATCTCAGCCTCGGTGCCCTCAAGCGCGTTCGCGATGCCACACTTCTGAATGAACGTTCAACCATGGTCAAGGGATCGTGGCCCACCCCTCGCACGCCCATCCCGAGAGCTTCTCCAGAGGTGCACGCTTCAGCCGACCGCTCGTTTTGAACGCGTGGGAGCCGCAGCTGTCATTGCTGTTATCAAGCGCGCAAGTGAAACGATTTGACGATTTGTGCGAACGCCGATAGAAAGGCCTAGGGGCCTAGGCTTGCTGCGTCCGAAAAATCTTCGCTAAAAGCTTTGGTGCCATCTTGAGATGGCGATGGCGATGGGTCGGACGAAATTTCCGCTGTTTCGGCATTTTTGGTTTTGTTTCCGATTCTAACGCGCATGCGATTTTTCGGCCTATTTTTTCGGAAATAAAGTGCGCGTTAGAATCGGGTAAATACGATATGTTGGACTCCTCCATGTCGGCGTTTTCGCTACACCAATGTCTTTTGGTTGAAACCGAAACTCCTCAAGTGCAGCTTCCGCGGACGTCGTAATAGCTGGGGATAAAGTCTGCGCACGAGTTGGACGTGGCAGGAAATCTTGCTGCAACTACGTTCTGCAACCAGGCTTCTAGCGCTTGTCTGTGTGACTCAACTAAAAGCGGAGGGGCTGCTTGCTGCAATAAAACAAACCAAAAATGATTGCCAACTGTACGCGGCGCCTCCGCGGGATGACGCCACCGAGCCAACCGAGCTGCTCCAGGTGCGATGAGCAGGCGAGCGGAAGTCGCACCCGCGCACCGCCGCCGCAGAGAGAGCAAGAAGAGCGCTCCCCGATGGGCCGCGCGAGCCACCGTGTAAATATAATCAGTTAAATAAAAAACGAGTTATTTCAGTTCAACCAAGCCAACGGCTCTCAATAATAGATAACAGTTCAGAAGCGGGATCAAATCACAACGTCCGAACGTGAGAAGCCGCCCTGCAGTTATGATGGGGCCTGTGACGCGAAGCGCAGCATCTTCAGCGACAACGAACGAAGATGGCGCGAACCAGGCCAGCGGTGACGACGGGGCGCGCAGCGACACCAGATCCGAAGACGAAGTCCCGAGTGACTCCACGACACCACAGCCGGCGATGGACATGACAGCCGTCATCCAAGCAGCTGTACGGGCAGCCGTGAGGGAAGCGATAAACGGTATGGCGCTCCTTCAAACGCAGCAGACGCCTGCCACGCCCGTTACGCCCGCGGCAGAGACTTCGCGTCTGGTGCCATCGTTCGATCCCCTTTCATCAGGCTGTTCGACCGTCGACGCGTGGATTCGGCGAGTCGACGACTTGGCTGACATTTACGGTTGGTCGGACAGGCTGACCTCCTGCAACGCACTATGCAGATTGGAAGGCCCGGCCAAGACCTGGTACGATTCCCTGTCATCAGTGGACAAAACGTGGGTGCAGTGGAAAGACGAACTAAAGCGTGCATTTCCGTCGACATCAGGAATGCAACGCCTCCACCGTGAAATGGAAGCCCGTTGTCGCAAGCGAGGTGAGCCCATCGAATCTTATTACTACGACAAGCTCGCCAAGGCTCGCCGGTGTAATATCAGTGACAAAGGCTGTGTCGAGTACATCATCACCGGCCTGAATGATCCAGACACAATTCGAGCAGTGAGCGTTCGCACGTACGATACTCCCGAAGAATTGCTTCACTGTCTCAAGCGTCTAGAAGATCGTCTAGGAAACGTAGTTTCGTCGGCTTCCCGCCAAAACGCCAAGCATTTCACCGACTATCAAAAGGGGCTCTTCGAAGGGGCCGATCACCTTACCAAGGCAACCGGAGCCAGCATGGCCGACGATCGCCGAGACTCCCTCTCACGCAGACAGAGGAAGAAGCCTCTCTCCAACGAGAAAGGGGAACCGCTGTGCTTCAACTGCAACGAATACGGCCATTTCTCTCTCCATTGCCCCTCTCCCCAACGAAAAGCGCGATGCGGCGCTTGCGGACGAGTGGGCCACGAAACGAGACACTGCAGAGCGAAGAAGGAACGAGAGCCGCGCGTCGCTCAAAACGTTGTGAAATCCGACTTCCGCGCTACCGAAGCAGTGAACGAGAAATATTTCATGCCAGCGAAACTGAACGGACATGAAATACGTGCCTACGTCGACTTGGGGAGCCAGTGCGTAACCCTGCGTCAGGAAGATGCAGAACGGCTGGAAATCTCCTACACGAAACTCAAAGAACCACTCTCTATTGGAGGGTATGGATCGGGATGTGTGACGCCTTGCGGCGAAGCAAGTGCTACCATCACGGTCGACCAAGCGACAGCTGACGTTCATCTGTACGTGGTACCAAGCAGCTCGCAGTCCATACCACTACTTGTTGGGCAGCCGTTCACGGAACAGCCTCACGTAACGATTGTAAGGCGGCGACAGACAGTCAGGATTTTTGAGGAGCGCGAAAACGTCCACGAAACCGACGACACGCTGCGTTCCATTGAGATCCCCGATCTGCCCCAACGTTCAGTCTGCCTGTGGGCCAAGGAGTCAACCGTTGTTCCGCCGAAGTTTGTGGGATTCGTCAAGCTCTACGCCACGGGTGGCATGCCGAGCACAGATGTGTTTGTCGACGCACAATTCAGGTGTCAGGAAGGACGTGAGCACTGCATACCACGCTGCGTCGTAACTGTCGACGAGGCGTACGAGACACGCCTACCCATCATGAACATGTCAAACCATGACTTGGACATCAAGGAACACGAGCGGGTAGCACGAGCGGAAATCTGCTATCCAGACGACATGCCGGAGCGAGAAATAAACGTCCACGTCGCTCAGCGACAGCCGATGCCACGCGAAGAGATAAAAACTGGACCTGCCGTCACTCCACACCAGCGAAAAATGCTGGAATGCCTTATCGACGAGTATCGTGATTGCTTCGCACGCAACATTTCGGAGATCGGGCAGACCAGTGCAGCGGAAATGAAGATCGAGTTGACGACAGATGAGCCAGTGAGATTCCGTCCCTACCGACTTTCCTTCGCAGAGAGGGCTCACACGAAAGAGATGATTGAAGAACTGAAGCAAGCGGGAATCGTTGTCGACTCGACTTCCGACCACGCCAGCCCTATTCTCCTCGTGCGAAAGAAGACAGGAGAACTGAGGATTTGTGTCGACTACCGTGCACTTAACCGTGTGACGAAAAAGGACAGGTACCCGTTGCCACTAATTGATGATCAGCTGGACCGCCTCCGCGGAAAGTGCTTCTTCACGAGTCTCGACTTGGCGTCTGGTTATTACCAGATCCCCATGGAAAAGGAGTCCAGACACAAGACAGCGTTCTTCACCCCTGACGGGCACTACGAGTTCGTCCGGATGCCGTTTGGGTTGGCCAACGCCCCAGCGGTATTCCAGCGGATGATCAACGCGGTTCTGGGACCTCTGCGTTACTCTGTGGCACTCGCCTACATGGATGACATCTTGCTCCCAACGACAACTGTAGACGAGGGACTCGAGCACCTGCGAAAGATTTTGGAGGCTCTACGAAGAGCGGGACTGACGCTACGGTTGAGTGAGTGCTACTTCTTCTGCGACCGAGTCGACTACCTTGGATACGACATTTCTGCCGAAGGGGTGCAACCAGGAACTCTCAAACTTCAGTGTGTAGCTGAATTTCCGAAACCGACAAATGTGCACGAGGTCCGCCGATTCCTGGGACTCGCAAGCTATTTCCGACGATTTGTCAAGGGGTTCGCCACTATTGCTAAGCCTTTGACGAAACTGACTTCCAAGGACGAAACTTGGAAGTGGACTGCAGAACAAGACTTTGCGTTCGCCGAGCTGAAAAAGAGGTTAATCGAAAAGCCTATCTTGGCTCATTTCTCGTTCGACGCAAGAACGGAAGTTCACACAGATGCCAGCAGAGATGGGCTGGGAGCTATTCTCTTACAAGAGCAAGCTAACGGGCAGCTCCATCCCGTCGTGTACGCCAGCCGACGGACAACCGAGTGTGAGGAGAGATACCACTCCTACGAGCTGGAAACATTGGCAGTTGTGTGGGCGCTGGAGAAGTTCCGGTCCTACCTAATAGGATTAAACTTCAAAGTGGTGACTGACTGCAATGCCGTGCGGGCAACGATGAGTAAACGAACACTCCTACCTCGGATCGGCAGGTGGTGGCTTCGACTGCAAGAGTTTACCTTCGATGTTGAGTATCGAAAGGGCACGACCATGGCGCATGTCGACGCACTCAGCCGCTCACCACACGACCCTCCCGAAGAGACCGATGTCGTTGGCGGCATTCAGATCCTCGCTACGTGCGTGGAAGTAGAAGACTGCCTTGCTATCGCGCAAGTTAACGATCCCAAAATAATGGCACTGAAGGAGAGGTTAGAAAAAAAACAATGCCTCACGAAAGAAGATCGGCGCGTGCAAAGCGAATATCAGTTGCACAACGGCAAGGTGTTCAAGAAGTTTCAAGACGGAGGTTCACAGGAAAGGCTTCTCTGGGTCGTCCCAAGTCAGACACGTTGGAGGGTAGTGAAGGCTTGTCACGACGACATCGGGCATTTCGCTGTGGACAAGACGCTGTCAAGGTTAAGAGAGAACTACTGGTTTCCAGGCATGAGGCGCTACGTTAAGCGATACATAGCCGCTTGCGTTGAATGCCTTTTCCACAAGACGCCCGCCGGAAGAAAACCAGGCAAGCTGCATAGCATCGAGAAGGTGAACAAGCCATTTCATACGATCCACATCGATCATCTCGGCCCATTTGTTCGGAGCAAGTCGGGCAACGCGTACATAATTGTGGCTGTTGATGGCTTTACAAAGTTCGTCATGTTGCGAGCTGTTCGTAACACTTCGGCTGGACCAGCGGTGCTGTTTCTTCGGGAAATTGCTAGCATTTTCGGGCCACCGAATGTGGTAATCACCGATAGAGGGACTGCATTCACTAGTGTGAAGTTCAGGGCAATGTGTGAAAGCTTTCGAATCACGCACGTCAAGACTGCAACTGCCACCCCACGAGCCAACGGTCAAGTGGAACGGTACAACCGCATGATAACTCCGGCGGTGGCAAGCATGACCAAAAGAGAAGACGGTCGGGACTGGGACTCGACACTGCCTCAGGTGCAGTGGGGTATTAATAACACCGTGCACCAGGCCACGAAGACTACACCGTTTGGACTTCTGTTCAACTTCAGATCACGGAGCATTACGGGTGACTGCGTGGAGGACGCTCTCACAGAACATTTCGACAAAGAGTTGGAGGAGAAGAGGGCCGCAGCAACGGAAAACATTCGTGAGGCCCAACATAAGCAGCAAACACGTTACAACAAGAAGCGGGCTGAACCGTCTGAGTTTCAACCGGGAGACATCGTTCTAGTTGAGCGAGAACCCACAGCGAGCGGAGAATCCCGAAAACTTAAGGTCAAATACAAGGGACCGTACGTCATAGCTGAGAAGCTTCCCAATGACCGCTACCGCATCAGAGACATCCAACACACCCGGAGGACACGAAGGGCATATTCAAGCGTAGCCCCCGTCGACAAGCTGAAGCTTTGGGCGAAGGACATCGACTCGGAAAGCTCAGAATCGGACGAAGACAAAAGTTCCGACCGGGACGGTCGTTAATGCAGGATGGCCGAATGTACGCGGCGCCTCCGCGGGATGACGCCACCGAGCCAACCGAGCTGCTCCAGGTGCGATGAGCAGGCGAGCGGAAGTCGCACCCGCGCACCGCCGCCGCAGAGAGAGCAAGAAGAGCGCTCCCCGATGGGCCGCGCGAGCCACCGTGTAAATATAATCAGTTAAATAAAAAACGAGTTATTTCAGTTCAACCAAGCCAACGGCTCTCAATAATAGATAACACAACTATGTAGACATTTGGAAAGGGGGGCTGTTTACACTGTTCAAGCCACGGTGGAAGAATATTCTTTCACCGTGGTTAAAGCCGAAGCATTTCATAAGACCAAGCTTCTTGCTTCCCTCGGGGCCTTGTTAACAAGCTGAGCTCGGTTTAAACTTGTCGGCTGGGAAACGCAAAACGCACAAGGAGGTCGCGCATTACTGCATTTAGTGTGCGGGACAGCTTCTAAGGAGCTTCGCGTTTAAGATTGATGGCCTCCTGGCGACGTTTTTCACGGTACTAGCGTCTGTTTTTAGTTGGACCGTGGTTGCACGAGCAGTGGGTCATCTACGCGAGCTCGGCTCAGCGCTGGCAAATTTTGGCCAATCGAGATGGTCGAGGCAACAGCATCAGCCAATGAGGAAGCAGGTGCACTGTCTACCTGACAGCGCTGTTCGGCGGGAGGTAGCAGACGGTGCTTCGTGATCACGCGGTCCTCGGCGCATTGTTAGGCAACGCCTCCGTTCATGCCACGCAGTTTCCACAACGCTGGAGCCGAAGTAGTGTAGGTCCGTGTCGAATGCACGCGTCGGGTCTCCGACACGCCTGGAGAACGACGCTAAGGCGAAGTGACATGATGTCAGACAAGGGGCCGTCTTGCAGCAAGAGGAGGCTCCTTTGGGAGCCGGTGTGGCGCTATTCGATCAAGATTGCACGAAGGAAACAGAGTTGCTGCGCGGTGACTTGGCAAGTTGGCAAGGAGGGGGAAGCTGTGAGCTCGGCTAGCCCGTAAAGGCCCGCTTCAGAGAACTGCGTGACTGATCGCCACCTAAAGTGCAATCACTCCTCCTCGCTGTCTGCTGCAAGTTGTCCCCTATTCCCTCGTCGCAGCTTGTGGTAACGCGCGCGCCATCTTGGTGTCTGCAAGTTACCCCTCCGCCGCGCGTAAGAAGGCCTAATGCGACACCGTATTGCTATATATAGATCTGCATTCGCATCCTGTATCCTAATATGTGAAGCAAAGACGGCCGGTGATTTCGCTTCAAAATGGTCGGCATTAGGTCCGAACTCTTCACATTCCCTCCCTCTAAAGAACGAGTGGGTTCGGGCCTGTGAAAGGTCAATCGATTTTTCGCTCTGCATAGTGTGAAACTGTAAACCAGGCTTGACCGCACGCTACACTCGGTGTAACAGTAACGGTATCCCACTCCGTTCCTGGCTCATCATCAGACGCCTCACTGTTTGTCGCCCCGTGCCCATTTGTCGGCTGCTCAATTCCCGCGCAAGTGTAGCGGATCCCGTACGACGCGGGCGAGACGGATTTGTCGCCCCTCCGCGGGCGCCGGACGGGCGACGCCGCACGGTTGTTCGGTGGGGTATGCGGAGCCTTTCTTCCACTCCCTCTTCCCGTCGGAATCCGTTCGCCCCGTTCTAAACTCTGCCGCCGCTTATTTTCTGCCCGGGGCCTCCTCGTCAGCCCGGTTCGCGGCACTTCGGGGAAAGCGGCTGGTTCGTGTTTTCCGGGCATCGTCGAGCCGCGGCCCGCGACGCGGGGTCGCGTAAACAATGGCAGCAGCGCACCCGGCGTCGCCCCCCACGGCGGTGCCGGAGTTGCGCAATCGTCGCTGGCCGGCGCGGCGCAGCGCGCTCGACGTCGCCCCCTTCCCCGCTCCCCCTCGACGGCGGCTGCCGGCGGCGCCGGAGTGCCGGCTACGAGTCGCGCGCCTGGCGCCCCTACTTCCGCAAACAGTCCGTGCCTCTTTCTTTTTCTTTTTTTTCCCTGGCGGCTCGTGCTCTCGGCCTGTCGCCGACTGCACGTGGTAACTAGGCCTAGCTGCACGGGGAGTAAAGGTTGGCGCGACGCCCGTTGAGATTATTTCTGAGCGGTATTACTGTGCAATGCTGAAGGCATTGCATCGGTTGCGGCAGGTGCGGAATGGCACCCGTTCGATGAGGGCGGCTACAAATACTGTGCGATGTGAAGACGAGAGAAATGAGTGACTGAAACGAAGTAGTATACGGGATGACGTAGTAGCAGTGCACTGGCTCATTCACGAAACAGGCTGCCTCTGATTTCCTGTGAGGTCCCCGTGCCGAAAAAAAAAAATATTGTATCTAAGCCGACAAGCGCTGGGCTAACTGTAAGATGCATACGACGACTCGTTTCAGCTGATCAAATTAGGCGTCCGGTAGAAACGACGTCTATGTGCAAGAAAACAGACACAGCGCCCTCTAAGCGCGCACTTGCGTTAGATGTTGATCGTCTGCTCTGCGTTTTCGGGAGCTACGCCTTGACCAACTTTTTTAGTAATGTTCGCCACGAATATTGCTGAAACTTTTCAAGCTTCAGACTGCCATAGCCGTGTTGCTCTCAATCGGATCTGCAATGTACAACAGTGCATTTGGAGGGAGGGGGGGTGGGGGGGTGCGAGCGTAATTGTGGGGTATTCGATAAAGGGGGCTTCAATCCATGGTATGTGCTAGCGTGATCGAGAAGGAGCGGTGAAGCTATCTTTGGGTGTTTACTCCTTCGTCGGGCAATCTGCGCCGGACCACTCGACGCAAAACCTACCTGGTGTATGCGGAAGCAAGCGTTCTCTGTTTGAGTATGTGCGGCTTTGTGTCCTTTGAAGAGCTGGAGTCCCTTCGTGGTGTTCCTCCAGAGTTGTCGAAGATGCCGCAAATCGAACGCAGAGTTGAGTAACATCTTTCAACATAGGCTCTCACGTTTAACCGTCCGTGACATTGAAAGTAACGCTAACGCTAGGCCGTGGTTTTTGGTGCTACAAAATAATTGTTTGTTGCTGCGCCCACCTCGTGCGAGCGCGCTGTATCCGAAGATGCCTTCGCGATCAAGGTCACATTTTCTTGACACGGACTGGACAGGAATAGAGAGAAGTAACAACCTCGTTGAAGTGGTAAACGGAATCGGTTGCTGCCCGATCGAACGCAATCGAGAGGCAAAAGTCGTCGCCCACAAAGTTGTGCGTTCGATTCTCGTACCTTTTTTTAGCATTACCGACAGACCTGTTCACCTAACTCAGTTTTTTGCTCTCTCACTCCTGTTGTTTCTCCCTCTCTCTCTCACTATCTCTTTCACATTTTTTGTGTCCGAACTTTGCTGGCAGCATTCCCTTGCTTCTCGTTTTTTAACGTTTCTCGTTTGTCTTCTTCCTGCTGTACCCCTAAAGTCTAATATTCACCACTCATCATCGTAGTCACCCTCCATCTGGCGACCTCATCATCATCACCAGCCTATCTACGCCCACTGCAGGGCAAAGGTCTCTCCCATAGATCTCCAATTATCCCGGTCCTGTGCTAACTGCGACCCATTTATCCCCGCAAACTTCTTGATCTCATCTGCCCACCTAACTTTTTGCCGCCTCCTGCTACGCTTGCCTTCTCTAGGGATCCACTCTGTTCCCCTTAATGACCAACGGTTGTCTTGCCTTCGCATTACATGCCCGGCCCACATCTATTTCTTCTTAATTTCTACTAATATGTCCTCAGCACGCGTTTGTACCCTGACCCGCTCCGCTCTCTTATTGCCCCTTAATGTTACACCTATCATCTTCCGTTCCATTGCTCGCTGAGTCGTCCTCAGTTTAGAGAGAGAGTTTAAAGGGGCCCTGAAAGGCATTTTGAGCACACTAAATGAACTAGCGCAATCGCTAGATTGGGTCGCCAACGTCACCTGTGCCAAGTATTACTCTTTTACGCGCAGCGGAAAGCTCACACTTTTGTTGCAAAGTGTCGCTTTTTTCTCACCCTTTCCTTCGTGTTTTTGGACGCCGCCATCTTCACATGTCTACATCATCGATTCCCAGATGTTCGTCATGAGCTAGACATCCTGCTATTGGGCGGCTTTTTCACGCACTTCCGGCAAAGAGATGAGTCGTCTGCTCAGCGTCGGCTCGCCGGCTGATCTGCCAGCGGAGTGCTTTGACATTTTACGACAAACGAAACAAGTGTAAACAAACGCTTAACCGTTTGTATTGAATGCAACACGGCCATAACACGACGTGGATTTTATCTTGCGTGAGTACGAACCATAAAGAAAGTCCCGTGGCACTTCTTTGGTGCAATCGCAGAGAATGCCCTGAGCCGAATGCCCGGGTTTGACGCGTACATTTTATTCAACTTCAAAACAATCCAGAGATGCGTTTCGAACGAACGCAACGTCACAACATGCGTTGCAAGTCTGAACCGCGATTGACAGACGATGAGTTGCCTCCTCCTGCCCGTCGTAAATACGGCACTCACCTCACACCCGGTTTGCGGGGACGAGCAGCAAGTCACAACTCTGGCGCGCAAGCGAGAAGGCTTTTAGCCAGGCACACTGCACATACCCCATGCGAGGTTGAGTGGTACGTCGTTCGAGAAAGATAATCCAGACCATGGGAAGCACTATCCACCCGCAGAAGTACAATGTCGCATTTCATCGCGAAACGAACGCGTCCACAACACACAGGAGGCGATGCACACACACACACACAGCTTCGGTCGCTGCATTGGCTTAGCTGCAAGCTTCGTTCGGACAATCAGCGATGCTACGACGATACAGAGCTGCGTGAGGACGACGTGCTAACCACTTCACGTATTTAAAAACACAGGGGCAAAGAACTAGGTTCATCGGAAGCAAAAAATCTTTCCTCCATTATAGTGCCTGAAATATACTGGCTAGTGTGCCGAGGGCGGGCTCCAGGCGGGCGCCGGGAGCGATGTACGCGGCCGTCTGCCGCTTGGGGCGCTGCCGTGCGGGAGTGTGCGCGTTCATCCGGCCCGAGCAGATCGCGCGGTTACCTCCGAGCTGCGTAGCAGACGGCAGCGGCAGAACTTTCCATTCCCGCTTGCGACGAAAGCGAGCGAAAGCGACGGGAATTCTGTCGCGCAACCAAAATTTGTCCCGACCATTCGACAAAAACGATCGTCGCGCGACAAAGCGACGGAATTCCTGCCGCTCTCACTCGCTTTCGTCGCAAGTGCGAACGGGCCTTTATGCGCAATCTCAGCCCCACATAAAACAAGCTCTTGCTTGTCGCCTGAGCATACGGTTGATATCTGACTACGTTACACTGTGCTTGCCAGTGTATTTAAACGATGTCACTAGGTTTGAAACGTACGCGCTCGGCGTGCAGCTTTGTAAACGCAAGCGGTTTCACATACGCACGCTATTTTGCTGCTAATAGAGTTTTAGTACAGCGTTTGTGGCCTTTGCATACGCTAAAAGCTAAATTTTTGCGTCCCGCTACGTGACACCGCGATGGGAGTTTTAGTAGAGCGTCTCATCAGTTTTGCGTAGCGACACACTAATGCATACGGCGCCATCTGTCAAATGTTTTCCGAAATGTCTCGCCGGCTGATCTGCTAGCGGAGTGCCGGAGTGTTTTGACATTTTACGACTATCCAAACAAGTGCAAACAAACGCTTTCCCGTCAGTGTTGAATGCAGCACATGGGTGCAGCTTGTCAGAACACGGGTTCTCGCTGATCGAGTGCAGCGTTGGTTTGCTCTTCGCCTTCACGTTCATCGCCGCTGATAAAGCGATCCGATCCGGCGCGTTTTGTGCACGGGTTCTGTGTCGGTTGAAAATGTCTTTTTTCACATGCCGCCGGTAGTAGGAATTACAACCACCGCAAAATAACACCCGGCACCAGCGGGGCCACATCTGAGACCGCGCTTTTTGGATAAACAGTGCGCGGTGCACCAAAGGGAACGAGCGCACGATTCTCCCCACGCGGCTGCGAGTTCGCCGCCGATACCAACTGCAGCCCTGCAGCTACGTACACCGCGAAAGGGCAAGGCCAGGCCGCACACATGCGGCCAGGTCATTCGTTCGCTTTTCCAGCCTGTGTCCATGGTGTCTACAGAGATGAAAAAGCCGAAAGAGCTGGCCCGTAGCAGACGGCAGTCTGTGGATAGCGGAAGTACGTCACCGCTGAGGAGCGGAGCATCATGGGAGGGGAGGCCAACAGCGAAGAAACAGTTGAAAGGAGGAGGAAATACGGCGCGACGATAAGTCGCGGTTTTTGATTTACGATTTCTCAGCTAATACTCATCGCTTTAACAAAATTCTTGCAGGAGGAGATTGCTAATACATTGCTTTATTTGGTTACATGTACATCCATGCATCGGCGGAAGGCATTTCAGGACCCCTTTAAGTTGAACCGTCTTAGTGAGCCTGCAAGTTTCTACCCGTAGGTGGGTACCGGTAAGATGCAGCTGTCATACACTTTCTCCAGTTCACAATAAAGAGCCGCCCCCCTCTCTCTCATTTCACTCCCCCTCTATTCCCCTCCCTATTCCCCTCCCCTGCATTATGTTCTATGAGGTGAGCTCCCAGCCGAGCTCAATAATATCTCCAGTGCACTTTTTCCATCGAACCAGGACAACTACTACAACGCACCTGCCGTTCCGCTCGTGTCCTCGCGCGTAATCTAAACACGTCCCACGGCACTGCCGAACGCGGTGTGGGCTCAAAAAGGCAACGGGGGGTGTTTGTCATTTTTACGGCGTTTCCTGGAAGGACAAGCGCGCCTACTATCATCATGGTCACCCCGTTGGGATGCTTGTGCGGTTTCGCTTCTGGGTCAAGGTTGGGAAGCTGCTGCTGCTGCTGCTGCTCCGCTTTTAGTTTGACGGCTGGCGCAGACCGCGGGGAATTGAGCGGGGGAGCCGCTTTCGCAAGCGCCCTGGCAGCGGCCTGCTTCATAGTGGTGTCCCCAAGTGTTGTTTGCATCGCGCAGACATTTAGCGTCTTGGCACGCCAAGCGGCGGAGTTAAGCCGCGCTAGACGGGCGAATTGTCCTTGAAGGACCAGAGACCAGCTGGCACGGCTTTGCGAAGTTGCTCTTTGCTGCTGCCCTGTGCCCATATGTCGAATGATAACTGGAAAAAGGAAACACGGAAGACGTTGGCCAGTGGGAACCTTGATGCTGGAGTTCGCGTTGTGAAACGCGTGTTGAAGAATCCGGATGCGGTGTAGTTTCCGCTGTAGTTGAAGTGCGCCAGACTACCAGCATAGCCGTAAGTTTATTGGAGGGGCGTGCGTCACCTGCAATTATTCAGTTTTTTATTCAATGCTAAAAAGGTGTTGCAGCAGGGGGCTTATAGACGAGAATAAAACAACTCTTCATTCATAGAGGACACTTGCGTCTCTTGCAGCCGGTTCAAATCTTAGTTATAACAACAAAGCGAACTGTAAAACATAATTTTCTTTTCACGGTACTCTTTCGCTTTGTGTCGGTGTTCACTTCGATTGGATATGTAATTGGGTTCCTTGAGATTATTGTTACGATCAATTACAGTGTTGCCGTGAGATACAGGAAAGAAAAACCTCAAGCGCAGTTGCGTCCTGCGCAAAACTTCACCGTTTGTTGTACTACGGAAAGGTTGTCGCCTGTTGCGTTGCGTCGGCTCCGAAAACGTCTTATTCTACCGTACAAGTGGCTCCATTTCCTTGTCTTTTTAGTGTCCCTTTTAAGGGAACGAATGTTGTAAACACTGTCTATAACATGGGATTCTCCGCAGTTTTACACGCACTGTGGGAGGACTGTCAATTACAGTGCACACAATGCGCATTCCTTGCGAGCTGTGTGAATTGTAATTTTCATGTGTCTGTATTATGGTTTTCTTGTGGATTAAAATTTCAGTCGCTAGTCAGCGCGTGTCCAGTCTCCCGCCTTTTCTTAGCCCGTCGCCTTTGCGCTGTTTGCATTATTTACAAGCGCTTTTGTTACAAAAAAAAAAAACGTTAAAGGGATTTTTATTCGTATCACGTTTCTTTTTTGACGGGAATGCAGATCAATTGCCCCGTGAGGCGAGAAACCGAGCGTCGTGAGGAGTGGATGGCGCCAAAATTTCCAATGCGCGCACCGTGCATAAGTTGCGCAAGGACGAAACGTCGATTTGACGAAGTCTCCGTTCCCGCGAATTGTTCTGTTGAATTCGAAACTTTGGAAAATCTAAAAGGTCTTAATTAAGCTTGCGGGAAATTGCGGGGAACATCCGGATTTCTTAGTTTAATCGGGAAATTCTTAAAAAACGGGTATTTGTACAATCGTGAGTCCATTCTTATATATACAGTGGGTTGGGAAAACTCGACAGCGTCGCAACACATTGTGACCTTGTTTGGTGTAATTACTATGGCTCGTGAGGAGGGCCGCAAAGGTTGCTTCGTGTACTTTTTTTTTTCTTTCCGAGGTAAAAATTAACTCGGGTTCTAGGTTTCGGCTGTACGAGCAAAAGACTAAGAGATCGGTAACGAAAAGATTAGGCGAAGATTAGGCTTTCTAAGTGCTGAAATTGAAGGTTAGCCACAAATACCGAGTTTGGCCGATTCATTTTAACTAATAGCATATTTATTGCGAAATCAGCACTGCCCAGGTTTTCATACTGGGTAGTTTTGGCAATCGGGTATCCTTTTGGGGAGCCTAGTTAAACCGCTTTATGATGAAGGCATTCTGCTTGCCTCAATCGTCAATTTTGGATGCTAACACATGTCTCCGGGATTTTTGTGCTAACATTTCTGCCCGTAGAGTTGCGCACTGCAACTGCTATCGCCCTGGAACACACGAAGCGCCAGGTGAACATAAGACAAGTTACCCCTGAACACTTAAAAACATCGTTAGCAGTGAGAGCAGTGATTGATTGTGGTGTTTAACGCCCCGATGCTACATTTGTGGAGGCCTCCGGATTAATTTCGACCACCTGGGGATCTTTGACATGCGCCGAAGTCTCGTACTCACGGGCATTTTTGCTTTCCGCCTCCACCATAAAAGCAGCCACCGCGGCCGGGATCAAACCCGCGTCCAGCCGTGAGAGCAGTGTAACATCATAAGGTGTTTGACGTTTCTGAAAGTGGTCTTCCGTTGCTTACGGGGCTTCTTAATCTGCGGTCGGTGCAACTTCCGTTGTGCGCTGTTTCTCGAATTCAGCTTCTGACGAGGTAAAGTAACTTCGACGCATGCCGTTCCGCATGGAGTGAAAGTGTATAATTTAATTTCCGTTGTTTCCTGGCGTGTAGGGGTCGGCGTATTCGTGCATTTTTTTTTTTTGCGCGCTCCCTCATCGTCAGGCAGTCGAACCCGCGACCGCCGGACTCTTGCTTTGCGTTAATAGCGCGATTGTTATACAGCCGAACCTCGTTATTACGAAGTAGTATTGGGACAGTAAATTAGTTCGTTATAACCGATATTCGTTATAACAGTAGAGGTAAAAATCGGCTATAACAAATCGACAATCTTGCTTGTGCAAAAATATGCGATACAAAAATGCATTTTTTAAGGCTTCGAACCTACTGTACACAAGGTAACCCTTACCTTTCTCTTTATTGCATTTCGAGCTCAATGAACCGGAACATGAGTACGTGAAATAACGACAAAGCAGAGTTCACTTGACAAAACAGGACTGCGTCCTTGTGTATTTGATGAAGGATGTGATCTTCGTTGGTGGATACTCACAGCACTGAGAAGGATGGAGTTTTCCACAGTATCCACGAACAGAAGCGGGTCTTTATGCTTCTGCAATTTAGGACTACGTTTTTTTTGTTTAATTGGCTTTTCCGCCTCCTGGTCAAACATTTCGTAGTTTTTTTTTTTTTTCGATATCGCGGCGCTTTCACGGTTTCAGTTTCGTTTTAAAAGAATGTGTCATTGAAATAAAGCCGGGCCAACTAATGTCTGTATTTAGTTCGCTATAGCCGATAATTCGCTATATCAGTGTTCGTTATAACAAGGTTTAACTGTATAAATAAGGATTGGTGTCAGTTGGGCAATCAGGTGGAGTAATTTCACGACGCCCTCTTCTGCTTTTAAATGTCGCCGTTTATGCTGCTGGAGTACCCAAAAGCGACTCGGTGCTCGAGTCTTGTGTTGCCAAAAGCTTCGGTTGCCGTGTAGGTACGCCATCGCCACGGGAAGCTTTTTTTTTTTTTCGGTGATAAGAGAACTACCACTGTACGTGTCCGCGGACATTTGTGGTTACCAGAGGGGGATCACAAGAGGCTGAGGCACTTCCGTTCGCCCGCGAGGCCTGCTGGCAGCAGCGGAGAGTGGAGACTGCTCGGAACGAAGAAGATGGCGGACCATTTCTCAGGCCCGTTCTTTAATTCCTTTCTTTTCCCGCTTTCGTACGGCGAGGCTTCGCCGGCATGTAGTCGGGGAGGAGGAGAAGGAAGGTATCGGGCAACGCCGTCCTGATTAGAAGGCCTTGGTGCGCAAAGCAGGCCTCGAGTTAGCCATCAGAACTGCGCGTGCGCAGTTGGTGTCGGCTCCGGAAAAGCTTCGAAGTTGCCGGCTTTTGGTTGGTCGCCTTACGAAGGCGGAAAAACGGGGATTCCGTCGTCTCTCCGAGGCCTGCGGTGCGTGTGGTGGGCGAAGACGCAGCAGCACACACGCGGCCTTCTACTACTCGAGAGCGGCGGAGGCAGCACAAGGGGCAGCCTTGTCTGCGGCGCCTTTCCGGCGGCGTGCCTTTCCTCCTCGTCGTCGTCGTGCGGCGGCCCGACGACGACGGCTCGGAGGAGGCTGCGTGCCTGCGCTGCAACGTGCGCGCCGCCGGTTGCGCTCTCCGCCCGAAACTTTCGCCCGAGCGAGAAGAGATGAGCGAGCCTTGATCACGCGGATACCCTCTGCAACGCCGCCGCGAAAGCGACTTCGCTCCGCCCGCAAGGGCATCCTTCCGCTCGGAACACGGGGAAAGGGATTTCAGTTCAGTTCATTTCGGTTTATTTCAACGTCAAAGATGCTTGGAGGCACTTCGTATAGCTCGTCCGAGCGGGCGAAATGGAAATTCAATTACGTTTAGCTCGATTGCGTAACCCGGTTGTTGCGCAATTCTTTTTTCTTTCTTTTCGATGAACTATCACCTCCCATATCTACGCCTCTTCCTCGATACCGCCTCATTTTCAACTGTACACTATAACTTCTGAATCTGTAAACAACGATAGTAGCGAAATGGAACTAGCAACGGAGAAACGTGTGGGTGACAGATCGAAGCAGAGCACGGAACTGGGCTACAACAGCGGAAGCGTAGTGGAACTGAGGATGCTCAATCGTACGGGATAATAAGTTCCTTTTTATCTCTGTTTATCCCTTTTCGGCACCGACACATTCACATTGAAAGCACAGACTATGGCCACGGGGTAGGCAGGAGACACTGGTCTCTCCAACGTTTCATCCCGCTCCGAAGCCTCTACTGAGCTTGGGCGTTACTATCTGATATGTCGGTTTGCCTCAATGAAATGAAACACTTCGCGTTAAATGCAAATATGCGACGGTTTATAGTGCGTGGGAGTTTTTAAGAGGTGCCGTATGGCAAGACGAATGTAGCTTTTCTAGACTGTTTCTTTCCTTTTTTTTTTTTTTTCGGTTGCCAGAACAGTGCTGTGTGACGTTCCTGCATCTTTAAATATAAAAAAAAATTCCGTGCTCGTCGCACTAAGACGAAAAGTGAATGTATGAAGCGGCCAGCAGAGCCGAGCTTCATGCGTCCAACCAACGAACGCCTGACGCCACGTTTAGCATAATTCCTCCTCAACTTCACTCATCTCACCTTCTGATCTTGCTCAGAGGCTTTGGATAATTGGAAGTTTATTACCTATGCGATGATCGTACGTTTGGTCTCTCTCTCTCTCTCTCTCTCTCTCTCTCTCTCTCTCTCTCTCTCTCTCTCTCTCTCTCTCTCTCTCTCTCTCTCTCTCTCTCTCTCTCTCTCTCTCTCTCTCTCTCTCTCTCTCTCTCTCTAGCTCCCTCCCTCCCTCCCTCCCTTCTGTCCGCGGGCTAGTTTCTGTTATCATTCCCGTCACACTGGGTTAAGCTGCCAGCGTTCTTCTTGACGCCGGTTAGCGCTTGAACTCCTCTACGTCGTCCCGGTGACGCCAGCGAGGAATCCAAGCCGCTTTTCCCCGGCCAGAATTGCGTAACAAAGTTTGTGTACCTGGTAGCCGGAGGATGACACAGCCGCGAGACAATGCGCAAGCAAGTAGCGCCGCTTGGAACGAGCCACCTAAAGATATCGCCGAGGCTGTTTTGAATGTTACGCTCCGCCGACGCGGGCGTGCAGGCGGGGAGGGGAAGAGAACACCTGTCTGGCACCGGGGTAACTTGCCGAACACGCGAAAATAGTAACGGGAATGCGCGCGATTCCGGTAGCTGAAAAACGGAGGCCTCTTCTTGCTTTGAAACCTTGTAGAGAGGCAGAGAGGGCACACGGCTACGCACTGGGGGGCTATTCAAAATGTATTTAGTGTAAATTAGCGCACGTGATCCGACTGGGCTGACGTGCATCTTTCTTTTTGCTCGGGTGGTCGTGTTTATATGCGTTTGGGTCTCTCTACGCACCGCTTTTAAGGAAAAACATGTTCCGTATTTAATCTAGACGCCATATTGGCTCTGGGGGTATCAAATAATTAAATAAAAAATAAGTAATCCTTTCGGTGTATAATGTGTATTACATGTGTGAGTCGCATAGGCCCAACATGCTGACAATTTATCTCTTTTTATGAATTTTGTTTTCTCAGATTTGTATTTTCCTCATTCACAGCACAGTGGTAACAAAACGCATGCTCGGCCGGCCGTTGCGGATGGCGGTTGGTGGTCTGCTCATGTAGTACGTATATTGTCGCGTATGCTCCTCCGTCGCGTCGTTTGCAAAGACAACGACCAGAAATAGGTCCCACTGGCTTGGCTGTTACATCCAGATCGGTAGCGCGACTATACATACATTCTCGCTCGGAAACAGTCGAAGAGTCTACGAACCAGTCGTGCGTGAATTTTTTGTATGTTTGTTTTTAAGGTGGGCTTTCCTTTTTCTTTTTGTACTGATTACTCTCGTTCGCATAGCAAGCGTTGTATAGGGTAGGGCTGACTTGCGCATATTTCGCTCTTCTGCCTACACACACCAGAACATGTACTGTCGTGATAAATTGAAATACTAACAACGGTACGCGTGTTTTTCAGTACGCGCTGCGCTCCCTGGCGACGGGCCCTGTATGCACAGCAGGCGTAAAATTGGGAAAGCCCTGTTGTACCTAATTCTCACTGCTCAGGCGTAGCCCCTCGCTTAGAATGCGGATCATGTACTAAAAGCCGCGCACATCGTTGTTGGTATTTCAGTTTATCACGATAGTGCACACGTACTCGTAGGCATCGATGCATCCAGGCGTGCAGTCATGGAAAAATGAAACGCTAACGCGAAAACATAAACCGGAACACACAAATGCGTCATTTCTTTCCGTGTAAGAAATTGTCGCTTGACAACACAACAATAGCAAAGTTTGGAAATGTGGCTTTACAAATATACCACAACCGCGTCATTATGTGATTTCCACAAACCGTCTTCAATTTTACTCGTTCTGGTTCATATTTTCGGGGTTACTTTTCATTTGTCCAGCGCTGTTTGTACATACGTATAGTGTGTCAAAAATGACTGATTGATTTGATTTGATTGATTGAGTGATTGAGGGGCTTAACGCCCCGACGCTTCACAGGTGATGAGGCGCGCCGTAGTGGAGGGCTCCGGATTAATTTTTACCACTTGGGGATCTTTAACCTGCGCCGAAATCTCGTACGTACGGGCGTTTTTGATTTTCGCCTCCATTAGAAAAGCGGCCGCCGCGGCCGGGAATCGAACCCGCGTCCTCGTGCTCAGCAGCACAGCGCCTTAGCCACTGAACCACCGTGAAGTGAAACAATAGACTGTACACGTGAGCATACAATAAAATTACCTATCGCCCTGCCTTTTACTCCAGAACTGGGTGCGACCTTATATGCGTAACACCGGGAAAATTCCGGGAATTTGGATTTGGCGCTAAACGTTACATCCTACATAATTTTTTTCTTGAGCGGTGTTCCCGCGAAAATTCAAATTTATAAAAGTAAATTGCGTTATAGGAAGTATAAACTCTTTCCTTTCTGCGAGCAGTGCGCGTTGCGTTTGGGAGGTTGGCAGTTACCAAGCGCCTGATATAACGCCTTACCGAAGGACGCTTCTTTCTCGGTCCCCTCATGCATGCGTGCGCCGAACATGTAATCTCCCTCCTTCACAGACGCGCCCGCGAGAGCGTTCTGCTTTAGCTATATATCTGCAGGGCCGTTGTTTCAGTTTTACGTCCGCAGCTGCAATGGCAGTCTAGCCTTCTCTCGTTCCGACGTCGCCCCCTAGCCCTCAGCGCGGTTCTCGAAATTGGGAGGATGACGGTAGCAACGGGACACGGTCGGGCCTTCAGCTGTGTGCGCGCGAATGACTATAGGAGATTGGGAAATAAGACAAAAACAACAGCACGCAGTGGCGAATCCTTTTTGGGGCCAAGTCGTGCGCGGCGTCTGCAGGCCATCGAAAATGGGGCTTGATGAGCGTGCTCGGCGGCGGTGCAGGCGGCATACGTGGGATGCGAACCAAAGAGCCGAGTCACAATTGCACCCGCCGCCGCAGCAGACGTACGCGCGCGAAGGGAACGAGAGAGAGAGAAGCAAAGAAGGCCCTACTCTACCACTGCAGCGACTCTCGGGAGTCATTCCTTCTTCGGAGGCCGGCTGGGCGCCGCCGCCGCCGCGTCTTTCGGGACCCCTGTGTGCAACCTGTAATCAGAGAGCACGGTAATAACCGGGACTCGAGCCGCCGCCGCCGCCGTCATTCGCGGGCCTTTCGATCTGCTGTGCGCTGCCCTCCTGCCGCCCCTGTTGCTTCTTCTTCTTCCTACGTTTCGTTTGCCGCATTGTTTCCTCGCCGTTTCCCGCTTACTGTTGTTTGTGCGACTTTCTGTTTAGCCCTGGAACTGGTTTGGTTTCGAAAAAATCCTACTGGCCGAGTCGTCATCGTCCGCGCCTGTGGCCTCGGTGGAACAGTGCCAGGACTGTGCGCGGGTAGTGGCTCTTGGACGGTTCGAGCCTTGTTGAATAAAAACGCGTAGACATCATTCGGGATGTCAGCAGGGTAGTGGTGGTGTTCTGATTTGGGAAATCTGAAAGAATAAATGTGAAAAATCAGGGAATGAGAGTGTCTCCGAACTGAGGTGCCCGGCCCTGTGTTCGTTGAATTGGTGGCGAATGCTAGAACTGTTATCACGGGGAATACTCTTGCGGACGACGCTGTAGTGCTGACCGTAGGACGACGATGAAAGAAGATTTGGAGGGGGGAAGTGTCACTTTTGTTAAGCGAGCGTAAAAGGGAAGCACAAAAGTCACCGGCCATTCCACGCTAATGGTAGAGGACCAGCGAAATACTTTAACACACGACACAGAGGGGACGCATAATTTCTAACAGCACGAACTCATTTATTGGGAACTAGCTGATTATAAGAAGTAAATCAAACATGTCGTAATGATGGGGCCGTCTTAGCGGCCGATTTTCGTATACGCTTTGTTGGGAAAGTTACAGTCATGTTTTGTAACTCTTGTTACACAAAATGTCTTGCTACAGAAGTCTTGTTACGTACTCCACCCGTAGGTGCCCATTTGTTCACAGCAGACGGCGAAATCTGCGATGTTTACAACTGCACTGTGGACTAATTAGGGCAGGCAAATGAAACTCGGAGTAGTGAGAGTCATCGGAGCGACCAGTTGTCGTGTAATTTTTTTTTTTTTTTTTTTTGGGGGGGGGGGGGGGGGGGAGTTTCGACAGGACAACGGTTGCAGCCGGTTTCTGCGGAGTATTAGACATAAAGTTGCCGCAAGGCGTTTTTGCAAGTACAAGATGAAATGCACGGAACTCTAGTCATATAAATCTTCGCTTTAAAAAAATTCGTTTTTAGAATTCATATCCGATGATGGTCTTTTAAATGCCAGGCATTCTTCGACTCTGGGAGAGTCACTCGCTATTACGTTACAGCTATTCGCCGATAAAGATCCCTGGATACAGTTGAACTAGTGGAGGTTCAGCTTCATAGCAATTTATTACAACGTTTGCTTCACCGCCATGATACCTGTAGTTGGGTGGTGCACCCTTTACAGGCTGACAGTGATGGCTCCGGCATAAGAGGCTAGATAGGCCAGTCTCACTAGGCTAAGGTAGTGAATGTAGTCAATGAATGCTACTCATTTAGACTGGGGTGGCGGAGCTGATACGCAAACGCTACAAACGGTTCTGAAGTTTTCATACGAGGGTTCGCTAAGGGGAATCGAAAGAGAGCTCATTGTACTAGGTGACCTTTTGTTGCAGGTGAGGGACATGTAGAAGTGGGAGGAGGGCAAGAGATAGCATAATGAGAGTTCAGGTTTCACCGGCGAGTCAGTAAATAGAAGCGGTGAAAGAACGGACCCTTGTAGTACGCCTTGGACTGGTGTGCTGTGGCCGAAGGAGAATACTTTGCGTGGCGAAAGAACCACGTTGGGAAGCCTTCGTGCTCCACTAAACGGGACCCACGGCTCATTATGATAAGGATGATAATGATGATCTGGTAAGACAGGATGGATATCAAGTTAACCGTAATTGTTCCTTGCGCGGATTGAAGCGCTTGAGAAAGGAAGCCGAAATACTAACTGTTTCGGCGCACGTCTAAATTCTCCAATGGAGGAACTATGGCGGTGGTCTGAACAGCTGCGAGGGCGGCCGTGTTGATGGGGGGTTGGCAGCGGATGGGGAGGAGAATGGGGGAGGAATGTACCTTCGTTGCTCAAAACGTCCAGAAGCACCTGGGACATTTTTTTTTCAGCATAATTCTAGGATTGTCACCCGTTTTTGGCTCAGGATGACCAGCACCACCCACCGAGGCTGCAAGACTGCGTGTCACGTTCCCAATAACGTTGGTACGACCGACGCAGGCACCAATCAATTAACCCAGGGGACAAAAAAAAGTTGCGTGAAAAGTTTAAAAGGATCATTTGTCACGGGTACTGACTGCGCCTGCCTTGTGAAAGTTTGGGCGGATTACCAAAATATCGCATAATTTTCGTACCATGACGAAGCGTTATGAGGAAGACAGCGGGTGCTCGCATTAAAAGCAGCTGTGAATGCTTCACCCTTGTTTTGCGCACGGCGCACGCAGGCGGCGGTGTAGATGCTGTATGGGAGCGCCGTCTCCCCTCTCCTTCCCCGAGCAGGATGCAGCAGAGCAATCCGGTTGGGGGTGGGCGCGGTGGCCTAATTGCACTGGCTCCAGCTGTACGGGACTGGGACGGCTGGGACGCCCGAGTGCATCACAGTCGTGCCGTCTTGTGTTTCGCGGGAGGTCTCGGTTATGACG
The DNA here is from genome assembly GCF_048455015.1 of Haemaphysalis longicornis. Lineage (NCBI taxonomy): Eukaryota > Metazoa > Arthropoda > Arachnida > Ixodida > Ixodidae > Haemaphysalis > Haemaphysalis longicornis. The sequence goes on along the minus strand of NW_027526361.1, from coordinate 54,826,799 downwards.
CGTCCCTGCTGTGCGTCCCCTCTCTCCCGCGGCTTGAGGCATGCTCAATGCGCGAATGCGCGCGCGGCCAGATTAAGGGGAGAGTCGTCCGTTGAAAGAACGGCGAACGGAACAAACGTAGAAGTTAGTACGAGCCTCCACGTAAAAGTCGGAACGTATGTGTGAACGCGCAGTGAGGGAAGCAATCGTCAAAGGGATGTCGTGCCTGTCAAATATAGTAGTGGAAGCTTTTTAGGAACTGCTTCGGGACCAGTCCTGACCTTGCCGTCGTACGCACAGCAACCAACTCAGCTGTCAGGTGACTGCTAGTGGAACAAGTTGGGGGGGGGTTCACAAGAAAGGAATCATTCCGCTGCAGACGACTGCTACCGTTGCTGAGTCTGTCCCTCATCAAAACTGGGACGGCACGAAAGAAGTCCAGAATGTTAACCAAATGTTAAAAGGATCGGTATTTATTATTTTTGCTCTCAAGCCGTGCGAGTTGGCTTTGTGCATTGGCTCACGGCGACGATGAAGAAACGAACCAAAAAATCAAGGAAAGAGCCGGACGTTGATGATTTCTATGGCCCAGTGCGTACTTCTGGTTTTGCTGAGTGCAGTTTTCTTTTTTTTTTGCTCGTTCTTTTGTTTGTTTTTTCCACCCATCTGAATGCGCGTTTTTACCCTCGCTTTCAAAACGACCGGTTTGCCGAAAGTGTCTCCGGCTTCCTAAATTTTCTTCGGGGACTAGCAGTGACAACTCGCCGAGAACGCTGCCACAGCGCCTCGGATCACCCGCGCGGGGGATGAGTAATGGAGAAATCGACAGTCCTTCCCGCCTCTTTCCTTTGCCAACTGCGTTGTCAAGCCTCTGCCGGTAACTATTATTCGCCGTGTTTGTTGATTCGGCTCCTCGTTTCCGGCCCTTTTCTTCGGTCCATGCAAGAAGTCTCCGCGCGCTGTTGTGTTCGGTTGTTGATCTAGTCATACTACGATGTCCGTTTCGTTAGAGCAGCTTCTTTTTGTTAAAAACAGCTCAGCTAGAGACAAGACGCAAAGGAAAGAAAACACAGGACTAGCGCTGGTCTGTGTTTCTTCCTTTGCGTCCTGTCTCTAGCTGCGCTGTTTCTGCCATGTTTCATTGTTCCAACCAACTAGCCCACATTCAAGCATTGACAAGTATTCTTTTTGTTGTTTTTTTTTTCGCACCGCGTGTAAACCAGTTTTTTTTTTTTTTCTATCGCTCACACCAGTCATGGACAGTGCCCTTGAAATTGAGGCCGTACTTCCTCAGTGTGCGGAAATTACGTTGCCGGACGGCAGGTCGTGGTCGTAGAACGACGACTGCGCACTTCGCTGCTGTCGGCGGCTGCGATGCCGATCGGAGTGCCAAGTCACTGGAGGGGCGGCGGCCAGCTGTGGTCAGGAATGCGGCGCCCCTCGCCGCTGCTGCTGTAACCTGACCGCCTCGCGCGCTCTCCGTCGGCGAAGAGAGGAGGAGGTCCCCTCACGTGCTGCCTCCGCTCGCTAGAAAGCTGAGCTCGCTTGCTTGCGAGCGCGCCGCGGGGCTGGACGCTTTTTGCGACCGCGTTTGCCGTGCACGGGAATCCGAAGACTGCTGCGGCTCTCTGCCTGGGCGCTCTCTCGAAGCGTCGCGGTCGTTCCTTTCCCCGGCGCGAAGTTTGTAAGCTCTAGGGGAGGCACCTCTGTGCCTCCCCCCCGGTAAGGCAGGGCTGAATTCCCTTGCGACCTCCTCCGCGGGAGTCGGACCTGCTGCATCGTTTGCATATTGCGGCGTACACGCATCCCTTCCTCCCCAATTCCCTACGCTCCCACCCAGTCCAGGGCGGCACCCTTCAAGAAATACAATTCGTGCAGGACACACGCGCGCACAGGCAGGCAGACACAGTAAGTAAACCTTCGTGAGAACGACACTGCTTTATTCGAATGCTGGCTTCATCGACGGTACCAACCGAAGCGCGCGGGGAGCAGAATAGAGTTGTAGCATAGCGGAGAGCCGGTCCTGGTACACCTGCGCATGCGCGCGCCCACTTTTTCCGTTTCTACGCATGCGCACGAGCGCCGGCCGGTCACCTACCGGGTACAGTACCGTGACCGGATTCCCGCTCTGCCATAACTCTATCAACAGGGGTTTCAACGGCATGCCGTTTAGGACGCAGTCAGTTTCCCGCACCAGAGACTTCGTGATAACGCGGGCTTACTGTAGGTATCGATGGATACACCTTCAAACAGAGCAATCCTGTTTAGCGATGCCCTGGTGCATTATTGGACTCACGTTGTTTGCCTCGGGTATTGGAGATTAATGGGAGAGGTCTTTGCCCAGCAGTGGGCGTATATTGGCTGGTGGTGATATATATATATATATATATATATATATATATATATATATATATATATATATATATATATATATATATATATATATATATATATATATATATATATATATATATTATAGCGAGTCAGAAATGGGAAATGAGGGGCTCGGTGAATCAAGACAGAAGAAGGGTTGGCTATCAATAAAACCTCGGAAAGCAAAGGAGAGTATGCGGTAGGTCATAGGAACAGATGAAGAATTTTTTGAGTCAGAAAGTGCTGAAAAAATGCTCGCCCGGTGGGATCCGAACCCACGACCTCCAGAATACCGGTCTGGTGCGATTACCCACTACGCGTAGTGGTAGTGTTATCGCACCAGACCGGTATTCTGGAGGTCGTGGGTTCGGATACCACCCGGCGGACATTTTTTCACCTCTTTCTTTCTGACTCAAAAAATTCTTCATCTGTTCCTATGACCTACCGCATACTCCCCTTTCCTTTACGAGGTTTTCTTGACTGCCAACCCTTATTCTGTCTCTCTCTCTCTCTCTCTATATATATATATATATATATATATATATATATATATACAGGGTGTCCCAGCTATCATGCACCAAGATTTAAAAAAAGAGAAATTGCGTAACTCGAAGAAAACCTAGTACATAATGTTTGCAGTACTGTGAAGAAGCGCAGAGTAATTTTTTCGTTAATGAGACTTAATTAATTAATTGTAATTAATTATCTAACTCTAGAAATACTGCCCTAATCACTAAAGTGTCAATGAGGCACTTGTAGGTAACCACGAGGGGCATCTAACTGGGCTATTTTCAACGATGAACTAATTGCGTACACATTTATTCTGACTGATAAAGGAAACCCGCGAAATATGAAAAATACCACGTGACGGCGCCTCCGCGCGCACCGTAAAGCAACGCCCTCAAACAGGCTGCCTCTGAGTTAGCCAGAATGAAATAGACAAAATAAAGAAAGAAGAAATCGCGACCGAGTTTGTTCCTTATCTGCACACGCGTCCCGCGAATCTTGCTGCTGCTGCTCCTTCCATGCATGCTATTATCAAGGTGATGCGCTGTCTCTTCGGGCGGGTAACACGCGAAGCAGTTGCTTTCAATCAGCTTTGTTTGGGGACGCTGCTTTACAATGCGCGCGTAAGCGTCGTCACGTGGTACTTTTCATATTTCGCGGGTTTCCTTTATCAGTCAGAATAAATGAGCACGCAGTTAGTTCGTCGCTGAAAATAGCGCAGTTAGATGTCCCTCGTGGTTACCTACAAGTGCCTCATTGACACTTTAGTGATTAGGGCAGTATTTCTCGAGTTAGATAATTAATTACAATTAATTAATTAGGTCTTATTAACGAAAAAATTACTCTACGCTTCTTCACAGTACTGCAAACATTATGCACTAGGTTTTCTTCGAGTTACGCAATTTCTCTTTTTTTAAATCTTGGTGCATGATAGCTGGGACACCCTGTATATATAACCACGACCACTGGTACTGCTGCCGACTTGTGTGGAGTCTTCCTTTTGAAATAGCTTCGATTCCTTCGACGAAAGGGATGTTTGTATACAATGCGGCAGCGTCAAGAGTAACAAGGAGGGTTTCACTGGGTAGGCGCCCGCCCTTATTTTTATCTTCTATTATGCAGAGGAAGGGGGGGGTGTCCTGAACGAATGAAGGAAGAAGAGCCGGAATGTCTGATAGGTGATGATTCAGAAACAGATAATGCTTCGGTTGGGGTATTGTTATTCGAAACTATGGGTCTTCCAGGAAGGTCCACATTCCTGGAAGACCCATAGTTTGGAATAACAATGCCCCAACCGGAAGACCCACATTCCTGGTAGACCCATACTCCGACACGTGCCATTTCAGTTGTGCGGTTATTGCTTTTTCTTTTATGTGTGTGTGTGGTTTTTTTTTTCTTTTTCTTTTTTCCTTGACCTAGATTTTTTTTTTCCTTCTCTACCTTTTCTTTTGACATGGGGCTTGCAGATAGCTTATGATAAGGACTCCTCGCACCGCCTGTTCTACTTCCGGCGTTTCTGAGAACCTTTCCCTAGTCTGCACTGTGGGGCAACAACCCCCTCATCCTTTCTCTCCAAGAATTTCCCCATATATCAACCCCCGGCTCACTTCCCTCTTACCGACTTCCCGGCTCTAACTACACAACCTTCTTTCCCCTCATTATCTCCGCCTACATACTCCCAAACCAATCCGCTTTCTCAACTCCACTTCTCTCCTCTCACCAGGGGACTTACCCGTATATAAACCGTGCCAGCTAGGCGAGGGTTTGCCCTGACGAAGGCAAGTCTCTTTGCTGAAACGTTGACAACAATCGTGGTTTCTACCATGTTCAAAGTTTTCTTATATATATAATGCACGAGAGGGTAGACACACGTATGAAAACGATGATTGAACTAATTTCTCTGACGAAGACCGGACCCCGGTCGAAACGTTAGTTCAATTATCGTTTTCATACGTGTCTACTCTCTCGTGCATTTTTGAAACCAAATCCCGAATTTTATTCTTCGCTATATATATATATATATATATATGTATATATATTATGAAGCACAGGCCAGGAGTCGTCGGGCACCGGTTTATTAAACTAATCCCGCAGAGAGCGACAGGCTAGCGAGCTCAGGTCGAGCGCAGAGATTCCAGAACATACCGATGATGATAGCGTGGACGACGATGTGCGCGGCGAGCGAGGCTGGTGCACATAGCATCTGGCGCATAGCCACGAGGAGAATGTCCACATACGGCTGCTAATGTCTGCCGTAGTCATAATTACAATATATATATATATATATATATATATATATATATATATATATATATATATATATCACAAAAAATCACGCTCTGGTAGAGCGTGATTCCACTTTCTGCGACGCTTGTGTGTTCATTCGTTCCGCTGTTTGTGCTGTGCCCTTGCGACTCGCGCCGGCGCAACTCGAGAACTCTTGGAGAGCGCGCCGTAGCATTGTTTCCCGGTGTCGCGTACGCGTCGGCGGTGCCCTTCCGAAGCCCCCTCCCTCCCTGCCTTCGGCTTTGACCGGGAGCGAACTTTCTTTGTCCTGTCCGTTGAACAGAGCGCCGATGCCGCCGTGCGGTCAATTGCATTTCCCCCCTCGCCCCTCTTGTCTCTCTGAGGAGGAGAAACGAGATGCGCATTTCATACCCTCCGCCGTAAACACGGCCCCGCGACGCATACATTGTATTACATACAAAGGGTGAAAACTGGCGTGTATCAAACCTGGATGCATCGAAGCGAGGCAGAACTCAGTGTCCAGTTTTCGCTGGATTCAGTGTGTGCGTATTGCGTATTTCTGCCGCTTCGGTCAACTGTCCATTATATATCTTCACCTAGCTAGGGCCTGCAGTTCCTCTCGCTCTAGTTATACGTTGCTGTTTTTGTTTTGTCCCCCTTTTTACACATTAATCTGCGCCAGTCAACTCGCCGATAAACACGTCTAAAGCTGGCTGCTGGTGAGGCTGTTTGCGGACATATGTGTCTAACGAACTGTTGGTCGTAAGAGTTGGTGATGGTAATGTTGTCTTCAAAACCGTACTAGACATGCGGCGTGCAACGAAGATTGTCGCGTGTCTGGAAAGCTAGGAAAACTACCCGCTTTTTTGGCGTGTATCCTGCTGGTAATCTGATTTAAACTTAGCCCAAAGGGAAATTTGGCCAAGAAAATCGTCGTCGCCGTAATCGCAATAACTGAAAAAATATGCACCTCTCCGTCTAACGACGACGACGACGACGAAGCTTTCTTGTGGTGGATTCTTTGGTTGGCCAATAGGTGACCGGTAAAAAGCGCAAAGGCTCACGGGTACGTCGTCTGCTCCCGCGACTTCCGGTTCGACATCTCTGCTGCCCTCCTTTCGCCGGCGGCTTTCAGGCGCGTGTTGTTTATTTGTCACAGGGTGCTTACCTGCCAGATAAACCACTAGTAGGGTCAATCGTTGTTATGTATAGAATTCCCGATGCATGAGCGGTTTTTTTTCTTCGGTGTAAACAGATAAACAACAAGCACACGCGCGCGTAAAAGCCGACCGCGAACGTGAGGCCAGGAGAGTTCCTGAAACGGAAGTGGCGGCACTCCGCGGGAGAAGACAGTGTACCCATGAGCCTTCGCGCTTTTTACCGGTCACCTATCCCGCACTGCGAGTATGTGCTACTCTGGAGGTACGCACCAATTTTCTAATACACCCACAGAAACTATCGGGTGTGCGCTCCAGGGGCGTAGGCCGAACGTTTGGGTTTGGGGTGTACGGCGCGAAACCCGGTACCTGCTGCTTGGCGCTCGTTTCGACGTTGTCGGAATGGAGCAATGGAATAGACGCCGGCTTCATAACGCGAGGGACCGAGGTTCGGATCCTGCCGCAGGGAGTGGTTTTTTTTTCTTTCACTTCACCCGCGGTCATTCATCATCATCATCGTCAGAGAAAGTTTGCTTTCCTGCAGGGCGTATTGACACTAAAGCTTCGCTCTAAAAACCATCGTCGTCTTCATTGTTATGGGCATGGTTTTGGTAAAGGGTACTTACTGCTTTTAGCCGGAAAGTGGGCTAAAGGTTTCGATAAGCTGTGTACAAAAATTTGCATTTGTTGTATTGCGGATTCCGCCGGGAACTGTTTCGCCCAATCATTGGAATACGCGCCCCGCGAGACGAGCAAGCTGTTTGAGCACTGTATAGCCGAGACCTTGCTTTTTAGTAAACATCATTCACCGTGGTTTTCCTGTTGTGGAAAACAAGTTCTTCGCAGCTCATTACAAAAGAAAAAAAAAAAGAGGGAAGGTTGGGACGAGGTTTTTATTTTACATGAATTTCTCTCGGTCCGGGCCATTGATCAACAACTCGAAGTGAAGGACAGGTGTTCATTAAAACTTACTCCACCTTGGGCATTTCCCTAAGTAAATCTGGTCAATTAACCATACGCTTCTTGGAAGTTGACGAAGACCTAGAGCGGCAGCATTCAGGGCCTTTGTGGCTACTTTTCGACGCGCAAATACTGTAATCAGGACACTACTGGGCATCTCAATCGCTTAAAGGTCCGCGGCTGCAACCTCGCATTGATCAGCACTGCAGATGGGTCAACCTTTCGGTCAAGCGAGCGCTGTCGGCCCGAGCAACCACCGAGTTTCAACCGGGGTGTGGGTGCGGCGCACTGCAGTGGTGGGGAGGGATCGCGCGCATACCATGTGCAGCGCGGCAGTGCGCTCGTGTGGAGGCTGCAGTGTGGCCCCTAAATATAAAGCCGGCCAGCAGAGGCAGCAGCAGCAGCAGCGCTGCCTCCGGGACTCTCTTCTGAGAAGGCTCAAAATTAGGCTGTCCTCCGCCTCCCGCCGCAGTCCTCCTCGCACGAGGCCCCCGTCGTTGCCGCTGTACTTGCCGCTGCGGTGACGCGGCGACTCCCCGCTGTGCCCGGAAAGTTCGATGTCGAGCGCTGTAGCAATGCACGGAAACGTCATTGTCCCGCCTCTAAACTGTCCTCTGGAGCCCTGATTACAGCGCCGTTGCATTGCCGTTACACTGCACCGGCGTTCTGCGGCATTTGTTTGTTTGGGCTTCGTGGCCCTGCGGAAAAAGGTCTGACGGTGCGGTGGAATGACGATTGGACCGCTGTTTTTACTAGGCAAGGGTGACGTTTAGCCAAACGGCTGCATTGACACGGCTGCAGAGGCGGTATTGTGTTCGCGAAACCGCGTTCTGTGCACACCCACACTTCACACTTAATGAAGTTTTAAAGTTAAATTTCTTCGTACTGGTAGGCGAGCAGGGCACCCAAATCAAGTTTCGTGGAGACACTGCATGATTATATATACACTGCACGACACAGATTCTTTAAAATCGCTTTTTTGGTTCTGTAAAGCGAGTTTTTTTTTTTTTAACTGAGTCTCTTGTAGCTTGGTCATTACTGAGCAGTGGCCGACGTTGTCGCCGTATTCGGCGAAGTTCAGGCTGCAAACCCATACAGCTAGATGCTGAAGGCATTTTGTGAGCGCTGAAAGCGCTCTCGTGTTCGTCCTCCCGTGTTAGTCCCCGTGTTCGTGTTCTGCGTGTCCTGTCTTTCAGCGCTAACAAAATGTCTTCGGTACCAAATAACCAACTTGCCCAACTTTCCGGCCACACAGATGGTCAAGCGATGCAGTTGCTGCGAAGGTCCTGCTGCTCGAGCAACCATTCCACGCAATGAGGGGAGCGGAGTGCTGGGCGCTATTTCTACCATATATGCCCCCCTCCCCTTCGCCGTCGCGCCCAGCACACGGCGACAAATGAAACGATGCTTTTCTGGTGGCAGGCGCCACCGCGATAAGGAGATAGCAGTGCCGTAATCTTGCGGCCCGTTTTTTCCTCTGAATGACCGCGTTTGTGGCTTGGCGGGAGGCGTCGCGGTCGTGCCCGAGGGGAAGCGGAGGGAAGAGCGGCTCGCCTCTCGGCGGAAACGATTCCGAGTCAAGAGGTCCAATGAGTCAAGAGGTCCAACGCGTCAAAAGGTCCAATATTGGACCTTTTGACGCGTTGGACCTCTTGTCTCTTTGGACCTCTTGGCTCACCGTGGACCTCTTGACGCGGCTAAGGCGAGTCAAAAGGTCCAACGAGTCGAGGGGTCCAAGCTTTAACAAATCACCGCAAGCTGCCAACCGCACTGCGTGAACGTTTGTTGGCACTGCAGGTTCTATAAAGGATGCTACACTTGCAGCCATGCTCGTAGAATTGTTCAAGCACGCTTTACGAATATTTATTAGGCGCCAAGCAGAGCGCGGTAGACACAACCATGCACAGCGTTTTGTTATTCCCACTTACGCACTTGTGTTGGGTTAAGTGCGAATAATGCGAGTAAATAATAATTTTGTGGGCTGTCTTCACAAGGAAAGCTCCAACGGCGTTTATGCAGGTTACAGGTAATAATAAAAATACCGAAACTAAATATCAAACGCTGACGCCTCTACGGCAGGGCCTGTTACATCAGCTGTGCTGTGCTTTCAGCGCGCTGTCGGAAACGACGATGCCGCAGTAACAAGTGCATTTATTTATTAGAAATACCTACATCGTCCATTCCTGTGGGGGTTTGAGAAAGAAAAAAAACAGCAAATTCAAAATAGCAATCACACATAATGCTAAAAAAGAGAACGAAGCACAAGCAACCCAACAAAGCACGAAATGCAACTGGAATGCAGCATTTATTAAAAAAGAAACCAGCACGTTAATCAAAGAACAATGAAGTTCTCCTGTTTGTTCTTCGCTTTACTTTCTTCTCGTGCATGCGCATAGGAATGTTATGTGGTGGTACGGCGGCTTTCTTCAACCGCAGTTTCAGAGGCTGCAAACCATCTATTAATAAACGACACACCCAACATGCACGAAAAAAACACCATCAATAACGAGAGAGTGAACTAAACTTACGGATTTTGCTCCAGAAGAAGTCAGCTTTCGTGAAGTGAGTACAGCAAACCCAATGTGTTGCTGACACATTTTCCAATGGGAAGTTTACTAGATGAAAGCTGAATTGTTTTACTTTACAGGGACGAAGAAACGCGTAATCTGTGCTACGGGTTGAAAGAATATGAATTCGGTTTGGGGACTACAGCATTCGGCAACCTTTGAGAGGGGCCCCGATCGCTAGTCACGTTTAAAAAAACAAACAGAACACACGAGATCCAAGGACTGGTCCGTGTTACGCAAGGAAGTATTGGTGGTTAAGAGTACTGAGATACTACACTCTAAACTTTTTTTCCACCCATATACTCCCTAGTGGTTCTTTTTCTCCTGTCGTCTAGTGATCCTCCTTGTAGGAGTTTGTTTACTACATGGAACAGGGAGGTTTTGTTTACCTCCTCAAAACAGGGTGTTTTTAGATGATAGAAAGGAGGTAGTTAGGGAGTGTTAAGAAATGTTAGGGAGAATTTAAGGAGATCAAAATGGAGTATTCTTTACTTCCTCAAGGCGTTTTTAAGTGATGTTTATGGACTTTTTAGGCGGTTAAATAGGAGCCTATTATGGCTCTCTTGGGAAGTACTTATGTTATTTTAGGGGCGTTTTGAGGAGGTTCAAGGGAAGCATTTACTTCTTTTGCATGGAGTTTTACGTTTTGTAGGCCTCGCGAGGGGAGTTTTTAGGAGGTTCAAGGGAAGCATATATTTCTTTTGAATGGAGTTTTGCAAAGTTGGGGTGGTTTTGTAGGCCTTCCGAAAGGAGTTTTTTCAAGGCCACAAGGGAGAGTTTCTAGTTCCCTACGGGAGTACTGATTTCACACGGTTTTTCTCGGTTTCAGGTTTATTTCAAACGAACTTTCGCATACAAGTTTACATGGTACATAGTGTACACAAGGAGGCTCCGAAATAAAAACTTAGGGCGACCTCCTATAAGAAAGTAAAAATGGTAAATTGCTAAAAACACGCCAGTTAGGAATGGAAGACAGCAATAGAATGCTACTTGAACAAACCGTAGAATTAATATTACTACAAGAACTGGAAATACGCGAAAAACAAAGATAGGCGCAAACACAACCACATGGTAAGTGAAATCATTATATAATAATAGCGGATCGAGAACGCGTCAGTACTTATCAGAACTTATCAGAACGCATCAGCACTCAGTACACAAAGTGAAAAAAATGGTTGCAGTGGTTTACAACAACAAAAAATTTTCAGTTGGTGGTGAAATGACCGAGAGCTGTGTAACGATTTGATATTGAAAGGTAACGAGCATTTTGTAGATGGTAAAGGCACAAGAGATAAATGATGTGGGAGACAGACAGCAATGAGATGGCTATGGATAAATGAGTAATATAAAGAACGATAAATATGCTGCGGAAAATACAAGTGCGTTTTGATAAAGACACAAATGCGCCAAGAAAAGTGACCCAGTCTGAAGGGTTAATTGCAAGGATATAGAACAGAATGGGTGGTATCGCGACAGCTTCTTCAGAGTGAGAAGAAAAAGCCATGTAATTCGTGTTTTTCGGATAATTTTTAGTTGATTCATTTGGCACCAGTTGCCAACATTATTTAGATAATTTTTTCAAGTTATATTAGTTGGTTAATATTATTGCTTCACTAAAAGATAGCTGTATTATCAGCATACAGAAGGGCCCATCAAATATCCCCTGTTCAGTAAAAAAAAAAGAAAACGTCAGAAACATAATACGAAATTCTTCAAACTACTATCCAATGATTACAGGATTGAAAACAAATAAAATATTGGTGAGGGATATTGATGCGACAAAAGTTAATTAGTTCTAAATCCTTCACACGTGGTTTGGTGCTGGCAAGGTCCAAAAAGGCATGTTCCACAAACGTTAGAGCTCTGTGTGCCTTCTTGGGATATTGAATGTTGAAAACCCAGAACGATGCAGACAGATTACACAGTCCTGCCAGTAAAGATGATGCAGTCAAGACACTCTGGCCATCGATGCAGAGGCTAATTTCCCCGTTCGCGGAATGCAGGCAGGGAGTCAAAGGAACATCTACCTGAAAAAGCAAAAAAGAAAAAAAAATGCCCCACATGTAAAATTCAAAACAGACACTATGGTTAAATGAACTTAATAATTCTGTACAGTAATAAAATTGTTATGCCAGGTTACCTGCGAAGATTCAGTACTTAAATTAGGAATGCAAAGGCTTCATAAAACCAAGTGCCAGTACATTAACCATCGTGGCTTTTGCAGCAATAAAAAAGATATTACTTCCGCACAATATACTCGAGCACAACTTTAAATGACAGTGAAGTTAAAATGCAAGTCTCTCTAGGTTGATAGATTAGCTCACGGAGAACACTATTATACCCCTCTTACACCTGGTATTTTTTTAAAAATAAGGTTGAAACTAGCAAAAACACGTTTTCACCGGAAGGGCTTAAGTGGCCTGACGCGCACAACTTCTTTCTTGGCTGCCGCTGGATGGTGCTACTCGTCCATACTTGGGGTGGCAGTACCGCTTTCCAAGGGAGCATGCGAGCTACGCATGAGAAAATCGTTCGACGCCAAAACTTGCGGGGCCTCAAAAGGCCAATGTTTTTTTTCAGTGAAGCGTAAATACTGATCACAGGTCCAATGGAGAAACATTTTGCTTAGTGGTCTCGAACGGCAAATGACAGGGAAGTTTGGGGAAGCATGAGCGATTTGACCGGAACTGACCAAACTGCTTGGTACGTGGTAATGTTGTATTCAGTTGCTTGTATACTGCTATTAATCACCGCTGCTTCACTTGCTTCCGGTTTATCCTGATGCAAACAGCGACTGCAGTCGTGTTTGCGTAGCGTTTGATGAGCAGTTGAACAGCGATTTCTCAGCACTTAAGGCATCTTGGCACTAAATCAATGCTGAAATGGCTATGCGGAGGTCCGACTTCCGTTTGAAATCAACTTGCTGGTTGTCTTCAATGACCCTTTAACAACATGTTACCCTTATGCCTCATCACTGCAACCGATTGTTCCTCCGTGTGGTGCAAAGTGTGTTACTGTGATTATTTTCAACGTGAAACGAACCGTTTCTGTGATTTGTAGGACTGATTCTGCTATTAATTACTGCAGTGACAACAAGCTATGAAAGAAAATCCCGCCATCTCCACGAAGTGAATGATGATGAGAGGGGCGAATCTAAAATGCTTATCAGCAGACAATGTGACGCATTAAGTGCAAGCTGCTTTCATAGTGTGTGCATTGAGATTAGGATATGGCCCCCTGGCAGAATGATGCGCTGCGCGAGATTTTGCCGTACCTAAAAGGACAGGCAACTCATTTTTACGGAGTATAGGATCTGTAAAAGGGTTGAGAGTTGGGCGAGTTGGTATTATGCATTGCGAAAAATAAACTGCGCGCAAGTTAAATTAACGAGGACACGAACACATGAAGACGGCACCAGCGCACACTCGCAACTAGTTTATTATTGCACAATTCAAAGCTTTATATGCCCAAGCGCCCAATTGCCGCGCCCCCAATGCGTCACAGTTCTCGGCGCACTCAGCCGAAAATACTAAAAAACCGTAACAACAAAACCACAAAACGAACTTTGAGGCGCACGAAAGGCGAAAAATCAGCAAAGATAACCGCATCATACATGGATTAAGACCCCCCTCCCACCCCCAACACGCATTCCCAGAAGAAGCACCGAAATAGCGCTCAATGTGCGTCTAAATATGCGACTTCTCGATTAAGCATGGCGATAGAGGGATGACTGATACATTCGGAACCAGCTTTTCTGATCTGGCTGGCTTCTACAATTTTTAGCGTTTGCTGGTTCTTATGTCGCAAAAGGATGGCTGTGCGCTCAAACACAGGGACACAATCAGGTCTGCATGCGCGGTAATGAGAAGATAAGTGGCTCAGGTCGCGTTGAAAAATGAAAAAAGAAATATACGGTACTTTTAGACGTCGTACGCTCGAGTTTGTGACAACGTATACCCGTGTGCGGCTCTGTCCTGAAGTTCGGAGAAATGCAGGCGGGTTGTGTTATATTTCTCGTCTTGCATTACGCTTTCTTTTATATATTAGCGCCCTCTTTTCCGATCTCTCTACCATCCTTCCCGCTTCCGTCTGACTGCGCTGATTTTCTCCAGCACGAAGTAACCGTCACGTTGCTTTGAAACGACGCCGCGCGCGACAAACGATTTTATCTCGAATGCCCTGTTACAAACCGGCCTACAAAAGAATGCGAACGCATACCCCAAAACCCACAAACAAGTAAAATAATACGAGTGTGCGCTTTTTTCTTTGCCCGTGCGTGTACGAGCTGTGAGCGGCACGGGTACCCGGGTACTTCGCTGTTAACCCTATCCAAACGTTTGACAAACGCATCGACTGATGAAAGACCACTTACCAGCGAGCTGTCCACACCTGTCGCCGTATCCAAATGCTGTTTGCGGCCGTTCCTCGTGTGACAGGGGCACATGAAAATCTTTCCACCAAATGGCACTACTAGTCCTTCACAAATAAGAAAAAACGACGGCCCAAGGCGAGGCTTGAAGCTCCGGCCGCGCCGAGTCACCGGCCGCGCTGCGTCGATAGCACGCAGATTGTTTACATCCGGGCAGCCAGTCGTGCCGCCAGGGCAAGTTGAGTCGCTGCAGTCGGGTGCGTTGGCGCGCTGGCACGAGAATTTAAATCGTATATGTATGCGCAAGCAAGCGAAGCAGATGAACATTGCAATTGTTTGCAACGGCGAGAACTGCCTCTTCGTTAGCAGCAGACTTTGACAACACCTATCGCCAAAATAAACAGATTGAGACAACACGGCCGCGCTCTCTGCCTGTGATCGCGCTGGTTGAAGCATCTATACGGGTACATATACGTACGGTATTGGTTTTGTAGCTGCGTGCAACCGTCGCGTCCTGCTCACTCGTTCTAATTAGCATTAGGCCACGGTTGAAGTGCTGGTGCACGGAGTACAACAGAAGACTAACATGGCGACCGCCCGCTTGAGATGATTACCTCAGATAGGGCGTTTATTGTGGACGTGGTAGTATACAAGAAACGGAACGCCATCTCACAAATGGTGTTAAGTAGTTCTAAATCCTCCCTTTTGCTACCCGGATGGGCAACGGTACTACCATGGAGGTTCGTCCACTTCTTTAGATCATGCCTAGGGAGTACATTTTTTGCTATAGGTACTTTTCAGGGCACATTACTTGATTAAAACTCCACTTCCGGCTAGTTTGCGTTTACAGTGTAAACTGGAAGGCTGAATGTAAGATGCTGAAGCGATAATTTCTATAGAATTAGTATAATATGTGTCATAGAACGCATATGCTGGAACACAGACCCTAAATTCTAAAATACCAAAATATGTCACTCAAGCAGTTAGTAACCGTTACCAGGAACCGTTATACTCTAGTTACACTGCGGACGTAACCGCAGTTAAGCTTAACCGTGGTTACTTAACTTTAACCGCGGTTATCACAAACTGCGGTTTTGGCTGTTACACGCGAAATTCCAACTGTGGTGACCACGGTCACTTAGTTGTGAGCGTAACAAAAATAAATGACCACGCTTTTAACTTCACGATAAAAAACAAAAGAGAAGCAGTGTAGACAAAAGGAAATATCTTTAAAGCAGTCGCTTCAGAGCCAAACGCAATGCAGTCGCGAGCGGCGAGGAGAGGGGCTTCCCCAAAAGCTCGCAACCGGCTTGGTTTGCTCAGGTCTCCTCGGTGTTGTGAACTTTAGGCTTAGCATCGCGGTGGATATTTGACCGCCGCTTTCTCTACAACTGCGAATTACAATATATAGCACAATTTTTCACCGCACTAACTTCCACTTTCTCGCATGTGGAAATTCTTTTCCGCGATCAGGTTGATTTCGAAGAGCAACGATAAGCTGTTGCTGCCGTGGTATGGGCCGGTTCGAGCCGCTTGCAGTTCCGTGCGGCCAGGCGCGCCGGTGTGTTCGCAGGCACGGCCGACGTGCGCGCCGATCTTTTCCGAGTGCTGAAAACGATTCACGATTGCCTGGTTTATCCTTTTTTTGTTGGCGGACGACGCTTGGAATTCACAAATTTAGCACGGCTTTTGTCGTAGTTGATCGGTTGGATAGGGAAACGAGCCGCTGCTGACGCGCAGTCGCGCTGCTTGCGAGAGCGACGCAAAGAACGAAAGCGCCTCTTGGGAACAGCTTTGGGGTGCCCGCTATTTGAGAACCTTCGTCTCCTCCGAACGCCAGGTGATTTTTTTTTTCCGCCTTCGCTGATGCGCCGCCACTTGCGTCCGAACTGACTTGCGCGATTTTGAGCACTGCGGCTGCGGCAACTGCGGTTAGCGTGAACTGAGGTGGCCAAGCTCAGTTTGCATTAACCATGGTTAGCGGGGTAACCGCAGTTTCGTCTGCCGTGTAACGCAGCAAACTGCGGTTTTGTCTAACCGCGGTTCGCTTGACCGTTGTTAACTGCGCCCGTGTAAGTAGGAGGCTCATTGGACCTCTTGACGCGTTGGACCTCTTGACGCGTTGGACCTTTCGACGCGTTGGACCTCTTGACGCGTTGTACCTCTTGACCCAAATTGGACCTTTTGACTCGTTGTACCTCTTGACTCGGCTGTCACGTGACTATTGGACCTCTTGTCTCGTTGGACCTCTTGACTCATTGGACCTCTTGACCAGAAGCGGGCGGAAACCGACTAGCTCGAACCAGAAAGGCACGCAAGGTCCTTCGAGGCTCGAAGACCGGAGCATCGCCGTGCTGCCGAAAGCTGCCATCACGTGCTTGTCAGTACTGCGTGGTGTGGCCTTGTCCAGCCGTGCATTAGTCCCTCAGCAAGGTCTTTTTTTTTTAAGGGTTTGCGAGGGGGCAGTAGTCTTTGCGCGCCTTTAATGAACGCACCTTAATTAAGGTCAAATTCAAGGGACGCTGAAGCTATTTGTGAACATTGTGGGATTACTTTCGGAGCATAGTCTGGAGTCCCTAAGCCATGTTTCGACCAGAAAAATCAATTCGAAAGTGCGGTTCTCCGTTCTCCTTGCCGATCTCCCATTGCGTTGCTTATGACGCGAACTCTCTTGGATTGGCTTGACTGCGCCGCTCGGCGACCCGCTGACCAAAGCGTCCGCCGGCCGGCTGCGGATTGGCGGCGATGTGTTTGAGCGGCGCCCCCTGGCCCCTGACGTCAGCTTAGGGACTCGCGCCGCTGTCGTCTGCTACTCTCCTTTTGGGAGGGGCAGCAGTGACTGCTAGAAATCGCCCGCTTTGATGCCGTGATTAAAACGTTTATTGATATACAGGGGATGGGGGAAAGAGGGAGAAGAGAGAATGAGCTGTATCCTAGTCCGGTAGGCCGCGTGCCTTCGCAACCGCCCTGGCCCACGGAGATCAGGAACTTTTTGTCTTCAAGGCGTCTGCTGCGCAGCAAGCTCTCCCACTGCTCGAGGGAGGGGGAAAAGGGGTGTGTGGAGTTGGCGGGACGGCAGTACGATGTGGGCCGCTGTGTTAGGGGTATCGCGGCAGTGAGGGCGGTCGTAGGGGTAGCTGTAGTTGGTGAGATTCGAGGGAGTTGAGGTTGATGATAGTAGATGCGGGCTTGCAGTCGGCGCCAGATGCGAGCGTCCGCCGTGGAAAGGAAGGGGTGAGGAGGAGGAAAGGTAAGGCGGAAGGCCCTGTAGTGGTGGAGGATGTCCGTGTATGTTTGAGGGAGGGGATGCAGGACTAGAGGGTCGTGGCGCGGTGCGTCGCGGCCCCTTCTGGATATGCCGGTGGATAAGGCCGCGCGGTGGCATGTGCCACCTCATTCCCAGGAAGGGATGTATGGGCAGGAATCCTACGATGCGAGTCTGGGTTAGTTAGGTAGAGAAAGCGCATTTTCAGTAATATAGTTAATATGCGAGCTTCTGACACCTCTTTGTTATTGCGTTTCAATGAAGTTTATCAACAACTACTTCTATCAGATTAATGTTTTTTGTTTTTTTCCTGTGCCCAACGCATTCATATTTCGGCACTGTCACAAACGTCTTATTAGGAGATTCGGGGATGTTCGGGATGCACACAAAGTTTGTGTGGATATTTTCCCCAGGCTGTATGGTATGCATTCCCTGATTCACAAAGTGGGTTTCGTTGCGGCTGCGTGCAGCGTGCGTTGTTTATTCGCATGCAAATACAATGAGAAGGTCTGTGCTACGCCACCGCGCAACGGCGCAGAGACAACACTGTCCAGAGTGCTCGAGTGCAGCGTTTGTGCCCCTAATTTCTATCGTAACCATCGCTATCATACGACTCAACCCTAACAGGTATGACATGATTACGGTGTACTAGCTAACGAACGCAATGAGTATACTCTACGTGCCGGTTTCCCGCATATCAAGCATCTAAACCGATGAATGTGTCCAAGCAGCTCTTTTATCACCGCCTTCAGGCGTACAGAACAAATCATGGCCTACTCTTGATGGCATTCCATGAATTGAAGAAAATTACTCCTGCTCTCTTGTCGTGGACTGAGGACCCGGCCCACTAACTAGCTCGATTTTACGGGTAAATTTTTCTCTTCCTCATCCTCTTGAGTGCTGTGTTACTATAACGCATATCTGAATATTGGGAAGATGTGGCTGTGGGAAATGTACCGTAAATATGCTCATGTCTTAACAAACAGCGTTACTGTATTTTTACCGTAGACGTGACTAGCATGCATGTGCGCGTGTATGCGTGGATGTGTGTGTGTGTGTGTGTGTGTGTGTGTGTGTGTGCGCGTGCGATATCGAACATGTTATGGCGGCGCACGTGCAGAAATTATGGCATCTGACTAGCACTAACTCCTCGCTGTACTGACTTTTTAGACTCCGTAGTGACTTTTTAAAAGGACAGAAGAGCAGTAACGAATATCATCCGTAAGCCTGTATGATTTGGTTTACACCTACAGATATCAGGCGAGATTGAAATCACGATTGCTTTGTGGATAAAGCGGTTACGGCGCCGTGCCCTGTATACGAGCACAGCCTCCGAGCTTGAACCGACCGCGTTATTGGTGTCGTGCTCAATTGCTAACGTTTTGCTCAATAAGCCTGCACACTGGTTAGAAGCGTGGTGTATAGGTTTTCCGTAGAACAGTAGGTTGTTTGGAATTCAACCTACATTGTTTGCGACCCATTGTGCATGTCGCCACACTTCCATGCCATGAGAACGTAAATGGAATGTGAGACAATACTTTCGAGCGTTCGGCAAAGTTGCAAAAACTGTTTTACCATTATGAATTACGAAATGTGCGCTAACTGGACATACAGAGGAAGGAAGACAAACAGTGCGCATTGTCTTCTTTCCTCTGTATGTCCAGTTAGCGCAAATTTCGCAATTCTGCGAAAGCCCACAGCCCCGAAGGCCTGGAATTTGTTTTCGTCTTGCGTTTTCGCTGATGTCGTTTATTCGCAGCTGCCTGTTCCCCTTGTTCGAAAGATTGCCGAATACAGAAGCTGATGCCTAGCTCCGATTCGCTACACTGCTGGATAGTTCCGTGAAGCAAGAGCCTCTGTTAGGCCGTAGCTCCTTACCTTACTTTCCACGGATTGGGAAGAAGCGAATAAACTTGAAATACTGCTTTAGCGAATCGATGAACGATGAACAGCATGTTGATTTGGGCCCGTCTATGCAATAATACGAAAAGCAGCTTGACAAATTCACTTCATTGTCCCTTTAAAGAGGCCGTCAGGACAAAATGAATGTTTGTTTTATTCGAAAGATTTCGTGTTTCTAGTGCTCCTAACTCTTGTCCAGCAGCAGATGACGGGAAATTAATCAATTCAGGTTAAAAGTTGATTCTCCCGCCAAATCGCGCGTTTTCGGAGAGAGAGAGAGAGAGAGAGAGAGAGAGAGAGAGAGAGAGAGAGAGAGAGAGAGAGAGAGAGAGAGAGAGAGAGAGAGAGAGAGAGAGAGAGAGAGAGAGAGAGAGAGAGAGAGAGAGAGAGAGAGAGAGAGAGAGAAGGCTCTTTATTGAAAAAGCAGAGAGTTTTGCCGGCCTTTGTGATCACCTACATGCTTCTCTGCTAGGGGTCGGGGATGTAGGGAGTACAGGCCCTAGAGAGAGGTGGGCAGAAAGGGAAAAAAAAAAAAGATAGAGAAAAAAAAAACCGGAGAAGCAAACAAAAAAAAAACACTGGCATGGTTTGGCGGGCTTGGCGGACTATTTTTTAGATTGTGTTACAGAATTTACAATTTTAAAATGTGGCCAATGTCCTCCAAATATGAAAACAAACTTTTTAGGGCCTGACGCTGCTTCGAGGGGCTAGTCCATGGTCCTAAGATGGTCTTCAAAAGTTACCGGCCCTTAATCTAGGCGTTCAATATCTTCAAAAAAAACGGGATATCGTCAGCAATGAAGTCATAAGCGCGCGTTTACGAACTTGCACTGCGGGATTAGACTGCAGCGCTGCTTGCCGCCAGTCTTCCCAGATGGCGCTACCGTATTCGTGCACGAACTGTTGTCTGCCGTTGCTTTGTTTTTTGACCGTATTTGCACCTGGCTTGTTTTTTTTTACGGTAGAAAGTAATCGTTTCGTGAAACAGGGCATATCCTCGGCAAACAGGGTCATGTAAGACAACGTCGCTTACGCCAATCGGCCAGTGCGTGTGAGAGAACTCGGAAGCGGCGGACTGCTGAGCAGCTAAAACAAGCATAGTGCGCGCAGTACCAACAACAGTACGCATCGGTACTTATTCCCCCCATTTATTTATTTTATTTATTCCCCCGGTGTTTATTTATTCCCCCCCCGGTATTTATTCCCCGGTATTTATTCCCCGGTATTTATTTATTCCCCCGAATAAACACCGGTGTTTATTCCCCCCATTCTTACTGCTATAAAAAGAATGTGCCCTAACTTCAAGCGCAGATAGCTCGTTCGGCAAGCTTATAAGCTCTACTTAATTTGCTTTTTCTTTCGCCGGCCTCCGCCAATCGCAGAGCTGGCTGGTATGACATCATAGGTCCTGTTGCGGGAAATGAGCTACTGGGTCGCATGGACATTCCATTTTTTTCCCTAATTATATAGCTTATTTGAGCGAAGTGTGTTAAAAGTGGTGTCAGTATGATTCTAACGAGGGAATCTTTCAAATGAACCAAACTTGTATTCTGTCTTCATGTCCCCTTTAAGGATCATTGGAGATCTAAAACAACTGGAGAAGTTACGCACTAGCGACTGCAAATGGACGAGAAAATCGGCGGCTGGGGTGATGGTTATGGCAGCGTGAAGTTGCGAATGTGTAGCGAAGTCTCTCTCTCTCTCTCTCTCTCTCTCTCTCTCTCTCTCTCTCTGCATTTTTGTGGCGGCATTCCTCTGCGCTGCATCGAAATCCCTCGCCATTGCATAATTTTTCTGCTGTTTCACGCTCAGAACAAGCGACGCGTATGCGTGTTTTTGTGCACGTGTCCGGCTACTACACCGTGGGAAACTCCCGCCCCATCTTTGCCCACAGTGGCCCACCGCGAGGACTGCGTTGTTTTATCGGACGACCAAGTTGATTCGAAATTCCCGCCGTGTGGTGCGGGAAGAACCGACGGCGTTCAGCTCGTTCTACATGGTGCGATTTTCCCTGCGAATTCGCCAATGCGGCGCCGCGCGTGCGCAAAACGAGCTTTTTGCGTTGCTGCGGCAACGTGCTAAATGTTTGGAACGGTCCAGCATCCCCTAGTGACCGGACTTGCGGCCAATAGGAACACAGCTAGGTGAATGTCACGGAGTCACCATCTGCACTCTTAACGACCAGATGGCGTCGCTAGCCCGGGTGCACCTAAGCAAACGCACGTGTGTTCACAACCCAATGTCGCGCGCCGTTTTCAACGAATGCCTAATTGGTGCCTGCGCAAGTGGCGGGTATCACAGCAGGAAAGTGCAGAAAAAATTGGCCGCGTATCTGCTCCTTTCGTTGCAAATGTCGTCAAAAGACGATAGTCTTTGTAGACATTGCCAAGGAAATGCCCCCCTTTGCTTTCCCGCTCACCTCTCATGCTGTTCCTGTACCGTCGCGCTCATCCCAAGGTAAACACACTAAAGGTTTGCGCAAGGCGATTTGAATTTACCGCGTTCCACTGGTACAGGCTGGGTTCCTCGATGCCAGCGCTGCAGTACGGCGGAGACGCGCGTGAATGGAGGCGGCCGACTAGAAGTTTTATAGAGCCGCGTGGCCGTGCTTGACGTGCGTTTCAAGCACAACGTTGAACCTAGCTAGTGGAACCTTTCGTTGCTGCTGCCGCGTGATTTTTCATATGCCGCCAGGAGGCGGCGGTTTTCTGCAGTAGATGGAGAATATCATTTGCTATCGAAAAACCAAGCATCCATAATTTTTTTTAATAAATGAACACTGTAAATATTCCTTGTGTACTAATTTCCTGTCTTATATTTGTATAATGTCTTGTCCTTGTTCAACAAAGTTGACAAGTATGAACATATAAACCGGGCTTAGACGTTTACATGTGGCTGTGAGTATATAAGACTATTGCGCAATATGAATTTTACTTTGGCCGGGTGGCTGAATCGAGTCACAGACAACAGACGGACAGACAGACATACAGACAGACCAAAATTTCTGGGTTTAAGTAGCCCAAGAAAGACTATCGTCTTTAAAACTCACGAAGGACCGGCCGAGGTATACCGAGGTGTGCTAGGCACTCGCAGGCCAACTCGGGGTTGGTTGCGGTGTTTGTCTTCTCTCCTGTGTGTGCGTATGTTGATAAATAATTAGCAAATAAGCTCATATTTAGTGCAAAACAGTCTTAAACCGCTTGTCCAGAAAGTAAAATAAATCCAGTTTGTTTAAAATGGAACAAGCTTTGCTCGTGGCAGTTTTAATTCGCTCTGCAGACAATTTGCCTCTGAAATGCGAAAATATCGGCGTTCGCAGGCCAGGTAGGCGACATTTCCAGGCATTGCGAACTTCCACCCAATTCGCAGACGAAAAACGCCCCAAGTAGGACGAGCTTTATTCCTGCAACGATTTTTTCCCGCATTCTGGAGGATCCGTGCCGTGTCCCCGCCCTGGCATAAAGCCTGGGCGATATACGCGCGCTGGTTCCGAAACATGTAAGGCTCTTCGAGTGGACGAACAGAGGGAGAGGGAG
Source organism: Haemaphysalis longicornis (assembly GCF_048455015.1). NCBI lineage: Eukaryota > Metazoa > Arthropoda > Arachnida > Ixodida > Ixodidae > Haemaphysalis > Haemaphysalis longicornis. The sequence goes on along the minus strand of NW_027526361.1, from coordinate 54,803,937 downwards.
CGAGAGTGACGGAGGAGGGCGGGGTCGTCTCGGGCGCGGTGATAGCGCAGTGTTTTGTGCACTGGAGGGCGGCGGGCCGGGAGCAGAGCGGCGGCGGTGGCGACAGATAAGCGGTGTGGTAAACGGGCGACCCGCCGCGTCTGTTATCCGCCGCAGTCTCCAGAACGCGTTTACCTAGGGGCCGCGCGACGTCCTTGCCAAGGCTTATCGAGGGGGGACCTCCTGAATGGACTCTCCCCCTCCCTCCTATTACTTGGCTGTCTTGCTCTTTCTGTCGGTTCATTTATAACCCATTTTGCACAATGGCCACAACGCGCCTGCACTTCATTGCTGCGCGCCGCGTCATTCACTGAAACTTAGCACCCGTTAGAGAATGCGCTGAGGTTGCGTAATGGGGGGAGCGCGTGAAGAATTTTGTCGGCACGTAAACGCGAGGTCGTGGGTCCCGTCGTCGCCTATGTGGGGAGGCCTATTGTCTCCTGTTTTCTAAGGGCCTATTCGATTCAGCCTGCACCTCTTGAACCAGTTCACAGTGGTGCAAAGCGGGTTCCGCCATCGGCGGAACCAGCCCTGCACTTTTGTCGTCTGCTTCTGCACCTCCTCGGCAGGGAGTGCAGGCAAAGCCATGAACCCGTCCTGCACCCGTCGGCATCACCGGTGAATCGAACGGCGCGGTTCAGGTGCCGCGAGCTGCACCGCTGAAACGAACGGCGAAGTGCGGCACCGCCTGAACTGGTTCACGCGGTGCAGGTGAAACGAATAGACCCTAAGTTGTTCGTTGGGTTCTTAAGGGCGAGAACAATATTCCAGTTCTGACACCTAAAACGTGACGTGTCTTCTTTGGGGGGTCGGCCAAGCTAGACATGTTAATGTACATGATAAGTGTATATTGCACGTGCCGATGCAAAGAATTGGTTGAGAAAAAATTGTTCAGTTGCATCACAAAAGACGTGTCGTCATGGGAGGGGGGGGGGGGGGGGTGGCGATTGGCCAAGAGGTCAAAATGATTTATATCAAACTGCGTTTTTCTGCATTTGCAATGAATGTCTGGTGACTTCGCAAGAAATATGCTTAACAGCTAAAAGAATCAGTGCATATCTTCATTAGACGTTTAGCAAGAGCAGGCAACTCGGGATGACCTATGTATGCACGTTCATTGAGCTTTATCTGAACTCGTTTTGTGTTTTCTTATCTCCGCCAGTGAGATCAGACTTGGCTCTGGCTATAACATATGTTACTTTCTAATGTCCCCCGACGAGAAGATTTTGGCTACATGCGTGATGTGTGGATACTCGTCCACATTTTCGTTCTCTAAAAAGAGCACTGGAAAAGACACTCTTTGTTTAGGCCACCGGAACTGAAAGGAGATGGGGCTGCTGGTTTAGCCAGTGTGTAATTTAATAAGTAGGAGTAATGAGCCCCTTGTCGCAGTCGCGCTCGTTCACCAAAAGTCGATACGCTGCCTTTTGTGGCAGGCACGTCCTTGGCAGCTTTGGCACTTACGGCATTTCAGTTTCAACCTGGTGAATTTATTCCATGCCGGAGGAAGTTGGCGGCGTCTGTTCGTCGTCCTCGGCTCGGCAAGTTGTGGCGGCAATAATAGTAATAATAAAAAAGAGACCTCGTGTTGTTCCCAGTGGGTGAATTTCGAATGACGATTTCCTCCGTACCCGCCGCGGTGGCTCAGTGGCTAAGGCGTTGCGCTGCTGAGCACGAGGTCGCGGGTTCGATTCCCGGCCGCGGCGGCCGCTTTTCTGATGGAGGCGAAAAGCAAAAACGCCCGTGTGTACGAGATTTCGGCGCACGATAAAGATCCCCAGGTGGTCAAAATTAATCCGGAGCCCTCCACTACGGCGCGCCTCATCGCCTGCGTTGCGTCTGCGCGTTAAACCCTACAATCAATCAATCAATCACGATTTCCTCCTCTGACTGACGACCCCTGACGGGCATTTTGCTCCTCGCTGTACCGCACATCCCCGGGTTGAGCGTCCGCCGCGGCGAACAAAAGGGCCGGTGCAGGCAGCGCGTCTGCCTCGCCGCCGTTCCGGAGCCGGGAGAGGAGGGCCGGCGTCGGATATTTCTGGTTCCTCTTCGATGGTCGGCCGCCGTCGAAGATAGCCGCTCCCCCTCCGCCCTCTTCCCCCGCACGCAGCCGGCGGCGTCGCGGCCGTTGGCGTGCCTTGGCAGGCGTCCCGTCGGCCGCTTCGGCGCCACGACGCGCAGCCTGTCCGGCGGCGGCGGCGGCGGCCGAGCTACCGGCGGTACGCCGCTCATCCCTGCCCCCTCCGAGACCCGGTTCGGAAACCTTGATCCGCGCTCGGCAACACCACGGGCAGCTGCAAGAGCTCCGCCCACTACGCGCGATAACAGTCGCAGGAGCGTTCTGAACGGTAGACGGTTGTATGCCTGCCTTGTGACGGCCGAGCAGGGATCTGTGTGCCTGCTCTGGACCTCGCTTCTTCCCGGAGAGACGGAGGCAGGAACTTCGTTGGTTTATGGAGTTATTTCCCCGCACGAGACCACTCACGAGCTGCTATGGGAGCGGATCTCATGGAGAATGGAGTTTGGGATGGTGTTACGCGAAGTCCGTAGAGCTAGCGTTCGCGCTGTAGCTTTCCTGCCTAGCGCTCTGATCAGGACTTAGGCTGGAAACATATTGCAACATGTTTTGGATACCGTTACCTGCCGTGAGCCGCAGGTCATGCATTTATTGCGTAGGTGTGGGCGAATTGTAGGAATCTGTGCGGAGGACCTCTCACATCGTTTTGGTTAGACGCTGTGCCGTTGTTTGCAGTTTGTCGGCGGTGATCTTTAAACGCACTCGCGCCCTTGGTGAGTTACCTTCAGAAAAGGGACACACTGAGCGTGTGACCGACTGCGCTGACGCATTTTTTCATAGTCAGTTCACTGATCAAGCTATGTAGCGTATTCCTTAAATGTTGTCAACTTACAACTGTGACATATCCCCTCGCAGCGTCGACCGCATGTTACGATCAAGCGGTGTTTTCGCCCCAGGCTGTATGTACTGCGCCGTGTGTAAGCTGGACTCAGACTCATAGAAGACTCGCCCCTCTTAGGCTACTTCTTGCTGAAGTCAACTCTGTGCTGTCTTGCAGTGTGGCCGGAGAAGGTCGACATTGGTGTCTTTACGTTAAGTGCCGTGCTGTCATCAAACAGCTCGGTGGCTGTTTGATGACATCCGGGCGGCGTGACGTGCTGCGGACCTAGTGGTATTGCTTGCTTCGTCATCGGGCTGTTTTCGGGTGGCACGCATCGCTGGGACTGGCGAATGTACGCGGGCCCCCCTGCAACTCGTGGGGACGTCCATAACCTTGTATTACTTTGGGCTGGGTCCCAACACGAAGTACGTTTCTGTGCCCGGTTCCTGTCCACACGTGCGGTGTATAGCGCCGTGCGTAATCCATCAGTGCCCACGAGTTGGTGCGTCCACGAAATAGCTCATGAGTGCTGCGAGCTGATCGGTCAGTGACGCGAAATGCCCACTGGGACATCGAGGCTTCCATCCGTCGTGTCAGTGGCCTGCTTGTTTGTGCCATCGTCCAACGCGCGAGGAGCGGCTCATCAACCCTGCAGAACCCCTTCTGTTTCGTCGATGAGATCTTACTGCGTCAATGGTGGGCTTATCGTGGATGGCCTTGGTAACGTAAAGACCGCGACGTCTATTTTTCGAAGGGGCCGCTCGGCTGGGGCGGAGTTTTACAAGGAAATACATGCGCCACGGGCTTTTGCGACACATCCCGCGCAAGGCGTTCCGGCCTCCCCTGGTGCGCGACGGGCGTGGTACCCAGTGCTGGGGATGAGGACACCGATTGCTGGCTCGCCTGCAGCCACATAACCGTGCGAGGGGCGCGCCAGGTTGCGCACTTGAGGCTGGCTGGCTCTGGCGCCGCGTGCTTTCGGGCATTTCGGTTGAAAGTATATTTATTTTTAAATCTTAAAATTTGATATTACGCAGGCCGCCAACGCCGCGGTGGCTCTGTCGACCAGCCATCGCTGGCAGCTGTGGGACCTCCCACTGCTCCCTTGCCGTGTTTGTGATTGGATCATAGTTGGTGTGTTTGGCATGACCACGCTGCGTGGTTCGCGTCTGCCTTCTGCGTGGGGTACCAACAGCGTAGTTTAGCTAAGGTGGGTAGTGTGTGTGTGTGTGTGTGTGTGTGTGTGTGTGTGTGTGTGTGTGTGTGTGTGTGTGTGTGTGTGTGTGTGTGTGTGTGTGTGTGTGTGTGTGTGTGTGTGTGTGTGTGTGTGTGTGTTCGTGTTATTACAGTGCATTCTTTAGTGAGGCTTCTGTCCGAAGGCGGGCGTATTCTTCTCTTAAGCCTCGGTGTGATCAAATATTCAGCGAAGGTTATTCGGTCGCCATGTCCATAGACAGGGGTTTGTATGGGGGGGACAGTGACTAAAAGAGGGCTGTGGCGTTGGCGACCGTGTTCCCCTTTTACCGCGTATGTTCTGGCGTCCAGATAATTACTTTAGTTCTTGCGAGTTTAGTTCTTGCCCGAGGATTGGGGCTGTTGACTACTATAAGGCCCCCGTCTTTTTTAAGTCGTCGGCTGCCTCTTCCCCCGTGTGGCGACCTTGGTCCTCAATGTGGTCGAATTTACAGTTCAATCTAGTGGTGTGACCGCAACTACCATTATTTTCTCTTGAGGTACGGCGGCGTCCACGTTTTCGTTGTGGTTGTTCACCCTAGTTTCCCGATGGATTCGGCCGGATTAGGATTCGGATTAGGCACTGGGGCGAACTAGTGCCTAATCCTTATCTCCCCTAGGGTGTGCGTGCTTTATAGGTATACGACTAATTTTCGGTCCCATGGCAGGGGTAAAAGTTTTTACTGGCTCTGGCTGCCCTCTGAGAATTGTGAGGCTTGGCTCCTCCAATAGCCAGTTGACGTAGGTTTTTGTTTAAACCGACAGCGACGTACAACTGTTAAAATGGGTCAAGACGACTTGTGCCACCTACTGATATAGCCTCCTTAGGATTAGCACGAAAGTGTTTTATTCCGGGATTCACGACGATTTTACTTACGTCATATCCGTCACGGAAGTGACGCCAGTACACCGAAACAAGCGGCCTGTAAAGGGTGCACCCCTGCACACAGGGTCTTCTTGCGGGGAAGCAACCTTTAGAACCAAAGAGTACGTTATACTTCCGCTTCGTTTTCGGGTTTTATATGTTAATACGAAAGGGATTTATGCCGGGATACACCGATTTCACTGGCGTCATATTTCACTGATGACGTCCTGCTGACGACCCGCCAACAGGACGCCACTCGCCAAGCACACCCACACCCACAAACCATGCTTAGCTGCATATTTCGCTGCACATTTCACTTTCGTGTTTTACCGATTCATATGACAGACAAATCAACCACAGTTTTTTACTTGAGGTCATCGTGTGCTGACGCTCGCCTATTTCGTGCGAGTGGAAAGAGTCCGGTGTGTAACCCCAAGCCGGGGTTAGGTTAGCCCTAGCTTGTTTCCGTTTAGCGAAGTCTTTCGATAGCCGGAGCGTCGTGGTGTGGGCTCCAGTATATATACCCTTGCAGTGCATTGGATCACTAAGCGCGTTCGGGAACTTCAGTAGTTTCCCCATTTTACACATGTAGGTCATGTCGTGGGAACTGGTAATTCCCACCCAACGAAGGCGCATTCCCATCCCGAAGCGCGCATGACGCGTGATAGGAAATCAAAGGCGTTCGTTTTTTAGTGCAGTGTTCCCGCCTTGCGAAGCGTCCTAACATTCTGCTTGAGTGTCCAGCCACCGGATTACGCTGCTCCACGCGAAACGATATGTTGTCGCGAGACGTTCGGAAGCAGCTCTTATCGAGTCAACAAAACTTATCAAACACCGCAGCCCATGCCTATCGAACGCCGGAGTTACGCGAACCTACGCAGTTCCGGCAGCACGTAGAATGCCTGCGAAGTACGGTGCGGATTAGGACTAGCCGCCTCTCCAGGGCTTATCAAGTGAACAAAACTCTTCATTGTCAAGCGCCGCAACCCATGCCTATCGGCCACTGGAGTTACGCGAGCCCGCGCCATACTGACAGCGCGTAGCGTGCCTGCCGTGCGAAGTATACCGGCACAAAGGCTCAGTGTGGGGTAATGCCTTATGAGTGTTGTGCGTGCATCAGAAATTATTTTTTGAACTCGAATAGGTTGTCTGTTCTTTACCATTGCGACTTTTTCGTCCCGCGACCGTTGCCCCAAGCGTTTTCTCAGCGCACGCGTGGCAGGAGGTGTAACGAGGCGCACTCATAGATGGCGCCACGTGCCCTAGCGCAGTGGCTCCTCGCCACGAGCTTCTCTCTCTATGCACTCGTAGTTTTGCACTTCCTATCGCTTATTTCGTTTGATTGTCAAAGCCCATCAACGATGCATCAACGGTTAATGAAATCTGTCCGCAACAGAATAGCGCTGACTGATTGTTCACATTTTTTTTCTCCGCTCTGTTCACAGATTCGCCGCCGCCTCCTTACAGCCCGCTGCCCCTGGAGGATACCTATCCGCCTATCGGTGAGTTTCCCAGCTCCCCTTGCGGCTTTGTGTCCGGTATAGGTGTGCATGTTACCGATCAGTTTTTATTAGAGGGACCGTTTGTCTCGAGCCCTTAAACCTCCGTCACCGTGATGGTCGTCACAGCCCTTCAAGTAACCCTGCAACACTTGTTTTCGCCGACCATTCGGGGTGCCTTTGGTGCTCAAGTTTATTCCCCAAGAAATTTTCCCCAGTAGCTTTTAAAATCAGTTCAGGACCACCACTGCAGTTATTCAAGAAGAAGAATTGCGTTCGTGTATATACGCCGTTCCCTTTGCGCTCAGCGTTGCACTACGCTACGAATTCTGCGAGCTCCTTCCAAAGGAGCTGGAGGAGTGTCGTCGACAGCGAATCGCCTTTTTCAGCGGCCCAGTTATATCAAAGTGTTGTTTGTCCTTCAATGCGGAGTCCTGTACTTCTGTAGACTAGCGCAGAGCGAGAAAGAAAGTGGATGCCTTTTCTCGCTCTCATCGTGGCCGCGTTGTAGGAATTGTAGCGCCCTGCGTTCGCCTGCGTTTCTTCGTGCAAGGGACCAGACACGGCGAACGAGGCTGGATGCGATGACCGCACAAATGGGTTTCGACCCGTACGTGGACATGTGGCGGTGGAAAGCCGTTGAAAGAAACACGACGACGATCCCCTCTCGTCGTCCAAACCATGGCTGAGACGGCATGCAGTGGTGCACATACCGTGCGAGTAAATCCGGATGGCCAGATATAAAGTATCGCTACCGACCTAACGGGCTATTATAGTGAGGCCTCTGGTTTTATTTCATAATATCACTTCGTTGCTAGAGTGCAGTTAGCACACTGATAACAGTGCCTTGAGATTTTTTTTACCTGAACTGGTTGCACTCGACACTGGTCTGCACGACACTGCACTAACCTGTACCAGTTCAGGTAAAAAAAAAAATGCCCCCTGTGTTCAATTCCCTCTATTGCGTCACTGCTGACGTTGTGTGGCGCGAATTTTGAAAGCGTTCAATATTTCCTGTTCTGTTTTTTTCTTTCGGTTAAAAGTAACGTCTTTCGTGGCTGGAATAGAGCTGGGTGAATTATCAAAGGCTAGTTCTTTTTTTTTTTTCCGAATTCAACAAGGTTGCATTTTGTTTTTATAGCCCCTTCAAGCACGACCCGAGACCTAGCGACGGAATGCGACTGCAAGGTGGGAAAAGGGAGTCGATTGAATTGCAGATGATGCCGGCGCATTTTGTTGTCGTGGTCGGCAAGGTCCTGACAGATGTCGTTAGGGTTATATTTAGCTTACATATGCTCGGAATGAGTCCCAGGGATGTTTTCACCGAGAAAGAAAGAAGAGGCTGTTTCGATGTGTTTCCGACCGCTAGAGTGCAGTCCGAGGAGCTGCTCCGCCTAGCCTGGTACTGTAGCTGTTCATGCGCACGTACGCAAGGAGGAGGGGGGTTCGCGTAGTCGGCGCCTAAATCCCGGAATAAACCGGTGATTTCTGTTTCATACGTGTCGTCGCTTCGTCGGGCAGGGTCAGGCTCGCGAACCCTTCACACAGGAAGGAGGTTTCTTCACTATATATATTGAAGGAACGTCGTTCAATAGATCTCGTTGTTAGATCTCGAGACGTTTCCACTAGGTAAAAAAAAAACGTTCTGCGTGGGCATATGTTTCACACTGATATCCACTGGTCACTGAAGCGCAGACGGAGAGAGAAAAAAAAAAGCGTAAGCGAAAATTCCAATGCGTTAACTTAGCCTGACATAGCAAGCGTTACGCAACATTTGTAGTCTAAAGGATTTTCGAGGGGGACAATTGCAGCTCCTTCATAACTCGACATTGAAATAGCGGCAACAAAAAAGTGGTGGGTGGGAACGATTGTTTCTAGGTGACAGTCATGTACTAAATCCGCCGCTTAGCTCGACCTTGATGAGCGAGGCCCGTGCGGGTATCTAGGCCGTCGCTTGTATGCCCCCTCCCAACACAACGGCGGCGGGGCAATCCGTCTTCTATTTTGTTCTCGGTTCCGCGAATCCGGCTCGCCGCGCGTCTAGACGGAGCTCATCGACCGCGCCGTCGCGTCTCTGGCTCGCCCACCTGTACTCGCACGCTTCTTCGTGCCCTTTGTTCATTGCCGGGCCGTGTTGTTCGCGCCGTGCACCGCGGCTTCGACCGCAGGTCCCCCAAGGCCGCCAGGCGGGCGCCCAACAGGGCGCGCCCCGAGAGAGAGGTCTCGCCCCTCCGCCGCGTCGCTCAGCCCCGGCTCGCACACCGAGTCACGTTGCGGGTTCTCGCACCGTGTCCCCGCCCGCGTCGAAAGCCTTGCTGCCACCCGTTGCCGCCTGCGGGGCTGTTTTTGCTAATTTCCTGTGGCCTTGGCTGCTTTCCCTTGTTAACACGGGTCGCCCCCAGGGTTTTACCTTATCCCCACTCTTTTTTTACACCAGTGAGAGGGATTTGTGTGGTGTATGTGCGCGGTTCTCGCAAATCCTATCCCCGTGGCACCTGAAAAAAAAAAAAGTTTTAGGGGGTTGGGGGGGGGGGGGGGGGGGAGGGGGGCGCTTATGCGTCAAAGCTTGGTTATGAAGCACAGTGTAGTGGTGGGCTGCGGAGTAAGTTTGACCACCTGGGGAACTTTAACGTGGCGCCGAAATCTCGTCACACGGGCGTTTCCGCTTTCCGCCTTTACCTGAAAAACAGCCACCGCGGCCCGGGGTCGAACCCGCGTCCTTGGGCTCAGCAGCACAGCGCACGTAGGAACACTGCGTAGTATCAGGGTTCGTGGTTCCCCTCACGTTTCGGCTCCTCGCGGCTGCAGCGGTGGCTACTGGGCAAGATACCGCGGCGTCTATTCCCGACGACGGTGTGGCTTTGGCGGTAAAAAAAAGAAAACCTTAATTTAAATTGAAAAACTTGTGCGACGTACGGTTCATTGCGCAAATTGTGGGACGTTTTCATTTCATGCTTTCCCGCAGCGTTGAAGAGGTCTGAGAACTTCCAATTTGTATTCGGTCGATCGTCTGATGACACGTTGAATTATGTCATTTCTGGCAGTTTTACGACAGCTGTCTTATAGTTCATTCCACAAGCTGCATGCAGCACTGTGGAAGCTACATTGCTGTTAATAAAGCGCCCACTGAGGGCGCCTAACTCACCGTGAAGGAAGCGACAAAAGGCGCCGGGGCCTTGCGGTTCTACCGGCCGAGAGGGAAGACTGAAAGGTCCTTTCAAAACCCTCTTCGCCGTGAATTAGGCGCCCTCAGTGGACGCTCTATTGACAACAATGTACCCTCCACAGTGCTGCATGCAGCTTGTGGTATGAACTATAGGTTTTCGGGAAACACCGCCATAATTCAAAGATATAGAGAAATGAAGGGGATGGGGTTAGTAAGTGAAGCTCAAGGGCCACGCTATTGATCACCGTAACGTGCGGTCATTCGCCGCTCGTTTAGGTAGATTATGGGTTGTTTTCTCACGCAGGGCGACCGTCGCACAGAACACAGCGTGGATATTGCGTAACTGTACCGTCGGTTTTCGTTGCTGCAGATGGCCATTTTTTACGCCTTTTTACGCTCTTCGCCATGCTTTGCCAACGGCTGTTAGATACGAGGATAGCCTCGCAATCGCCTCGTCATACTTTCTTTTTGTCGCGTAAGAACCAGCCTCACTTCACTTTAGTGCCCCCCTCTTTTATCTCCAGTCGTAAGCACTATCTTTGGTAGTGTGACCTGAAAGCGTGCCATTCATCTATCTTATTACGATCACAGCTTGCAGAGGACGTCTGCGTATCTGGGCGGTAGCACAGCAGTGCTCGACTTGGAACGGACTTGACATTTGGATATACCAAGTGTTCTAATGAGAAAATCGTTTCCAACCAGATTAAACAGAGTAGATAAAAAATTAAAGCCGTTCCGCGCAGTTTGAAAGCTGTCGGAAGTGGAGAGCAGTGGTTGGCTATAATGTGCTGTGACACCGTTATCCGCTCACTCTTACCACCGATCACGCTATTCGCCGCCCTGTCTCATTCCTTTCCTGGTGAATTTAACGGAAGTTTGTCTAACGCATTTAAAATTTCCCGCCTTCGCAATGCTCGCGTTCCCCGTGCCCGAAACTGCGGCAGCGAGAGTTCCGTTCTTTTTGTGCTTGCTTTTCCTCCCGCACGTGCCGGGGTCGCTCTGCCACTTTTTTTCCCTTACTATCGTAAAAACCAACCCAACGAGCGTTCCTAATTAAATGAACGCGGACGCTGGCGGTTTATTACGTATATTTTGCCTCAAATGTACCTGCAGTTTTCTTTGCGCTAAACAACGGGGAGATGTATGACAAGGGCCAGCGGTTCACGAGTTTCGAACGCTTATGACTATAGAAACCGCTTGGCTTTTGAAGCCTCTGGGTTACGCTGCGACGACAGCCGCTACGACGGAACGCCGTGGGTCTCTACTTGCGTCCAGCGAGCGAGCTACGACGACAAGGCAAGCCCCCAAGGTGCTCTGCACTTGAAAGCGCAGGTGTGATGCAGTGGTATTTGAACCCGAGTCTGCACGGTAGCAACCCAGTGCTACCGTGCAGACGGCGCGACGCTTAGCGAAAACGTGAGTGGGGGACGTGTCATGATGTGCGTTCGCTGAAGACGCAGTTGGCGGTCCCTTCCTGAGACGCACTTCGCGCCACCGACGCAGAGGCTCATCATCGCTGCCGTCGAGAGAGCCCACGAGGGAGTGCTGCCTCAGCGCACTGCTACTGCGCCCAAATATCCCATTAGGGAGTACCGTAATCGCCAGCCAATTTTTTTCTGACGTATATTTTTATCTTTCTTTACCTCCATCCGTCCTTGACACGACACTGCACTTGTACAAATATTTTACAGTTGGATAAACTGTCATTTGAACAAACCAACTTTTTTTCTCTTGTCGCATAGTGCAGATTATTGCTTCATCAGTGGCTAGCATACTGCAGCGGTCGCGTAACCAAAGAGTGAGCCAGATCGTACAGCGTGTAGGCTTCGGTTTCCTCCACAAACATGAAGCTGGATTACAAACAGCGTGCCGTACTGTCCACCCTGGGAAGACGTCTGACGACCTATCATCCGGCCGGTTCCTTGGCAGAGAGGGCGCACGAGATGCTGGACTTACATGCGTGGTCAGTATATATGAAATGTTAAATTTAATGTGAAGACCTGCGAGATGACGCGAGTGATAAGAAAACATTGACAATACTGTTTAATTGGCTCACCATCACTTCGCTTTCTGAAGAAAAAGAAATGCTGTTTGCATTAATTTCAGGTTAAGCGATGTTTCTGTTTAAGAAACTCTTCTTGCTCTGAAGTTGATGACTCCACCTCCTTGACACCAGCTTCTCTAGAGAGCCCGAATGGCACGGCTGGCTACCTTTGCGGGCAGCAGTTTGCCGTGCTGTCACGGCCTACGTGACAGGCGTGGCGTATTCTCTTACGCGCTTGGCTGATAAGCGGCGAAGGAGAGTCGGCCAGCGCGAAGGAGATTTGGCGCGACCCCATTGTTGCCTCTTCCTTGTGCATCGCGCGAAAGGATAAGCCTCGCCGAGGCAGCGTCGTCGTATGTGGCGCCGACAGCTTTTCTCGTGTTGGCTTTTTTGTCTGGACTACCGCATGCTGCTTGGTAAGCGCGCGCGCACTGCTGTTTTTGCAGGTCTGGCGTATTGTAGTTGAGGGCATACATGGGCTTTTAAGTTTGTGCCTGATCTTAGTGGCAGCCGCCCGCGTCGTAGTGTGCTATGACTGCATTTGGTGGCTCTTTTTTGACGGCTAGTTGGTGAGAAAATAGGTGGCCGGTAAAAAGCGCAAAGGCTCGTGGGTACGTCGTCTGCTACCGCCACTTCCGATTATCTCGCCTGGCCTTCCATATGCCGGCGGCTTTCAGGCGCGTGTGTGCGTGTTGCTTATTTGTCACAGAGTCTTACCTTTTAGTGAAGCCCTAGTAGGATTCATCGTCGTTATACATTGAATGCGCGCTGCATGAGGGTTTTTTGTTTGTTTGTTTTTTCGGTGGAAACAAACAACAAGCACACGAGTGCTCGAAAGCCGCCGGCATCTGGCAGGCCAGGAGAGCTCTCGAACCGGAAGTGGCGGGGCTCCGCGGGAGCAGACAATGTGCCCATAAATGAGGCTTTGCGCTTTTTACCGGTCACCTATCGGCACGGGCGCGTACGGCGTTTCCGTAGTCTGATGAGGCATGATAGCGTAATACCAGCGGTGTGAATGATATGTCGAGGGTGGCTCGAGCCATGTTCGTCATTTGCAACGGGAAATCGTCGTACTCCTATGCTCGGTGCGTTTTGAAAAGTTCCCTGACAGCTCCGTCGGCGGTTCTTCAACGGACGGAGCCCTGAGCTTCGCCAAAATGTCAGGAAGGAAATGATATGGGCAGCAGCTACGGGTGAGCTGATCGGATGCGAAAGGCGACGCAATTCAACGCAGTGGTTCCCTTCACCTTTTCCTCTAATATCCCTCATGCCATGAGATTCAGCGACCGGATCGATCCATACATCCGCCATGATCGGGGCCTGCTTTCTGCCGGGCAGGTGTGGCCAGTGCGGCGCTTCCAAGTTACGCGCCAAATTTTCCGCGGTAAATTAATGAGGCGGAGTTGTAGTAGTACTACGGCGGCGGGAATGCGTCGTGCGTGCTCCCTTTCCCTGCCCCCCTGTCACCTCCCGGCTTTTGAATGGGCCTCAGGCGAGGCCATGGCCCTCTCGGCGGGGTGGCGACGCGGTTCTTCGCCGGCCGCTCCCCTTCCTTGACGTCACGGTCTGCCGCCGTCGCCTGGGTCGGAGCAACGCCCCCAAGCTGCAAGAACGGCTGGGTGCACTTCCGTGGCGCTTGTTTTTTGGCGCCGAGCATCGTTTCTTTTTCTTATTATGCAGGGAGGTGTTGCTACCTGTGCGCCGTTCTCTTCTGAGCCAGTGTTGACCCTCCGTGCCGGCGCGCTTCTCCGCATCGTTGCACTGCCCGGCGGCAGGCTCCTTTGTTGGCGGCCCCTTCCTTCGGGGTTTCGAGTCGTCGTCCCCTTTCCTATCGCCTCCCCGACGCGAGCGCGGCACTTTCCGTGCTCGGTTGTGACCCCGAAAAAGCGCGGCTTGCGCCAAGTTCCTGGCAGGCCGGCCGGTTCATGTTGGCGTCTGAGGCGACACTCGCGCTTGGCCTCCTGTGCTGGTCTCTGGTAGACAACTTTCGTGCTGAGGAAGTTATTTACAGCAGTTCCATCGTATCGTTGGTTTACGATTTGCATGCCGTACGAGCCGAAGTTCAAGGGAGCGAGGCAGCGGTGCGCACGGCGAACTACTTTTGCAGTGCACTGAATTGCTTTGTTGTTGCTTTAACTCTAGAAGTGTTACTCTGAGATTTGTGATTATGAAATTTTTAGTCTTTGCCTGCTTTCACTGTATATTTTCTATGTAATAAAAAAAATCACCATCTTCCCGTAGGGGAATCCTGAGTAGTATGCGAAGCAGCCATGGGGTCGACTCAAGTTCCCATTAGTTTTCAGTTCGATCGCGGCGTTGCGGGAGGAAAATGAGGGGAGCGGAACGCGCGCGCGCGTCATTTATGCCGCGGAGCTACAGTGGCGCCCCCAGCGGAGTATGCAGCGGCTACCGTCGCGTCTCTAACCCTAAGCTGCTTCGCATTATCGCGCGCGGAGCCGGTGTTGCCATTCGTTGCGCAATCCCGGAGAAGAGAGGAGCTTCGGAGAGGAGAGGAGGAATGCCTCGCATACTACTCAGGGTTCCCCTACGGGAAGATGACCGCTTATGGTCAAGAGACCCAAAGAGTCAAAAGATCCAATAATCACGTGACAGCCGAGTCAAAAGATCCAAGTGGTCAAAAGGTCCAAAGAGTCAGAAGATATAACGAGTCAAAAGGTCCAAAGCGAGTCAAAAGATCCAAGGAGTCAGGAGATCCAACGGGTCAAAAGGTCCAATAATTCCGAAACTGCGTCCGAAGGTACAACGAATTATGAGTACCTTCGTAGCCATGGGTATGATATGCAATTTATAGACTACGTCATTTTGTTGTATTTTTCGTGCTGTTTTGGCTCCCATACCCGAACTTTCACTTCTAAATGTAGAAGCTATGCACTTGGCGCTCCGAATTAAGCCATGGCTAATTTGAACGTTATGAAGAACACCGTTCTTGAAGCTTGTTTTTATTTCTCATTATTTTCTCTGGTTGTTCTCTTTTCTCGTTCCTCGGTCATTGGATACTATTACACTACAATAATTTGGTAGTTATTGCTTGTGTAGAATGTGAGCTTCAGTGATGGCAACGAGCCACGACCTCATGTCGCTCATATTCGGCTACGCTGAGCTGACTTGTATGATTGCTGCTGAAAATATTCCGGACAAATGTTCTCGCATCTTGTTAATCAAAGTCGACATCCATCAAATAAATGACCATCATATGACTCATGATTACACCAACAAAAAAAAAGAGTTCGAATGCCAGTGCTACACTGCTACATTTCGGAAAACTAGGTTTCCAGGCGATCCGAGTTGAAGCACGTCATGGTAACTTGAATCCGCTAGTTGCAGTCCCCGTGTCTCTTTTTTGACACTCTGGATGACGTAGTACAAACCCCTGCTTGTGCGGCTTCGCTTCCATAAGTAATTTTTCCCTTTTGTGTAGTAAAGAGGTACAGGCGGTGGGGAGCTGATGATGACATTGGTCTCGGATAAGAACAAAGCCACGCCCAAATTATGACCAGTATGCTTTGAGTGAGAACGCCGAAAATTACAAATGAGCTCTCCTTTCAGCAAATTAAATCTATGCATGTTCCAGAAAGCATTAAAAATGCCTTTGGGTACTTCAAATCACAAATTCACACTAAACACGCCGATTTCCTGGAATAGGGGGTGGCGCTGGGATGGAAACGTCCGGGGGAGTAGAGAAGTGCCCTTGGTAACGCATTGCTAGTAAGGCATTATGTGCGTTGTGTTATCAGCGAACAGAAGTGCACATGGATGCAAATGCCTAAAAATTACAAGTTCTTCGTGATTGGGTTACAAAGCGACTGGCTCCTATCCCCTAGCGAAGGCGATCAATTACGCAGCTGTTATCACAGGTACTGAAAATTAAAAAAAAATTGTTACCTTCACTGATTTTTCAACAACGATATGATGATAATAAGTCACTAGAAAGGAAACGATATATGCAACAATAATATTATCTCAAAGCTACAGTTATTCCGGCAACTATTCCGTGCTTCATTTGGTAGGGCCACATAACATTTTCACTACGTTAAAATAATGCAGAATTACGAGCAAGAACACGTGTATTGAATAAGTACGATTTTCATGCCTGCAACTGCCACGACGCACATACCTTGCTGCCTAAACGCGCGCTTAAATTGGTTTTTGTACCGAAAGCTCCGTGTACCGAACGGCCCCGGAACGAAATGCCCTATACTGAAAAGACCGGAGCCGGTAAACGGCATTGTTAATGTGCTCTTAACCACTGAGATAATTTCCCATGCCTATGACGCAAACAAATTTTTGTATGAGAGCAATGTGCATATATTTGGAAAAAAAAAAAAAAAACATATGGCTCGGAGATTGGTGCTTAGAACGAATGAACATGCTCCTTGTAGGGAAAACGAAGAGGTAACGGAACTATAGCCTTGACCCTTAGCAAACAAAAGTGCGCCAAGGTGAGGCCCATACAGAGACTAGATCACTTTACTGGCTTTAGCCGCGTCAAAAGATACAAGTCAGAATGTCTAATATTGGACGTCTTGACTCGTTAAACCTTTTGACCCGCCTTAGCCGCGTCAAAAGGTCCAATACGAGTCAAAAGATCTGACGAGTCAAAAGATCCAATGGGTCAAAAGGTCCACAGTGAGTCATAAGATCCAACGAGTCAAAAGATCCGCCAGGTCAAAAGATCCAATAATGGACCTTTTGACTCTTAAGATCTCTTGACTCGGAATCGAAGATGACGACGGTGGTTGAACGCGAAGCTATCTCGTGATGGATTCTTTGGTTGGCCAGTCCCTAGGGGCATCCTGCCACAATCATCATCAGCGGTGTCTCGCCAGGCATGCGTAGTGGGGGTGTGGTACTCAGGGTTCCCTTACGGGAAGATGACGATGGTGGTTGAACGCGAAGCTATCTCGTGATGGATTCTTTGGTTGGTCAATCCCTGGGGTCATCATGCCACAATCATCATCAGCGGTGCCTGGCCAGGCGTGCGCAGTGGGGCACAACGGCGCCCACACAACGGTGATGGGAACAGGCTCGACCATAAGCTGCTTTGCATCTGATTTACCGAGGGTCCCGGTCCAGTATGAGCTATGGGACCCTCGTCTGGATATATCTACTCATGCAACCCTCCTCTTTTATAAGAATCAATAAACTTGTACTTCGAAACTGAGTGAGAGGGAGGGGGGCTTCTGCTTTGAGGCCTTGGCTCGTATGCTCCCGTATGTCGTGTATCGGCACTACGTTGCTCCTTTTAAGCAGGTTGCTTAGAAGCTTCGTTGAAACAGACGAAGCCATTTTGACAGCTCAAGAGGCTTGAATGCCCCGCTGCAGCAGATCCGGAATGACACGTGTGGCTTTCTTCACGGCCCAAAAATAGCGCGTTAGCCCTGCTTGCTTCGCCTCGTCTGTACCGTTAACAGTATTAGCGATTCCGAACTCAGAAGGGATAACGCCCTGATTTGGAATAGGACCGAATGAAATGCGCGCCCACGTAGACACACACCAACTCTCACGCGCGCGCCACACAGCCGTTACGATTGGGTTAATTTTACGCCGGCTAGAATTATTAGAAACTTGCTGGGGTAGGCAACGACTACAGGCGGGCAATGATATCCCTACATGGGACAAATAAAGATAAGCAAGTAGATTTGTTTGCTTTATACCTTACCGGGGGGCTCAGTGGCTAAGGCGTTGTGCTGCTGATCACGAGGACGCGGGATCGGTTCCCGGCCTCGGCGGCCGCTTTTCTGATGGAGGCGAAAAGCAAAAACGCCCGTGTGTACGAGATTTGGGCGCACGTTAAAGATCCCCAGGTGGTCAAAATTAATCTGGAGCCCTCCACTACGGCGCCTCATCGCCTGCGTTGCGTGAGCGCGTTAAAACCTGCAATCAATCGATTTACGCTACTCTACTTGCCACTTTCCGACACTCCATTTATAATGCACATGACGTATAACCTTGGACGAGTTTCCTATATGCATAATGTTTTGCGTCATGCCTTGTATCATCGTGGTTTCGTCAGGTATTTTATTATGCACATGACATTGATGACAAGCTTTCGGAGTTGGTCAATTCACACCCGGCCTGTGGTTAGTTTTTTCGACGCGGTGGTGACTCGAAATGCTTAGTTGTTTCAGTGAACCCGTCGTCGTCGTTCGTCATTGCAATATCGTTCCGTGGCCTTTCAAATACGTTGACCGCGATTCTCGGAAGAGCGACGACATACGGATGAACTATACGGATCGTCGGCATTTGGCAATAAAACACTAGCGCGACAACAGCTTGGACTCAGCTGCTACTTTCTCAGCGCCTGCTCATTGTTGCAGAAAGAGAGAGCTGTAGAATGATCGAGTGGACAAGCGAAGTTCCGCCCCGCTATGCTGCCTGTTGTCATCGGCGCGCGTAATGCTGCGGTGCTGTTGATCCGGGTTATCAGTGCCGACTACTTAATTTGGCCGTGGTGCAAAGGCTTGGGTTTGAAGTCACCTCGCTGAGCACTGACTTTTAAGTATTCATAGTGTCTGCACGACTACTTAGGACAACAGTAGCCGGCCGTTTTTCCGGACTCCAAAAATTCGGACTTGCTGGATAATCTGGACTAGTCCCATAGGAGTAGTTGTCCCGTAGGAGTATTTGTCCCATAGCAGTAATGTATATATACTCCCATAGGAGTAATGTATGTAAAAAGCGGATATTTTGGACAAAATTTCGATTTTCCGAACGAAAATTTCCGCAACAAAGCCACGGTGCGACTCCGGGACGACGCCATTTTGAATCCTAAGCCACCTGGCTAGCTTCGGATTGGATGGGGATTGGCTTGGCCTCCGCCGGTGTAACAAACTTTAATCTTGGAGACCATCATTTTGCATGTATAGTCAGTCGCAACGGCCATAATTTTGCATGTAATTTCGCAACCATCAACGCAAGACATTACCAACGCCTTGGCGTTGGTGTCCACCATTTACGAAGAAACCGTGACGCTTGCAGAGACACAAGCAGACGTTCTCACACGAAGGAGTAATTTAACGCGAGGAACCATTCGCGACCTCTTCAGTCCTGTTTAAATAAAATAGAGTTCGTTTCTGCGACTCGCGGATTTTACGGACTGCTCTTTTATTCGGAGTATTTTTCGTTCCCCTCCAGGTCCGAAAAATCTGTCTGCTTCTGTATTTGATGGGTGTTATGGTATATATAGGGAGGAAATTATGGCAGTAAGTCAGTTTTGGGATGGCTTGCAAAGCACGGTACTCCCCCGCTACACCTTTCCATTTACATGTCCACAAAGAATTTCACCCCTTTCCCCACCCTCGCGGTGGCTCAGTGGCTAACGCGTTCTGCTGTCGAGCACGAGGTCGCGGGTTCGATTCCCGGCCGCGTTTCTGATCGAGGCGAAAAGGAAGAACGCCCGTGCGTGCGAGATTTCGGCACACGTTAAAGATCCCGAGGTGGTCAAAATTAAACCGGAGCCCTCCACTACGGCGCGCCTCATCTGCGCTGCGTTTGCGCGTTAAACCCTACAATCGTCATCAAGCCCCCCCCCCCCCCCCCTCCCCCCCCCCCCCCCACTCCCACGTGTCTCTGTGTCGCGGTAATTTACTTGCCGTCCACGGCATTGCACTCGGTTGTACTCTGGCTGGCTCTAATTTAGGCCTAATACATTGGCATGCTTTGTTCCGTGCGTCCTAGGGCACCGACCAGGTAGGTATTCTGTCTGCAAGACACGGTGTCGTCGGTTCGAAACCAGACCGGGTCGGGCGCTGTTCTGATTGGCAGGGCTGGTGACGTTACTGCAAGTGCGTCGTGAGCAACCTCTGGTTCTCTGAATTACTACTTCGGAGACCTCAACGTCACACGGCGCTCGTCTCCGCGGCGCCCTACTTCCGAGCTCTCTCTCTCAAAAGAAAGAAAGAAAGAAAAGTGCGTCGCTAGGGGGAAGGTGCGGAAACATCGTGAATAATTACGAGCGAATTCCTGCCCGGCGTACACCTTTCTGTGACTAGAACGTGCGGTTTCGTATCGGCAGTTTTGTACATTTTTCTGGCGGAGAACAGGTTACTTTGCAAGGTACACGCCTCGCAAGTGCGTGGCTGTACTGCATACTTGCGTTTCAGGGTCCGTTGAGCCAGGGAATGCGGCTGTTTGTGTCTCTCTCTGTTATCCCCCTCTCGTTCTTTCCGACTAGCTTCTACGCGTGAGGCGGGGAGGGGTGCGTAAAACCGTTCGGTTAGATCACCGGCTCGGGACTCCTTCATCCCCGCTTGACAAGCACTCATGCGTGGACGAGCTGTGTGTCGCGCCGAGGAGCTAAGCACTGGGTCTCCTCGAGTGCATGGCCGTTAAGCCCACGGCGGCAGAGGGGCGCGCGGTCGGCCCCCGTGCTTGACTGGCGCCCAGCAGGGGGCGGCCGGTACAAAGCGCGCAGCGGCGGCTCACTTTTGGGCCGAACCGCCGCCGCCGACGACCTGGGGAGGGGAGGCCCGAAAGAATGCGCGCTGGGAGTGGCGCCGATGGCACGAGTGTGTTTGTTTGGGTGGGGAGAACGCCCGGCACGGAGGGCTCCTCAATGGAGGGCGAGGGGAAAGGAGGCGCCAACCCCGTGCGGTGAATCCGAAGCCCTGAGAAGGCGTCCGCTTGAGTGGGGGTACTACGAGATGCGATGCTCTGTACCAGAGTTGGCAAGCTTTCACCACTTGGTTCGTTCAGGGTGGAGGTGGTGGACAAGCGCAGCGACGTCCCGGCCATCGCTGACCAAAGATGCGCGGGCGCGGCGTGTGCAGTTCGTGCTGCGTTAGGTTGGGTAACATCGGTCAAGCAATACTGTTGTCTTGAAGTGCCGTCATACTGCTGCTGTGGCATCGAAACATCCTTGGGAATGTTTAGTCGCCGGGTGTCTCTATTGTTTTAGTAGTCTCTCTCTCTCTCTCTCTCTCTCTCTCCTCTCTCTCTCTCTCTCTCTCTCTCTCTCTCTCTCTCTCTCTCTCTCTCTCTCTCTCTCTCTCTCTCTCTCTCTCTCTCTCTCTCTCTCTCCTCTCTCTCTCTCTCTCTCTCTCTCTCTCTCTCTCTCTCCTCTCTCTCTCTCTCTCTCTGCAGTTCTAGTTTACGACAAGCAGAAACTATATCTCTAAGGGAGAGGCTGGAAAGGGGTCCGGATCGGCCTTGTCGCAGCTTGTTCGCGAAAATGGGGCTATATGCCGAAAGCTTTCAACTCGGGGGACGAATCGCAAAGCATGCTTAGCATTGGACAAGCAGAGCAGAACCGTGGGCCTGAAAATAGAAAACTGAAGTAATGCTTAATAACCTCGGTAGAGCACAGCAGTTTGAGATAGGTGGCGAGGCAGTGGAAGTGGTAAGCGAATATATCTATTTAGGCCAAGTAGTAACCCCGGATCCCAACCATGACGAAGAGAAAGATAATTGGAAGGATAAGAATGGGGTGGAGTGCATTCGGCAGGCATTCTCAGATAATAAATGGCAGGCTACCGCTGTCCCTGAATTCAGAAGAAAGTGTATGTCAGCTGCATCTTACGGGTACTCACCTACGGGGCAGAAACTTGGATGCTCACTAAGAGGGTTCAACTTAAATTGAGGACGACTCGGGGAGCAATGGAACGGAAGACAGGTGTAACGTTAAGGGACAAGAAGAGAGAGGAGTGGGTCAGGGAACAAACGCATGTTAAGGACATATTAATAGAAATTAAGAAGAAGAAATGGACGTGGGCAGGGCATATTATGCAAAGGCAAGATAACCGTTGGTCATTAGGGGTAACAGAGTGGATTCCTAGAGAAGGCAAGCGTGGCAGGGGGCGGCAGAAAGTTAGATGGACAGATGAGATCAATAAGTTTGCGGGGATAAATTGGTCGCATTAGCACAGGACCGGGACAATTGGATATCTATGGGAGAGGCCTTTGCCCTGTAGTGGGCGTAGATAGGCTGGTGATGAAGCCCTCAAAGTTTGAATTTTCGCGCATGGACTCTGCCCCACCAGTAAACGAGAAACCAATTATATTCTCGTCTTTTTCTGGTACGACCGTCTGGCCTTGTCAGGACATGTCCTCCAGCGCTGCGCAAAACCAGCTTCGACATGTAGTGGAATTAACTAGCCCAGCCACAAACTTGACCTATCCACCAGTAGATGATTAGCAAGTCAAAGCAGGCAACCGCGAAGTACAGATTGTTAGCGCCCGTGGCACGACTGGTTGCAGGAGGTGCGCTTTTCTTCCAAGCCTGTAATTTAATAATGCAGGAGGCGTCAGCTCGGATTGTTATCGTCGATTTTTTGTCGCAGTCTTCGAACCCGTCGGGGATTCGCCAGTCGACCTTCACTGCTACTTAGCACTTGCCCCCGGTGTTTCCCGCGTTTTTTATCTCTCAAGGTGAGGATCCTTTCCGTGTAATCCCATAGTGCTTATCGGCGCAAGGCTAAACGCTGGGAGCATCGTAATGCGGAACGGTACAAATTTGCCATCAGATTAAGCGCGCACGGAAGTACTAACAAAAGCGCAGCGGTTGCGTCGGATTTCCTGTGGTAAATTATGGTGTTCCTTGGTAAACGGCGCGTACCCGATCATGTCCCTGCAAATCATAAAAATATCTTAGCTGGCCACAGAGTACAGCTTGACGTCAGTTTGAGCACCGTGTGAACTGCATTTGGAAGCCCTTACGAAGACAATGTAAACAAAATAAGGTAACGAAGGAATTCAATGAGTTGCCAGAGAAAATTTCGATGACTGTACACTTGCACAATCCTTATGGTGTAGTGATGATGATGATGATATCACGATATGGACGGCTGGAGGCAGCGACGCGCACATCGAAGACCGCCTCAACAAGCTGTCGACATAGTGGAACCCTGTCGACACCTAACCCTGTAGCCTACAGCCGCTGTTACCCGGGGCTGTACACAGCTGAATGCAAAATTTGTAAAGGCAGAGCGGACCTCCAGCACATGGTTTGGTCGTGTCCCATCAAGAGTAAACAGGTACAGCAGAAAGGACGCCCTTACTTAGACATTAGAACCGCGGAGCAGTGGGAGACCGCGCTGCTCAGCTCCGATCCCGAAGTGCAAGTCGAACTCGTCCGGATGGCTGAAGACGCCGCCGAGGTCCAAGGACTCCTGGCTGCCGCCTAAAAGGGGGAAGAGGACCGAGGAGGATCTCTAACCTCTTCCTTTTCCACCGGGCACAAAATAAAGTTGTTATCTCTCTCTCTCTTTCCAGCTTATGTCCGTCATTGAGCTTTGGGATGTTGCGCCGTACCGGCAGCTTGATGTAGAGCACTTTTTTCCAATTGGTACCGGTTGACAACATTCGACCTTAAAGCGTCACGTTAGGCCTAACGCCACACCCGCGTGGCCTCCCCCCTCTTTTTCTACGTGCCAATCTGCGTTCCCATTGGAGTTTTTCGCCGTTAGGAATTAGTGTGCGACGTTTCTGGTACGTCGGCTTTTTCGTCCAACGATCCGTTTAATGCCTTCGCATTAATAATCGCTATAGTAATCGCGGAGTTTTTTTTTCTTTTCGCGAGTGTGTCGCGAGTACTGGCGCAGTCACCCGCAGCCGGCGTCCCTGGGCTCCTGCTCCAGTGCTCGGAATTTGGGTAATTGAGTGCGAGGAAGAAGCGCCGCTTTTTGGGCGGCGGGATCGGCTTCGCTCTCTGGGTGCGCGCATACTTGGCATGCCTGCAGCCTGTCCCCTCGCGGCGGGTCAAGGAGTACGCCCGAAAGAAGTGCCCCCGCCCCGTCATTGTCCCTACGTGGTGCGCCTTCCACTGCCGGGGCGCTTCTTCCACCGGTCGCCGGCCGGCTGTGCCCATCTCGGAGCTGCTGCTGCTTCCGAATGGCGAACCACGGGAACGGCCCTCGGTTCGCCTGTACGGTAGCGGATAAATTGAGTTTCAGCATAGCGGGTAGCGTCGCTACGCTAGCGGCGGCGGGTAAGGGGTTCCAACAGGTGACCGGCAAAAACCGGTTCGAGAGCTCTCCTGGCCTCCTGTACGCCAGGGGCTTTCACGCGCGTGTACGCATGTTTTTATCTCTTTCCACAGAAAAAAAAAAAAAACGCTGATGCATCGCGCATTCAATGAATAACTGCGGTTAATCCTACTATGGGCTTCTGTGAAAGGTAAGCATCTTGGCCAAATAAACAATACCCGCACACGCGCGTCGAAGCCGCGGCGTAAGGGGGGTCGGAAGAGATCTTGAAGCGGAAGTGGCGGGAGCTGCAGAAGACGTACCCATTAGCCTTTGCGCTTTTTACTAGTCACCTACTGCGCATGCTAGTGCGGGCACGGCGCGGGTCACGGAACGAATGCGCGCATGCGCAGTCGGGTCCCGGTACCCGTCGCCGCTAGCGTAGCGCTCACTACCCGCGATGCGAAAACTGTAGTTTCACAGCTTCCTATACGAGTATGTCTCCAAGTACCCTTGTTATACGCCGAAAAAAAGTCTTAAATTTCACTCTCCTCCTGCTCACCTCTTCGGTGGCACTAAGGCCCGTTTACACTAGCTGCGAAGCGACGCGATTTCTGTCGCAGCGATAAAATTTGTCCAGACCAAGCGACAAAAACGATCGGCGCAATTCCCTTCTTGTAGGTTAAGCGCGAGACAGACACAGGACGAGACAAGAAATGGGACGAGGACGAGCGCTGGTCCTCGTCCCATCTTTTGTCCCTTCCTGTGTCTGTCTCGCCCTTAGCCTACAAGAATGCATCACCAACAAGCCCAAATTTACACTCTCGACAGAATTCCCGTCGCTTTCGGTCGCTTTCGTCGCAAGTAGTAGGAACGGGCCTTCGGTGATTCATCGTGTCCAAAGGGGCGTGCAGCAGTTCATCCCGAGAACGGGCGGGGAACGCACCAGCGGCGCGAGAAAAAACGTGGGCTATTTATTGTGTGAATGGAGCGAGCACGTGAACTGATAGACGAAGAAAAAATATGGGTCGCAAAGGATGTAGCGGGTAAACGGTGTGAGTAAAGGTAAATGCCCACACGAGAGAGAGGGAGAGAATAGTCTTTAATGATACTGGTGAGGTTAGCCTGGCCAAGGCGCCTAGCTTGCTACACCAGATGTATGAAAAAATGAAATCAATGAGCAGATGATGATAATGACTGTGATGAAGATGACGCGCGCTCATTAAGAGTCCTGTTTAAAGAGTCTGATCAATGCCCACATGATTTTAAAACATGTCAAAGCGTGTTTCATGTAAGTTCAGTTGCTCCTTCATGGCGGATCGCAGTTATTTCAGAAGTCGTCACTCAGCCGAGTGAAGTGAATTTTCGCACAGATAGTATTAAGGGCGAAAGCTTTTGTGCGCATTGTTTCAAGAATTAAAAAAAAATACAATGCCCTTCCACTCTGTGAAGAAAGATGACCCGCAAAGCTGTGGTTCCGAGCCTCAACGTGAGCGACGATATGCATTGACCGCGTCATAGTCCAAGGGGTTGCACGAAGCAAAACACGCTTGTTTGTAATTTGCGATTGAACGTGCATCCTGGTTAATTCCCTGAATGAAAATTTGACCAACTAGAGTTTTATTCCAGTGGACGAACATGGAGCTGTCCGTTTCCCTCCCGTAGGAGCCCATGTATGACAAGACGAGAATTCCAGAATATTTACAACGTCAGTGTGAACTATGTCATTTTGAGAAGTAAATAAAACTCTGCGTGATGTTAGTCGTCTTGCGTATAATCTGTTTCGAGGTAGTTTTACTAAACCAGGAATTAGAGCCTCCCTCCAAAGATGACCGTGCTTCACTGGGCAGCATGCAATGTGGGAAAGCAATCTTGTGAAGCACAAGCTTACAACGATCCCTTTAAAGTCTGCTTCATCTCTAAGCACAAGTGCATTGCCGGCAAGACAGCTTTATTTGATGAAATATATTAGCATATGAAGGCACCAGGAATTATTTATTTATTTATTTATTTATTTACGATCGTTTCCATACGCTGAAGTTATGGCGCACAGTTTTACGATGCCAGGGACTTGACGTGGCGCTACGCTCGTGCGCGATTCTTGTCTACATCGTTCTGTTGCCGGGGGGTATTTGCTGGATCCTACCCATAGACAGCTTTACACTAAAAACGTTTCTTTGCCAGTTTCCAAAGCCGTCGAAAACTACACCGTTGTAAACGTATGGGCAGTAACTTGGGACAGTGCATTGCAATCGCGGGAATTATTGACCACCACGCGTGCTGTCTCCCCGCACATCTGTTCTGTATTATTCCCGACTATGACCTACTTAGCCCAGTTAGATGGAAGGCTAAGCGCCTGTTGATTAACGGCGCGGTGGTGGCTCGGCGAGTGGCAGATCGAACAGCGCTGCCTTCCCGGGACACGTTCGATGGAACGAAAAACGAGAGTAAACCCGCGGGTGGGAGACACCGGCCCGTATCGCTTTCCACGTCCCTCTCCTCTCTGGGACGACTCAGTTGAAGTGGGGGCTTGGTAGTAAACAAGGGGCCGACCGCCGGGTGCGACCGGTCTTCGTGAGAACCGGCTTCGGTTGCCCGGCCGCCATTCACGACACCGCTGCTGCTGTCTTCTCTCCTGCCGAGACTGCCGCGCTGCGCTTTTTTTTTTTTTTAACAATTGTGAACGCACGCGGGCGCAGATATTTTTATTTCGGACTTACTTCCTGCCCTCCGTCTCCTCCTCCTCCCGTAATTATGAGCAAATACTTCTATTTCATTTCGCTTTATAAAAAGTACCTGGACTATTTTACTTTACAATTTTTGTTACCTACATGGTAAGGATCAGGTGGGCCACCCGTTTAACGGTATGGTTGCCAAGGGGTGGTAATCGTAGGGGAGAATCAAGTAGGCATTGGAGGGGTGAGCTGAGAAAATTAGGAGGCGAAGAATGTACTCGACAGTCACTAAGCAGTGGTTGTTTTGGAGAAACGTTCATCGTGCAGGGGACACAAACAGGGGTATTATTATTATTATTATTATTATTAGGGGAGGAGAGAGATAACATTAATTTGCATCACCGCTTGTGCCCGGGCGACCAGTGGGCGCTGGGAGTCTTCGTCCGAGCGGCCAAGGACCTCCGTCCAGTGGTCGTGGGAGGTTACGGTGGGCTGGGGCAGTTAGAGGGGCACATGTGGTGTTGCACTGTGGATTTAGCGCAACAGTGCGGCAGAGGGGAGAGGGATAGGTGGACGGGTAAATGAATGGGCAGTTTTAGCATATCGTTACCGCGTTACCGTTTACCGTGTTACCGGAAGCCGCTGGCGACGTTGAAGCCTGTGCCGGTAAGTTACCGTTCGCGGTAACTCTCGAGCTGCGTAGTCGACTCCCGCAAACACGGTAAACGGTAACGTAAACATGGTAACGCTATGCTAAAACTCTCTATTAGTCAATTTAAGCATATCGTTACGGTGTTTGCGTTACAGTTTACCGTGTTACCGGAAGCCGCTGGCGACGGTGAAGCCTGTGCCGGTAAGTTACCGTTCGCGGTAACTCTCGAGCTGCGTAGTCGACTCCCGCAAACACGGTAAACGGTAACGTAAACATGGTAACGCTATGCTAAAACTCTCTATTAGTCAATTTAAGCATATCGTTACCGCGTTTGCGTTACCGTTTACCGTGTTACCGGAAGCCGCTGGCGACGTTGAAGCCTGTGCCGGTAAGTTACCGTTCGCGGTAACTCTCGAGCTGCGTAGTCGACTCCCGCAAACACGGTAAACGGTAACGTAAACATGGTAACGCTATGCTAAAACTCTCTATTAGTCAATTTAAGCATATCGTTACGGTGTTTGCGTTACAGTTTACCGTGTTACCGGAAGCCGCTGGCGACGGTGAAGCCTGTGCCGGTAAGTTACCGTTCGCGGTAACTCTCGCGCTGTGCACTCACACGGTAAACGGTAACGCAAACACAGTACCGATAGGCTAAAACTGCCTATTGATTCATTGTAGGGTTTAACGCGCCAACGCAACGCAGGCGATGAGGCACGCCGTAGTGGAGGGCTCCGGATTAATTTTGACCACCTGGGGATCTTTAACGTGCGCCGAAATCTCGTGCACACGGGCGTTTTTGCGGGATGGGTAAACGTGATGGAGGGCTTGTTTGGGAAGCGATTTAGTTTGGAGGGGGCGGCACAGCCGCTCCTCCGAGGGGGTTAGGGGTGGGTGAGCCGGGGGTAGTGTGCTGCGGGAGAGGCGGTAGTAGTTATTGACCTCCCGATAAGCGGTGAGGGAGCCCATATGGCCAAAGCGACCTGTAGCGCCCGTTGCGACAGTGTCCGTTGATCCGCGAGGCAAGAGCTACCCGAGCCCTGCTCCCAGCGGGTGGGGGTGTGATCCGGTGTAAAGCCCATTCAGCATGGTGCGAAATTTACCCCGCGAAATCGCAGCTGCGGCACCGCGCGTGCGGCGAAACGATCTGTTTCCTATTTCCATGGCTGGTACGAATTGCCCAATGCTAAGCGGCGTTCGCAGGCGAAGTTCGACGCTTCTAAATATTTTAGTTTGCCACAGCAACGGGAATAGATCGTTTTGCCGCACGAGTGGCGCCGCAGCTGCGAATTCGCTGAGGAAATTCGCACCATGAGGCTGAAGAGCGTCGACCGAAAAATGTCTGAGGTAAAGTAAGTAAAGTAAACTACAAAGCCGTGCAGGTGACCAAGAAAGGGTAACAGTGTGTGGAACAGCTGCCGCCTGTTGTGAACAAAATTTAATTTGGACATGCCGCTAATAGCAGCTCAGAAATTACCGTAAAGTTCCGAAAGAGCGCCCACCCGAAATACAGAGATATCAAGGGAGAAGGAGGAATGCCTTTATTATCAGAGGGGGCATGAATGCCCTGTTGGGGAAGGAGAGGGACACGAAGGAAGGGAGAGAATAATCGAAAAAAGAACGAGGGAAAAATACGGGATGGGCGAACTTCGGGCCAGGTGCGAAACACTACACAAACGGGTGGCCGCACCGCCAGCTAAAACTGCGGAGACATGGAGAGAAATGCGAGATGGGGCAACTTTTGAGTCAAGTGAGGAATGGACAAATAAGTGACCGCATCAACACGTGAATAGATGATTCGCGTTTATTTTGTTCACTCATCGGCGCTCCAGCCATCGATTGCAGTGCGTGGGTGGGCGATCTGTGGGGCCTTTCGCTAAATTGAATATTCCACTCCTAAAGGGCGTTCTCTCGGAACTTTACGGTAGAAGAGTATATAGTGCGATACAGATACATTAGCTTCTATGGTAAGGCGACACCTGTCATCTGCCTCATGCAAAGGTTGATGACATGCGATGGGGCCAGGGGATATGACAGGCGGGCAATCAATAAATCAGAAGGTTCTCGCTTAGAGTAAATATCTCCTCAGTAGAATAAATTTGCTTCATGAGAGAGTTCAAATACTCTTCCTAGGGAGAAGTTACTGTACGAAAAGAAATGCCCTCTATCTTTAAGTTACACTGCGACAGTACATTCACATGGACCGTCATGTGTACTGACGTGTGCCAGGCAATAACATTGCAACTTCAGTAAGTGCCGAATGACTCCGTCTTTTTTTGTAGGTCATGGCAATGAGCGCCACTGAAGCGAAATATACTCGCGACTCTCCCCCCATCCCCTGTGCGATATTCCGGAACCCGTTAAAATAAATATCCCGCGTTGTTGGAATTAATCCGTAGCCCTGCACTAAGCCACGCCTGATAGCATCCTATTTTCAGTTGTAAACTGATTGTACGCTGTTGTGAAGCACTACAGCTTCCGCTCCTCTTGGTTCGTGTTATCATGTGGTCGAACATGTTCTGTGTTCTCGGCGTTCATCAACTGTGGCTGCTCTCTCTCTCTCTCTCTCTCTCTCTCTCTCTCTCTCTCTCTCTCTCTCTCTCTCTCTCTCTCTCTCTCTCTCTCTCTCTCTCTGTCTATCTGTCTATCTATCTATCTATCTATCTATCTATCTATCTATCTATCTATCTCTCGATAGCTAGCTAGCTAGCGTGAGCTACACTAGCCGAGGTTTAACAGTTTCGCGTGGCTCCTGGAGAGCCGTGCTACGCATGCGCGAGGGGCAGTGACGTCTCGCGGCGCACAGCTGGCGCGCCGAAGCCGCCGCCGCCGCGACTGGATTGGATTGGATTGGAAATCGTTTTAGCAGCAGCAAGCGTGATAATAATCTAATCCTAGACAACCAGGAAACCTAAGAATAACAGCTGAACCTTAGCTCACGCTACGTATATCCTGGCATAGCCAAGCTGAGCCACTGCTTTTTTTTTTTCGGTGTGCGTGGAACACTACATCTGGACGCTTTCTTTCTTGAAAATACCGGCGCAAATGCCTTTATCATTGTTTACACATGTCTCTTTCTTCCTCTCCGGTGTTAACATATCCCGCGAGGGGCACCATACGGCGTGACGCGCGTACGATATTTCCTTGGCTTCTAACCCTTCTTGGTTGTTTTTCCGTCGGTTTCGCGTGTAAAGGCGTACTTTCGAGCCAATCAAGAAACAAAAGCAGCGCCAATTCTCCCTCCTCGCTTTAGATTTACCGACGAAAAGCCGCACGCATGAAAACAAGTGGCAAGGTTTGGCGCCACATCTGGCACCGCGGTTGGCGGCGGCGGCTGGCGCGGTTTTCCGTCGCCTTGCAGCAGCAGCAGCGGGACAGTCCCGCAATCCGTCGGTCTTGTTGGGCGTGCAAGCGGCGTTGGCACAGCGCGCCTGCTTGTCAGTCTAGCCACGCCTGTCCGGTCGTAAAAAGAAAACAGCGAAGTCTCGTGAATTTGAAATAAGTGGGACAGCAAAACACACACACGGAGGGGAGGGGGGGGGGGGTGGCAAATTAACCCAGCGGGACAGGATGCTTCCCGGGATTCAGACGATGCTCCCAGGAAGTACGCTTATGCTGCTGCTACGGGGATCAACGGAGAGTTGGTTACCAGTGAAGGAAACTCACCGGTGCTTATGATGCTTGTAATAATAATAATTAGCACAAATCTAACCCGTCGGGACACGAGGCTTCCCTTCAGAGGATGCTCCCAGGAAGTATGGTTACGCCATGGTTATTTCAGCACAGCAGAGAGAGAGAGAGGGGGGGGTGGGATTCCCGGACCCTAGTCCGGGAATCCACGCGTTGCCCTAGCAGTCTTGGCCCGTGTCACCAGGAGAGCCTGGTCCTCTGGTTGACAGCTAGTCAACAGCGTCTCCCACAACTCGGGAAAGGAACGGGGGGAAAGGGGTGGTAGGGCGGGGTTGTGAGCGCATTCCAGCATAAACCTTTTTCCAGCAGCTTTCTGCGCATGCGCTATTCTCGCTCCCAGCGACCGGTCCGCCATTATTGGGGGGCGAACCGTAAACAAAACGGCGCAATATTGGATTAGCCAGTTGCGAACGCGGAGCCAGCTTGGTGCTGCTCCGTTTTCTGAGCTCTGAAAAAGGGGGCGTGTTCTTCTGTAGGCCCCCAAGTGTGGTTCGGGCGACCGCCGCTAGACGGCTAGGCTACTGGAAAAAGGTTTATATGTTGGAGGGTGTAGCTATGGACAAAATTTGCCCAGGGCAGCGTACTGTGCGGGAAACACAGTTACCAGCGAAGGAAATTGTCACAGCATTGGCGGGTATACTTATAATGATGCTGTATAATGGTTATAATGGTAATTTCAACCAGAAGAGGCAGAAGCCGCAAGGATAGCTAACGCTGAATGGTCACAATTCGTTTGTTTAATCGTCCAGTCATTTCGTTTTCCCTCCGAGGAAGGAAGGAATAAAGGTAAAGGAAAGGCAGAAATGTCAACCAGGCTGTGGCCTAGTTTGCTATCCTACACGCGGGGAAGGGGAACAATGGGGAAAAAATATGAAAACAGTAAGAAAAGGGAAAGGTAAGGACAGATCGCAAAGAGGTGGGGCCAGCGTTACGACACTATAGGCGATAGAGTTCATTGACTTCATACAGTGTAGTCTTTTGCGCTACAGTCTTCTGTTCGTTGTTTTTAGGAAGCACAGGAGCGCTTTTGTCGCCTTGTGCGTAGATGACTGAGAAGGCCTAGGATTTTCTCCTCGGAGAACGGCCGCCGAGAATCGAGCTTCCGTAAAGTTGAGGAGAGTTGCCTTCTTGCCGGTGAAAAACGTGGACACTCGCATAGAACATGGCGTATGGTCTCCGGTGTGTCACAGGCTTCGCACGCTTGACTGCCTGCCATTCCAATCAAACGGGAGTAAGCATTTGTGGAGGCGACTCCAAGCCAGAAACGGCAAAGAACGGTTGCATTAGTCCGCGGGAGGCCTAATGGAAGAGGAGGCTGAAGATGCGGGTCCACGGCATGAATACGAGAGCTCGTGAACTTTTGGGTAGTCCAAAGCTTTCACTAGTGTTACCGAGGTGACATAGTTGCGCGTTGAGAAAAAAAAAATGGAATACGTGAGAAGCATTCGTTTTTCACGTATGTTCAGATGACGTGGAGGTTCCTCAAAGTACCCTTGGACTATCCGGGGTGAGTCGGGGCCTCGCACCGAAACCACAGACTGCTGCATACCAGATAAAATGTTCTCAAAATGTACTCATTGCTCAATTTTAGGCATTTTTTCGTAAATAAGGGTGGTTCGGTACGTTTTGGGTATAAGTTTAGGGATGGGGTGAGGCATATCAGCACGTTTAATTTACATCTTGCATCGCACCGGAAGTACCGGGCTTGTACGTATTTGGAAACGGAATATCGCGTACCGGATATGTGTATAATGCCAATATTTGCCTAGCTTGCGAAGGTAGGACTAAAATGTGGGGCAGCATAGTGGCCAAGTATTTGGCGAAAAAGTAATGGATAGAAACTAAGGGCAGGGGTTTCTGGAAACCTTAAGCAAGATGCGTTATTTTTTTGATAATCTGTTGCTCGGCTTGCGGAGTCCAAGATAGCAACTGACAGCTCGAGTAACGCTCGCGATATCCAAGTGGGAAAAGGAGCTCGAGCTATGGTTTCACGGTTACAGCAGGAATCTGCATATGATAAATGTCGGGTCGGCGAGGCCTGTGACTTTCCGGTTCGGCCTCGCGTTATCCTGCCCCTATAGGGTCCTCCGTCTTGTCGGCCGCGGTGATTCGAAGACCGAGACGCGTATCTGCTTCGTCATTCTCGCTTTCCGGCTTGCGTAGTGGAAGAGAACGTCTGTCTCTAAACAAGGGCGTTTAGGCTGGTCGCTTCACTGACTGGGTTGTAAAACAATAGGCGTTAAGTTATATTTATTTTATGTACAGGGTGGTAAGACGATGATTGGAACACTTAAAACTTTTTTTCCTGAGCGAACCGCCGCTCTGCTCGCGCTCAAACTTCATACGAAGGTCGCATTTTGTGGCCTATTTTGTTCGACACTGGGAACAATGACGGTACTTGCCTGTTTATTCTGAAAATAAATAAAAACGATTTTTTTTTTCCTTTGGGAAAATGGCGGCCAATTTGTGTGCAGAGCGAAACTGACGATGGTGATTCACGGTAGGAAGAAGCGAAATGGGGTAGCAGACGATCAGAAAATCGGAGTTACTCTGAAGAGCTCTGCAGAAAATGCAAAAGCAAGCGAGGAAACAAATTATTGGCGGCGATGAACTGTGGGAATATTTTTATTGTGATTGGTATCAGCTGTTATGTAACAGTTTGGTAATCGTAAACTAGTGACGAGAGATTTTCTGCCCCAGAAAATTTTTTAAAGTGTTTCAAATATCGTCGTACCACCCAGTATACGCTAAACAGGGGTGTTCTCACCTGTTGCAAAGCAAGAAATCAAGAACAAGGAGGCCGTAAAGATCTTTCAAAGTATGGCCAAAAATTTAAACGATTAAATTCTGCAAGTGTAGCAGAATATGAAATTATATCTTGTTTATCTATACCTTTAATGTTTATGTATTATGAGTCCCTATTCTGGTCAAATTAATGAAAATAATAGAAAGCCACAGAACACGAGATGTTTACAGATTATTAATGACGCAAACTTGCAACCTTTTGCAAGGAAGCAAAAAAGTTAAAAGTACACTTTTGTGAAAAATAAAAGCCGCTAAGCGGGTTCGTTCCGGCGGTTGCGGTTCGCTGGTGGTAGCTTACGTAGCCTACTTTTACCGAGTTTCCGTCGAAACGCATTTTTACGCTATATAACTCGCATTCCTGCCGGCTTGGCGTGCCCATTTCCACATCGTGCAACGCTGTTGGGCGCCCTGCCGAAAAGGCGGTAGGAAAAAAGTGTGGTCTCGAGCGTGGCGTTTCGCGGACCTCGAGCAATCTCCTTCCCCCCCCTCCCCCCTTCGCCTTACTGTCACGCCAAGAAACCAAGTGTCTGATTCTCGGACGTGCTCTTGGACGTGAACCTCGGCTCTCGGCTCTCTCTCTCTCTCTCTCTCTCTCTCTCTCTCTCTCTCTCTCTCTCTCTCTCTCTCTCTCTCTCTCTCTCTCTCTCTCTCTCTCTCTCCTGTATGGCCAGGCGCTGTCGTCGTCGGTGACGCTTGTCTGTCTGTCTGCGGTGAGGCGACGGCGCCCCATCCCGTCAACCGTGGCGCCACGGCGCGGCCTTCGCTAGATCGCTCCGCTCTCACCGTCCTCCCGGCGAAGAACTGTACCGCTGAACGTGTCGCTCCGACGACCCTTCCGCGCCACCGTTGACTTTCTTCTCGCGAAGCCGTTTCTCCGGCGCCGAGCTTTTCCGGAGAGTAAACACCGCCGAGGCGGCGACCGTCAGTGCCCGCGCGACCTTCGTGCCGCCTGCCTGCAGCTTGGCCCCCGTCCGTCCCGACGGAGCGGCGACATCGGCGTCGGGGACGCGGAGGTGCCTGCCACGTGTCCGCTGCGGGCTGCCCGTGCGTAGAATTGAGAAATACTACGTCACCGTCGTCATCCTGTCTCTCTCCGCAAGGCCTTCAAGCGGTGCTTTAAAAAAATATCTTTCAATCTTTTTCTTTCTTCCTGTTCGAAGCGGAGGCAATACTCCTGAAATCCCATAGTTCAATAGGTTAAAAAAAAAAAAACATCACCGTGTTTCCTGGGCCTTCAAAAGACGTTTAAAATTTTCTTCCATTTTTTTTTATGTTCGAAACGAAGGTAATGCTCGTGAAATTCGATGGCTGTTCAGTAAAATAAAATTATCACTTTCTGTATCTCAGTGATGGACTTTTTGTGATGGGCGTGTGGTTTTTCACAAGTAGCTTTTGGCAAGTGTTGGTTGCTCGGTGACACTGAACTACAGAAGGAAAAGTAGCTTTTGGCAAGTGTTGGTTGCTCGGTGACACTGAACTACAGAAGGAAAAAGCTGGCAAAATCTTTGGTTTGGGTTTATTATCGTTTCGGGAAGAAATTGGCAGTCGTGAAGGAAAAAAAAAACACTTGGGGCTTGTCTGAATTATTATGAATGGTTAAAGGGAAGAATCTTCAGCGCCTAGAAGCTCTTGTTAGTGTCTTTATCGAACTTAAAGGAAGAAATTCACTCCTTCCATCAATTACTTAGCAAATTCATTGCCATAACACTCTTTTTAGCCACTCCGAAAGAGGGCACATGCGGAGTGGGTGCAGATATCAGCAGACTATATTGTGAAAACAACTAACAAAAGCTGGTGCACCTGGCTTACGGTCGGCAGATGAGTGAACCTCTATATAGGTTACTCATGTATGAGTTTCTCTGGTTTATTGTTCTTTGTACGCGATACATACATTGATAAAGCACCCCCCCCCCCTTCCCGAGGGTTATTAAACATGGGAAGAGTTTCTTTTTTAAAAGAGCCATGAAAAAACACAAGTTTGGTTCATTCGAAAGGTTGCCTCGTCAGAATCATACTGACACCGCTTTTAACGTACTCTTTGCTCAAATAAACTATATAATTAGGGAAAAAGGGAATAGCCATGCGACCCACTAGCTCATTTGCCGTAACAGAACCTATGATGTCAATGAGCCCAGCTGTGCGATTGGCTGAAGCCGGTAACAGCAAACGCAATATAGGCAGAGCTTGTAAGCTTGCCGAACGAGCTATTCGCGCCTAAATGCAATGCACATCCATTTTACAGCAGTAAAAATGGTGCGGTAAACAACAAAAGTCACGAAAATACACGTAAACATAGAAGTACCAATGCGCACTGCTGTTGGTACTGGGCGCACTATGATTGTTTTAGCTGCACAGCAGTCCGACGCTTCGGAGTTGTCTCGTACGACGCTGGCCGATTGGCGTAAGCGACGTTGCCTTACGTGGCCCTGTTTGTCAAACATACACCATGTTTCACGAAGCGGTTACTTTCTGCCATAACAAAAACAAGCCAGGTGTAAATAAGGTCAAAAACCAAACCAAAGGTGGAGTGCTGAGTATGCTTGCGCCACCTGGGAAGTTTGACGGCAAGCAAGTCTGCAGAGCCGAATGGCGCACTGGAAGTTTGTGGCACCGTGGTTTGTGGCTTCATTTTAGACGTCACCAAAACGCACGATTTGGCGGGGGAATCAAAATTTTAACCTAAATTAATTTCTCTGTGAATACGGCATCGTTTGCTGCCGCGCAAGCGCCGGGGACGCTATAAAACACGAAATCTTTCGAATAAAACCAGCTTGTATTTTGTCTTCATGGCTCCTTTAGCAAAGCTTTCTACCTGTACCAGTCAACGCTTTCGTCGTGGCGTGAACCCGGTTAGGGAGGAGGGCGCTTTTCACTCACGGAGCGCAGTGTAGATGGTGCGGCGAATGGGCTCTATTTCTTCGTACTCCCAACACCTGCTCATCGGCTCTTTGCCTCCTCGCCACTTTTCCTCACACTTTTTGGCTGAGCATTTTGTTCATCTCCACTTGGTTGCGCCGAATTTCGAGCGACACCGGGCACGGACGGAACTCGGAACTTAAACAGCTACGCTAGCTGTTAAAAGAACTGTCGATTCCGCAACAGTGTCTCTATCCTCCTATTCGAAAATGATGCGGCCCATTCTCGGCATTCTTCTCAGTCGCAAATAAAACTTTCAAGTTGCCACTCCGAAATGCGGTGCTAAATAAATCGATTCGTTGTGTCCCGTTATTCAAGTGGCACCTTGTATAGATGTGGTTACGTGTTACATGTTTTCGATTGTAGTTAAGAGTAAGTTCTTCCTGGAGCTTAATATGGCTTCTTAATATGTCCGGTTTGTCGGGTCATCATCATCATCAGCCTACTCAGGTTCACTGCAGGAGGAAATCCACTCCCATTGACCTCCAACCGCTCCTGTCATGCGCTTCTCGAGTCCCAGTTTACCCCATAATTTTTTTATTGCATCCCTCCATCGGATTAATGGCCTTCCCCTTCTTCTAGATCCGTCTCTCGATATCCACTGTTACCCTAATTGTCCAACGGTTGTCGTTTCGGCTCACTGCATGGTTAGTCGAAGTCCATTTCTTCTTTATTTGAACTATTATATCATCTACTTGAGTTTGTTCCCTGATCCAGTTAGCTCGTTTCCTGTCACTGTTACTCCCAACATTATTTGTTCCATGGCCCGTTGAGCCGACCTAAGTTTGCTTTCTAGTTAAGTAGGGCGCCAAGTTTCAGCTCCGTATGTCATCACCGGCAGTATGCACTGGTTGTATATTTTTCTTTCTTGAGTGACAGAGGTTGTTTGCTTTCATTATTTGGGTGTCCTTGCCGAGTGCTGCCCAACCCATAGCTATTCTGCGCCGGATTTCTCTCTCGTGGTTTGGGTCAGCACTAATCATTCGTCCGAGGCAGTTATATTCTTTTACTTCTTCTAGCGTTTCGTTTCCTAAGCAGAAGGGGGCGTTTTTGGCATGCTTATTCCTCATTACTTTAGATTTATTCATATTTATTTTTAGCCCCGTGGCCGTGCTTTCTGATTGTAGTTCCCCAAGCATTATTTGCATGTGTTCTGCAGTCTCACTCAGCAAGACTATGTCGTCTGAAAACCTCAAATGGCTCAAGTATTCCCCGTTTATCCTTAATCCTGTGTTTTCCCAGTCGAGCTTTCTGAGTACCCCCTCTAGACATGCTTTGAATGGTTTTGGAGAGAAGGCATCTTTGTGTCTTGTTCCCTTTCGGATCGGAAATTTATCGCTGTGCTTGTGGAGGGTTATCCTGCCGTGCACTTCTTATATATATCTTCTAGAAGTCTTATGTAGGTTGCCTTTATTCCCTCGTCTTTAAGTGCTTCAAAAACGGCTGCGGTGAGTGCAGAATCAAACGCTTTCTCGTAATCTATAAATGCCATGTAAAGGGGTTTATTGTACTCTGCTGATGTTTTTATAACTTGGTTGACGACATGGATGTGTGAGTACCCTTTCCTAAACCCAGCCTGCTCTCTGGGTTGATGAAAATCCAGGCTGTCACCTATGCGGCTAACTATAACTTGGTAAACTGTTGTAAACAACTGAGAGGAGGCTGATGGGTCTGTAATTCTTAAGGACCTTGGGATCTCCCATCTTATGAATCAATAATGATGGCGTTTTTCCAGGGTATGGGCACTTTTTTAGTTTCCAATAATTCCGAAAATAGTGCAGCAAGCTTTTCCAGCACAATATATCCTCCGTCCTTCGAAAGGGCTACGGTTACGCCGTCGTCACCTGCATTTCCTATTTTCATGCCTTTGAGAGCCTTTCCAACTTGCTCTTCAACTACTAATGGGACATCGCTAGTTAAACTTGTTCTCTCAGTAGTTTCCCCTGGTCTAACGTCGCTGGCATACGGCCTGGTGTAGGATGGTTCTGCTACCTTTATTATCTCAACAAATTTGTGCGTAATGTTACCCTGCTCATCTATGCTGTGCCGATGGCTAGCTTTCTCGGCAAAGATATGATGTACGCACTCATAGATGAGCAGGGTAATTTTACATCATGTTTTTCGTGTGACAGCCCGGAACTCCACGTGGGGTGACAGCCCGTAAATACTGCTTTTAGCTTCGCAGTTTTCCCTCAATTCTGCTGCTGGGATTTTGAATGCGGCTTATTTAAATTCCGATTTTGGGTTGCGCTATTTTAAGGAGGTATTTATCCATATTCTGGTGGTGGAATTCTACCAGTGTTAAACTTTCCGAATTACGCCGTTAATCTGTTTTAGAAAAACTAGCACTATCCTTCAGCACGACGGATCTAGACTGACAATGGCGCATCTTTCACGAGTCTGCGCACTTAACAAATGAGCATGCAAGCGAGGACACAGTTTACAAATTGAAGGATTACAGAACAAGTAATGGTCGTACAGAAGCCATCGTTAGTGGTGTGTATGTATCAGAATCGTGCTACCTCCCTCTTCGTAGTGTGATCAGATGGTTGTGTTCCGCCCGGGGACCTAGACGCGTGTGCGTGGCTTGGAGAATAAAGGTTTGACAACAATCACAGCGCACGTGTTCGCTGCTCACGCGGCTACCGCGAGAGGGGACACCCCCGGAGTACGTAAATCGATTTTGGCGCCTCACACCAGAGGTTAGGGCGCGCGCGCCGCGGCGCGACATCTGTCGTTCGGGCAGTTGACGGCGGCGGCAAGTACGAACGGCGACTCGACCGCGGCGGGACTCGACGCCGAGGGAGGCTGTCCCGCACGCGGCGAACGGGTCGGGTCGGCGGTTGCGCATGCGCCGTCGCTGGGGGACGAGCTTTTTATCGCGGCCCTGGATCGCGGACGGCGTCGGCGCGACGGCGGCGGCGAGGGGAGGCGGTGGCGCCGGCGAGGTTCGGCGCCAGCCTTCGCTCGTACATCACCGGCGGCTGCGGACGATGTTTGTTGCTTCCGCCAGCAGCAGCAGCAGCCACCAGCGCGCGGTCGCTCCGGCGGCCCTCTTGCTAATCATAGAAAACCTTCCTCCCTCGGGCAGGCACTGCTCGCGCGGCGGCGTCTATCGCCGTGCTGCTGCTTTCCCTGCCGTGACTGCTTAGCTCGTGGGCACGACTGTCTGCTGCGCGGCCGTTGTCACTTCGTGTCGACGCGGCCGAGACGCCTCCGAGTCGGCGAATGGACTGCATTTGCCACGCACCCTGCCGTGGGGTGCCGCCAAGGCGCTTTTCCTGACACCAATTAGGCCACGGGCGGCGTTCGACGAGAGGCGGGCATATGCGTTCGTTTTCCTCCGCTGTGGTCTTTGCGGCCCCCCTCTTTCTCCGGACATTTTCAGAACGTTGTGGCTTACGGATCCTGCACATGGCCCATCTCCTTGATGAACGCTGTCGTCATTAGCCTGTCCTCTGCTGGAAGGGCATTCGAGCCCTCTAGACTTAGGGCCTTTGAACACGGACTTATTCTGCGCCGGTTAGCTGTCTGCGAATTCGATGACGGAATGGCGTCGAAGTTGCGAGCAAAGGTTTTCGGGGATTGTGTTCTGCGAGCGGTTCACCCTCGCCTCCCAAACTCGGGTGTCCGTGGCGGCGTTTGATCCCCGCCGCCTACGTGTCCGTGACGAATGCTGCGTGCGTCACGCATCGTCGAAAGCCGCCGATTTCGCCTCCGCGGCGAGCTGAAAGGGTTCCACGGTGCGTGCTAAGCAAAAGGGTTTCGCGGGCAGCCCGTCGTTCGAAAATACCAGGGGCGGAATTCCGTTTTGAAAATGTTCATTTCGCGTCCGTTTCAGTCGTGGCGTAGTTGTTGCACTTGCGAGGACTCTGACCAGTGAATCTGCTGTCACATCTGCTCGTCTGCCTTCAGCCGATCGGGGCCTGCTCGAAACGGACGCTTTGAAAATCACTCTTAAAAAGGTCGTGGCACTTACTAACAGAACACTAACCAGTTACTTGTCCCAGTATTGACTAGGTACTTAGTTGGTTTTACTAACTGGTCATGCAGGACCAAGTGAAAAGTTACGCGTGACGATGTGGATCTGCTGGGCGCGCAGCACGACAGACACATCCAACACGCACATATTATACGTAGATAACCAACAAATCAACTAAGCAAGAAAACCAACGGCATGCACGAGGAGAGGGAGTATAACGTGGTTGACTTTCACATACATCTTCTCTTCTGGCTTTTATAGCCAGCAGCGGAAAGTCCTCCGGTAGTGTCGGTGGACGTGTCGCGAAACATCAAATATTTTAGCGATAATTTTAGAATTACGCATTTTAATGTGAGCAAGTCAGCATGTGGATTTGCAAAAACTTCTTAATCGTGATTTGGAGTGGGAAAAGGGCTGTAGTTATTCAATATTTCATAGAATTTTGTTACTGTCAGTGAATCTTGGTATCAAACAAGCAGCAGTTACTAAGTGCACGGTCTAGACTAGTAATGGTTCCACACTTAGTGGCAGGACCTACGTGCCGTTCTGGGGCGTAGTAAAGTTCGTAAGGAGTTAGCTAGTACAGCCGTTACTACCCTTTTACGAGCTTTCTTGTAGAGTTGCGAAAGAGTCAAGAAAGCCACAGTTCTACCGCACAGATATGCGGCTGGCGGACTTGGACCGGCATCACTTGAATCGTGTTCCTGGCTGCGTCATTGTACCAGCTGACGTTGTTGGGTGGTGCTGCTTCATCGTTGCTCAACGGTTTTTAGCGTGAATTGAACTGTGCAACGGGGTAGTCTCAGCTGCTTGAGAGAGAGTCTTATAAGTATCAACAAGATATTCAGTCTGGCTTTTGCAGTCTTGCTGAGTTTTGACGCGTATGCAGCCTAGTTAACAACGCATATAACAATGTAAAGACACGCGGGGCTGCAGTGGACCAACCCACCAGATATTGCGATGCAGTGGCCTGTCATAGCTAGCGGTCCATTCGCTTGATCGGACAGCAGCAGCCTTCGATGTCATTTGGTGTTTTCTGCGCACGTGCTTTGGGCAGCTGCTGCTTCGAAGATTAAAGTGTAGTAGTGACTGTCTCGTCCGACTTCCTTAACCTCGTAACATTGTGGGGATATTCGATGATCGTTCTCGGACTCACCGCGGAGAGTCCGAGGACTCTTCTTGCCTTAGAAGTACACGTCTTGGACAGTCCCGGTTGCGCCCAGGACTGAGCCGTAGTTTCGCGCGCACAGCCGTCCTCGCGACTTACGTAGTCTGGTCAACGTGGTGCCAGGGCGCATTGATCGAGATTCCATTCCCGGAGCGGCACATTGCGCCACCATCCCTGGCGGGGTCTGCCCTGCTCGCCGTGGAAATTCCCGCAAGCGGCAGCGGTTCGGTCCTCGCTGTGCATTAGTAGCCCGGGGCGCGATCAGGGGTGGCGGCAACGTTTTTGGACGGCGCGCTGCGGCAGCATTCCACCCTGTCCGACGGATGAAAAGTATTTTTGGCCCCGCACGACGAGGCGGGAGCGATGTATGAGCGACAGCGCCGACGTCATCCGGACTCGCCGCTGCAAGAAAGCACAGCCCCTGCCGAGAACCGCGCGAAAATTCGCCTTGCTCTCGCTGCGTGCCTCGGCTCAATTTTTTTTTTTTTTTTTTCATGATGCGCTTAGTCATTGTTAAGAGCAAACGTGGCAGAGTCGGCCGATGTGCGCGATGCGGCGAAGTTTGATTATACGGAGGGAGTGAGTAAAAGTTTGCTGATAGCAGGGGGCGGCCTGATAGTTTGATCTTAGGCCTGCTTCTTCCCACTAATGCAAGGGTACGGGAAACAGAAAAAGGAATGAACATAGAGGCTATGAGAAATACCGATGAACTTAACCAATGAACCATGTACGCTTAAGGCTCGTCTAGCAGCCAACGAGGCGCAGAAACAGACTATCAAATCCAATTTTCATCGCATAGTTAACATCCATATAAAGAAAAAAAATACGAGAAATTATTCCGCAGTCCACAGGCTGTTCCTACATGTTCGCCGCACGGTTTCCGCACCTATCACCGTTTGTACGGCCGTGTGAGAAGGCACTGCCTACGCGTGGATTATTGGGACGCATTAGCCGCTATCCGTGATACCCATCCAATTATAGCGAAGCTCTATCGCAAGTTTTGTAGTTCCTCTGGGTAGCCGGTGTGCCCCTTTCAGATGACATTAATTGGTCGCCCTCTGTCAATCACAGAATGTGTTGTGTACGCGTTTCAATGTAAGCCCAGCTTCACTGACCTAACGTCGTTAAACGCTGATGTTAACAACGAAGCTGCCTGGCGTTCCCTAATCGCAGGGCTAAGCTTCGTAGAACGTCTGAAACCAGCAGATCGATTCCCATTCGTGCCAATTCATTTTTGCCGTGTTCCACTGCTCGCGCCATCCACTGGTGCTTTTGAACTTGGCAAACAGCCACGAGGGGACGCCGCGAGCGCTTTTTGTTTTTTTCGCGGCCTTTTTTTTTTTTTAATTATCTATCGCAGAGATCAAATAGCCATGCATTTGAATTAAAATAACCGTGCAAATATTGCTTCCGTATTGATGTCTTGTCTCAGTTATGCTTAATGTTTTCTTCTTGCTCGACAGTGTTGGCTAGTATAAACGTTGCCACCAGGTTTGGTAGTTTAGAAATGCTTCGCCTATATAAGCGTCTCGTTCAAACACTGTTCTGACTCGCTGCATGTGTGCTTGGAGCTTTCTCTCCCCAGTAGGCTGTGATCTGTCGAGATGCCGTGAAAC
Organism: Haemaphysalis longicornis; assembly: GCF_048455015.1. NCBI lineage: Eukaryota > Metazoa > Arthropoda > Arachnida > Ixodida > Ixodidae > Haemaphysalis > Haemaphysalis longicornis. Next base: position 54,760,769 of record NW_027526361.1, on the reverse strand, counting down.
GTCGTGAAAGATGCCCATGAAAGCCTCGACCAAGAAAAGCTTCGCTGTTTCCCCATGCGTATGCATACATTGCGCGTCGCCTTGTCGCGGCTTCTTCCTCGCGAGGTTGCTAACGTTACGTAACAAGGCTGTTTGTTTCTGCGCACTGAAAGAGGATCCTATCCCTTCCTCACAACAGACAGTGGGGGGTAATTGCAGAGCCCACTAAATAAAGCCTTGTAGTGGGTAGGTAATTCCACTCAAGCGAACTCTGCAGTCTAATGACACTACAGTCATGGACAAATGAGAATCGAACACGAAAATATGAACCGTAACACACAGATAGCGCGATTTCTTTCCATGCAAGTGAAATTGTCGTGTGGCTTTATTACAACAACAAAGTTTAGAAATGTCTTTCCAAATACACTTCTAGAGGGCAGTTCTTTGATTTCCAATATCCATATTCTTCGATTTTGCGTGCTCTGGTTGATATTTTCGTGTTCGCGTTTCGTTTGTTTATGACGGCACGTCCCTGTTTGGGGAGCGCGATTATGACCCCTTTTGTCTTGAAGGACTGTGATGTGCGATGGACACATCTTCACCTGTCATCACAACGCCTGGACCTGGTTTTGAGCTGTTGGCGACAGCTGTCGCGATTCGCTGAGTCAGTCCAAGGTTGTTCGTTGGTGATTGAAATACGCAGCATTCCAACCTCAAATCTGACGAGTAGTTTCCAAAAAGTTCAAAGACGAGTCGAGCCGCATGATAGCAGGGAGTAAGTTGGTGCTCTTGATATCCAAATGCAAGGTATACGGCCAGACTGCATTTCCTCGTGGAGGTTTAGCGCCATTTTTTCCGGTTTCCGAAAGACCTAAACATACGAGGCGGAGTCAGTTGTAAGGGGACGTCAGTTCTCTGTACTATAAAGGCCGACCTCCATGCAGCGAAATGTCGGCGAAAAGGCGGCGAACGTCGCCCGGCGGCGGACGCTCCGCCGCCGGCGTCGGAAATACGGCTGTTCGCCGGCGATCTACGCGAGCTAGATGTCGAACGCGCGGCGGCGAACGCGACCGGAAGCGGCAAACTGCATTTTGAGGCCGCAGCCAATCACAGCCTCGTACTTCGTTGTACTTCCTGTCCTGTCTTCCATCGGCGGCGTTCGCCGCGTCACGTTGCATGGAGGTTGGGGTGGACGAAAACTGAGCGGCGCGTCAAACCACGGCGTCCGCCGCGCCAAGTTCGCCGAGAAACTTCGCTGCATGGAGGTCGGCCTTAAAGCTGTCGGCGATGTTCTGGATGCCATTTTTAAGAATTCGGCTGGTGGACTTGACCATTGTTCTAAGAGTGCTTTGACGAAGAAAAAAGAGTAATATGCAGTATTCGAGATATTGGTATTTTTTAAAGTATTTAGAAAGAGAGAACTGCGCATTACGATGGACTTGTGGAGCCTGGCCTACACAGCCCGTGGTTCGCCGTCTCTGTTATACTTGCAGCGTGCGCTCCGTCGCGTCGGCGTCCTTGCGCCTAGCGCCATCTGTCGAGGGCGCCGTCAAGCGTATCCGGAAGTGTGGCAAGATCAAGAGAGGAGGAGGTACCGGAGGGGGGATTGAGAGAGAGAGGCGAGGGGACGAGGAGCGCGTTCGCGCTTTCCCGCGTCAGCCAGCCGACTGTCGAGTGTGTGCGGCAGCAAGTCCCTCGCGTGGATTCAGGGGCGCCGCAATGGCGGCACCGGTGGCGGCGTCACTCGTGCGCTGGCGGCGCGTCGTCGCCGTCGTTTGAATCTACATCGCTGGCGCCGACCACTGCGACAGCGTCTTGATTATGCCGCCGCCGACGTGCTGCAGAACTTCGTCCGCCATGCAGCGTGCTGTGTGCGCTTGCCGTGTGCTGTGCCTGGCGTGGCTGCGCCGTCTCAAGAAGTACCTCCGGCTCTCCAAGGGAATGGTCAAGCGACTTCGGCATCTTGTCAACGCGCTGCGCTCGCTTTTGCGCGAGCGCTGCTGTCTCGCGCCGCCGGCCCCGTCTGCAACAGGTATTGTGGCTTGTCTCCGAGCATGGGCGACATGCTCTTGTCGGCGCCGGTGACTTCGCTCGGGGCAGGGCCCGCAATTGCCGGTAGAAATACAGACTAGCTGTCGTGTCGCGACGCTTTCGTGTTGGTATGCGCCCTAAAATCTTCTCCAACTTGGTTTTCGCTCGACAGTGCGCTTTGCTACCTGGTTTGTCGCCGCGCGACTTCACTTTGGCTACGCCGTGTCTGTCCGTTGCAGGCTTTTTGGCGGGAATAAATCTGCTCGTTTGTAGTTGGTTTCGTGAGTGCGCGTTAGTGTGCAACCTGTTTTCGGTTTGTAAAGAAACTGGCCTACGCAGCCTTATTTCCCAGCGTAGTCGAAAATGTTCCCCCTCTGTACGCGATGTTTTTTCTTTTTTTTTTCCGACTTTCGTTTCTTGCGTGCGAATGTGGGTAATGTGACCGATCATGTGCAGAACACTTTTTCTCTGCGTTTTCAACCAGGGCTTGCTTAAATTGCGCCAGAACGAAAATGAAGAACGACACAACGTTCGCCGCTCCCTGCGTATCTATAAGCCAACGTTCGTGTTTACCTGACCAGTTAATTCTGCCTCGTGAATTCGGCCCAGCGAACTGCTCAGCGGTTGCGAATGATTCAAGACGAGACTCACAGCCGCAAACTAGTTTGTGCGGCTGTCTCGGTATTTTAAAAAGAAGCACGCCGGCTATCTGCAACCCTTTCCTGTCGCAAGTGGCGGCTGAGCCAAGGACTCTGGGTGGCGGCGACGGCGGGGAAGTCCTTCGTGTCTTTGCCGGTGCGCTGAGCGCTACTTGCCGGCTGTCGCGACGTAGTATTTTCGCTCGATCGTGCCTGCGATATTTTTAAAGGTTTCGCGTCTCGCAATTCTGGGCCGGCAAAGACGCCAGCCCGTCCCCTCCGCGTTCTGTGCTCTTTTTTTGCTTGCCTGCCTGCCTTGGCGGCGGCACGCGAGGAGGAAGAGACCCCGTCGGCATGACGGACGGGGAGGGCTAGCCTTCCTGGCGCCGTTCATCTGCTCCTGGCTGACCACACGAGTCCGGTCCGGCGCCCAGCTCTGGCGAGGGAGAGGAGGTATAGGAGGGGAAGACACTTTGAATGGGACCGGCCGCGGTTCTCCGCGTCTGCCTTGGGTAGTTTTGCGACTGCCTTTGTCCGAGACTTTCGTGCAGGCGGAGCGAATCTGGAAAACGCACATTTGGGGGGAGACGTTCGCCCTGCCTTGCAATAATTCTGAAGCGAATGCTTTAAATTGGTCGTCTTTCATTTTGAAGAAATCGAGCATGCTGAATCGCAATACAGTTGAAATGTTTGAACGTGTGAGTGTGAAATCAAGAGTATTGCGGGTGGTCGTATGGTCGGGAGAAAGACGACCGACAGTATTTAAAATTCGACTCCAAGCATGATAGTTTATAAAAGACGATTGTGGAAGAAGTTTTCCCGTGCTGGAGCCGGAAACGTCTTCGGTTCATCAATTTTCCTGCTTGGAATCCGTTTTTAATTGTCCAGGTGCAAAATATGTGAAGTGTGGTTGTGCTGTTCAAGTCAGGTCACTAATACGTTAGTTTACCTTGACAGGTGCTTCTGCGTTACTGCTAGCCTGCATGTAGTCACGCTTCTCCCCCCTCCCACCCGCCACGGTGGCTCAGTGGCTATGGTGTTGCGCTGCTGAGCACGAGGTCGCGGGTTCGATTCCCGGCCGCGGCGGCCGCTTTTCTGATCGAGGCGTAAACCAAGAACGCCCGTGTGTACGAGATTTAGGCGCACGTTAAAGAACCCCAGGTGGTCAAAATTTATCCGGAGCCCTCCACTACGGCGCGCCTCATCGCCTGCGTTGCGTCGGCATGTTAAACACCACAATCAATAAAAGTCGCGCTTCCCGAAAAAAAAAAAAAAAAACGGAATATCACAAACGCGGATGAGGAAGAGCTGTTTTCTTTTGGTGTTCTTTTTGCCTGCCTGTTTCTCGAAATGAAATACGCGCGAAATATTCCGCACAGTATGGGTTGAATAATAAAAGGTCATTTACGATATTTCGTCGAAAGCGGCTGTTCTGTGATCGTGTCCCGCACGCGATGATTACAATTTTTCTGGTCGCTTTCCAAGGGAGTCAATGAAAGGGAAATGGTCGCGCGGGTATGCGTCACGTTCTCCCATCGTTTCGCCCGCTGTTAGTCAAATTTATTTACGCCGTGTGCAGGGGCGTAGGTACGCGCTGCCATTGCGCAAACTGGGCTCGCCATTTCAACGGCTGCTCTACCGCAACACATCTTGAAAGGAGGCCTGTTCAGTAGTGTTCAGAACTCCCCGCGGCCCCACTTACAGCAGTGGTGGCTTATCGGTTTTGTTCAGGGAGCAATGCGCAGTGTTTTCTTTCTTTTCCTCTTTGGTCCCCAACCCTATTGCCGCTGACTTTTCGAAATGCGGGTTGTTGGCACGAGCTGTGCTGTATTCGTCGCGGTTCGGACGGAACTTTGGCGCCGAACTTAAACGTTGTCGCCTTGTTTCGATCGCAGGCAGCTCGGCCGAGGCGTCGACGGCGACCACGGGCGGCCGCAACGGGCCGCCGACGGAGCCCGAGGCGAGCGCCGAGCCGTGGTGCATCATCGCGTACTGGGAGCTGAACGAGCGGGTGGGGCCCCTGTACCGTGTGCAGCGACCCTGGCTGCACGTGACCTTCGACGAGCGGCCATCGGTCTCGGCCGGCGAAGAGCAGCAGGCCCTGAGCCTGCACGAGCTGGCGGCGAAGAGCGCGTGCCGGGACGCGGTCGTGCTGCGTACCCGCGCCCACATAGGCCAGGGGGTGACGTTGCTGCAGGAGCGCGACGGCGTGTGGGCCTACAACCGCTCCGAGAAGGCCCTGTTCGTCGCCTCGCCCACGCTGGACGGGCCCTCGGTCCGCAACCTGACAGTATTCAAGGTGCCGCCGGGATACTCGCTGCGCGTGTTCGACTGGGAGCGCGCGCGCCTCTACCGTAGCTACCCGCCAGCCTCGTGCGATGGACCCTCGTACCCCCCGTACTTCGCGCGCATCTCCTTCGTCAAGGGCTGGGGCCCCAAGTACGCGCGCCAGGTCGTCACCTCGCTGCCCTGCTCGCTCGAACTCATCTTCCGCGCCCCGCCGCCCAGGTGATGGGGCTCTGATGTCGCTCGCTAGCGGGGATGTTTCTCTAATTCTCACTGCCTCTGGCTTGCGCTGGCCGGACGCGTGGAAGCCTGCCGCTGTGATGGCGGCAGGCGCGTGGACTCGTTGCCGTGCCGGCCTCCGGTGACCAGGGCGAGGAAGGAATGCCGGGAGGAGGGGGATGTGCACATGCGTCCCCACCGCCGACAGCAGTGTGGGGGACGTTCCTCTTGAGGCCAGTGCGCTGCTTCTCTCGTCTCGCTTCACTCAGACCACCAGCCTGGTGAGAAGCACCACCGCGCACAGCAAGACAGAGGAGGCACTGCCACTGCTGACACGAGTGGGTCGCGCAACTTGGCAGTGTGCCCCACTTACGGTTGGCTATGCATGGCCGCCGTCCAAATTGTATGGGCTGCACAAATGTCAAATCACAGCCAGTGTTTTCCAAAACGGAGCCTTGTGTTATTTTCTTCTCCCCCACTGTTCCCTTTGTACCACACTCTCTGCTGACTAGACGAAAAGGTTGTTACCCAGCAATGGCGGACTGAGGCATTTAGTTGACTATGAAATGCTCGCCTAGTCTTTTATGGTGTGCTTGCGTGTAGGCTGCAATCGTAAACCATGACATCGCGCACTTGCCATTTGCAGCATTTTTGTTCATGAAGCTGTTAGCTGTTGTGTATTACGACTAGACTATTGGCAATTAGCAAAATACTTGCAAATTAGTAACAATTGTAGCCTTTTCATTCTGAGCTTTCAAGCAGGCAGAAATTTTCTCCGGCTTTGCTTGATGTGGCTGTATTTTAGGCTCCTGTACTGCCACCCAGGAGCATTCGTTGTAATCTTAAGCAGTTTATTAGTATTTTGTACTCCATTCCACAGTAACATGTCAGAGAAAGTTGGGCATTCGTATGGTTAACTGCATTTGGTGACATGTTCTCCTACTCTTTACCCTCTTTATGCTTCGGAGAATTACGGTGGGGATCCATATGTCTCGAAGCTTGCTCAGTTATGCGTAGTCATTAACAGCATGTTGGTTGGACTGAAACAGCAAGGCATGAGCCCGTGGCGTACGCAGGATTTCATTTTGGGGTCGGAGGCGTGAAAACAGGAAATAAGTTAAAAACCCTAAACCAGGACTCAATCGGGCTTTTAAACTTAACGTCAGGACGCCGTAGGTGTCTGTTTCAAGCACCCATTGCTTGCTGAAGAAATGTTATTACCTGCCTTCGTTTGACAATAGGAAAATTTAGTGACTTCACCTTGCCTTTACCACACATTTATCTGAGCTACTGATCGAAACTAGGGTCACCAGTGTGTACGCCTTCTTTGCATTCATCAGGCTTGTCCAAGCTGAAATTACATGTAGGCTTTTGTTGTTTTGTGGAATGGTACAAATATAGTTTATTCCTGCCCCCCCCTCCTGTCCTTTTTTTTACACCCTCCATAGGCCCCTAGTGTTGGTTTACATGTGCCGGTTTGGGAGAACATGTGGTTGCAATGATCTGAGCAGTTTTGCTGTCTTGCCATGCAAAACAAGAATTACCCAATTCAAAATCTAAATGGCTATAGCAGTGTTTACAGGCTAGAGTAATTCTTTATTCCTTCAAACTTAGCAGCCGAAGCGAATGTACTAATTGGATAACTCTGCTTGTTTAAGGTAGTGCTCAGATTATTGTTGCTGCATGTTCTTGCAAATGCAGTTGCCTACCTGTCACCTTGATATATATATCAGTATAAATATATATATATATAAAGCTAAACTTGTTTGACTAAAAAACAATAAGCATTGAGTCGCAGAAAAATGAAAAAGGTGTGGTAACTGCCTTACATTTACACCAGGCTTCTTTTTTTTTTTTTTTTTTTTTTTTATGATAGCTAAGTGCATGGCCAAGCTGAATGGCTTGATCAAGTTAGTCTTGAGTGACCGGTGGCTTGAAAGATATGTTGGTTTGACGATTTCTGGAATTGTGTGAGGTCCCCTCTCCTCTCCGGCCACATGCATTTTGCGGGACGTAGAACGCTGAGAAGTCCGCTGTAAGGTGCCACTCATGAGCATTGCTGTCGTCAGTGTTGGGGGCAGTCTTGTGCTCACTTCCGTGGGTGCTGAAGCTTTTTGTTGTCTTCGTCAAGGATAGCGTGTGTGCTTATTGCCTGAAGGGGCAGCTTCTTTCTTCGTGCGAGTCAGTTTATTTATTATTGTGGTGCCCCTTGGTAGGGAGAGAGAACTGCCTGCTTTGCCCCTTCCTCCCCTCCCTTTTGCTTTAATATGTGGATGTTAACTTGTTATGTGTGTATGTCCACATACAACTTCCCCCTTGTGTTTCCGTTTTACATCTGCCCTCTCTAAACCTTTCCCCAGAAAGAAAAAGAGTACAAATTGCTTGTTGCATTCTCTTCTGGTGTGTGTGTGTATGCGTGTGTGTCAGCTTTCGCCGCAGCTGGTGTTTTATTGCTTGCTGCTGTGTGTTGACCCGGATGAAACTGTCTGCCGTAGCTTGTTGACTACTCACTATGTTTATTGTCGCATGTTAACCTTTCTTTTTTTGCGTGTACACGGAAGAATGGAAGTTACTTAATTAGGTATAAATTTCTTCACTCATGTCCATTTTATGAACACTTGAACTCCATGTTGCTCTTTTTTTTTTTTTTTTTTTTTGTGAAACTGTTGTGTAGCTTGCCATGTCAAAGCTTCTTAGTGCATTATTCTTTTCTCTCCCCCCCCCCCCCCTCCCCCTTTAAATGTGATGTCAGTTGGGTGTGCAATCTCTCCCCATTGTCCGTTTTTCACTCCAGTGATCACAGTTACTGCTTCCTGTGATAGAGCTTTACCTTGAGGCCTGGAGAAACCTTAGTCCAACCCACCCTGCCATTTGCTTTGTTGTCACCTTAAACCTTTAGGTGCATTCGAATTTGTGCACAGTGGCAACAGTGCCTACACCAGCTTGGCACTCAAGGTGCTGAAATTTGCAAAACAAAAGCTTTATTTGAATGGCTGCACTTGGCTGGGGTGTGGCCTGCATTTGGTCTATATGCAGCAAGAGTCATAATGGGCACCATATTCAGCAGCCTCCGTGGTGTATCCGTTGGGTGTACCTCCATGTCCTTGACCTGCAGCTTTGCTGTGCTTTGTTGCATGTTCAGCACAGAAGTGTGCTTGAACAAGAACGGTATTTGTATTGAGACTACTGATTGGCCCGTACCGTGTTCACAGCATGTGATACCAAGAGCACTTGCTTCGTGGCAACAGCTGAAACGTACCATGGCGTGATGAGTATGTGGTACCTCCATTTGCGCGTAAACTTGCTGCACGCCTTATACTTACCTCTCTAGGCGTAAATTGTGTCCTGGTGGCAGTACAACATTTAAATGTGCAGAGTTTCCACCAGTTTTGCTTCACCAAGGTGCGAGTTCTTCGCAAACTGTCTTCTCACACCTTTGAAACGCACGCAGCAAGCGAGTCCCAAAGGAACTAACTATTGGAAGAGAGTTGCCCACCTTTCGCGCACCCCCTTTTCTCCTTGCTCTTTATGAGAGTGCGGTGTGTTGATCAAGCCCACCTGTGGTGTCTTTAGGGACATGATGTGCCTTTGCTTTGTCTCCTACATCTGTGTTCTCAGAGTTTCATTTTACTGCTCTCCGAGCTACTCTCACTTTCCCGCGTTCCCCTACTCAGTTTGTCGGCTTCCTCACCTGCTCTTTTTTTCCTGCACTGCCCTCTGCCTTGAAACAACCTTTGCAGCCTGCGTCTTCCACAGTGGGGACCCAGTTTTGGGGAGCCATCACTGCCCACGTTTTAGTGAAGTGTCGTATTGCCCTAGCTCCTAGTACGTGGCTTCTCGAATGATGTGCTGTTCGATCGGCTATTTCTGCAGGCATAGCTGCATTTCCACACAGGCCCTTTGTGAGCCTTTTTGTTGGCACTTGCTGGGCTCGCTTTTTGAGGCTGAAGGTTTGGGGTCGGTCTCGTAGGAAGGAGTACAACGATATAGTTGGCATTACTGGTGTGAACAACTGAAGTGCGGTACAGCACCGCTCGGTGCTGAGGTGTTGTACCTTAGGGTCTGGTCGAGACACAGTTCAAACAGGGTGGGGCTGAGTGGCTGCCTTGGTGTGTTGTTGGCTTTCCTTTCGCCGTTCTTTTTTCAGCTTCTGTGTCTGTCTTGTCTCTGCTGCAGCTGCTTCCCCTTCTTGCTTAAATGAACACGAAAAAGTGCCAAAAACCTGTAGTGTGATTTTGTTGTGCGCGCAAGTAGCAAAAAAGGCAGGGAAACTAAAAATGCACATAGGCATTCTAGGCAATCTTTGCTTCATCTGAACAGAAGCGCGTCTCCTGTCTTGTTGCCGAAGCAGCCAGCCATGGTGGCTTTGTGCCTCTTTGTGTGTGTAATGCAAACCTGTGAACGCTCTTACTAGGACGTGCGCTTTCTTGCGTACATGTGCAAGCGTTCAAAAACTATTCCATCCACTCTTTCGTAACAAAAAGATTATATAAGTATATACATATATATATATATATACAGATGTATATGATCGCTGGTCAGCAGCTATAGCTAGGCAAAGCCTGCAGAAAGTGCCTGGTCTTAAAAAATTGTGGATGGCACGCGCAATCGTTAGCGTGCGTGTGGATGCACTGTTCCTGTAGCGGTAGTTTCTCCCTCCAGAGACAATGGTTTCATGCTGGCTTATTTCCCACCCGCTTTTCCCCTTTGGACGCACATGTCGATGTGCATTGCTATACTGAAGCATGAAAATTTTACGCGTGGTTTGGAAGAGACAATCCAATACCATTATGCCTGCCTTAATGCCTTACAAACACTGGAAAACAAGAAATGTTTCAATGGCTGTGTGTGTGTGTGTTCTAAATGAGTTTGCTCAAGCATCTAGGCTATGCTGTATTATGTTTTCGTCTCATCATTTGTGAAGTCATGATGAGAATGACTTAACAAAGGCTTTTCTTTTCTCGTGCATTTTTGTACATATGTAAAGTGTAAATAAGTCTTTTTCTTGTGGTAGGTATGTTTTTTTTCCCTTGTTGTGACCGGTTCCACTGTGACGTGTGGCTTTGTACAAATTCTGTACAAAATGAAAAAAAAAATACTTTCTACTGTAATAAAGCTACAGATATCCTAAAGCTTCTTCTGTCTGGGTTCAGTCATTCACTGGCGGTGCCAACTTGTACCCACAGTGGGTAGATGTCACATGTATCCCCACTCTTATTTGTGTGTGGAAGGTTTTGGAAGTACTACGTTGCAGCAATAGGCCAAGTGATACAGGATATAACGATTTGGAAAGCACTGACCCAGCCAGCCTTGGGCCACTAAAAATCCACACAAGTAGTAGTAAGTATTGCTGAATGAGGCGGACTTAGCCTTGCTTAGCTGCCAGCAATTCCTTCGCCTAATCGTTCCCAATACATCAGACTCAAAGTCATCACACCTTACTTAGTCCTAAAATAACAGACACACAATGTCACAACACCTCACTTAGTCCTGTGGACTGCAAGAATCCGAGTAGGAGATGGGACACCTCTCTCTGCACAATCCAGTGGTCCCTAGGAAAAATAATGTCCTCCAATGTAGCATGGGGCAGTCCTAACTTCTGGACATCACGAAAAGTTTGTCTGCTCAGGGTTGGTTTCGGAGCAGTTCATAATGAAGTGATCAGTGTCGCCAGTTACACTGCACAAGGGGCCCAAAGGGGATGAAACAATGTTGATGTTTTGTAGCCAAGCTACGGGCTGAGTCTGTTCTTACTCGGTGGAGCAGGCAGGCTTCGGCTCTCTTCAGGCCTTTCGTCACAACTGGTTGATGTACTGGTCACCACAGCTGCCTTAAGTGCTCACGAACGATCTGTTTCTGTATGCATTGGAAATCACACCGCGTTTGCACCGTCCTTGCAGATGATAAGGTGTCCTTGGCTAAGCTGTCAGCATGTTCGTTTCCCGCTACACCGACGTGCGACGGGATCCACTGGAATTGCACGGTGAAGCCTTCATGCTTGAGCCACTTCAGTAGAACTAGGTATCGCTGACAGGTCTTTTCAGCAGGTATACCCCGCTGCAACAGGTGAAGGGCTGACTGAATTGCTGAATATTGCGACCTTTTGCCTTTCAAACGGTGACGGTGCAACGCAGCTTCTATGGCAACACACTCACTCAGATAAAACCAAAGGCGTCGCCCTGGCAGCCCACGAAATATTCAAACTGTGTATGAAAAAAGCCACCACGCACACTGCACTTTTTGCGTCAACCGATCCGTCAGTGTATATGTGCAGACAGTCCCCGTATTCCGTTCCAAATGCTCCAGCACCAGTGATCGTGCTTCAGCAATAAGGTGTACAACGCTTCGAGCACATATGAGGGATGGTCAATGCACAGTCCACACTCGTGGGACCAAGGCGGGTTCAAAGTAGCCTTTTTCCCAGGCCATTTGGGACACAGCACTCCAAGAGTATTTAGGGTTGCATGAGCACGAGACTACCCTTAATCGTAGATGCCGCAGTTATGCTAATCCAGCACTTGTTTCTCCAAGGTGCAACACTTGCATAAGCAAACGTTGAGACGCCTGAAGACAGGTGTTGACTGCGCCTCATGGGGGATCTTGTTGTTTCCAGCTGCTTGAGGAACGCCGAGAGACAGCCTAAGCCCTTTTCCTGTGTAAGGATTCCAACCGCTCGTATTGTGTCTCTGAAGGCGATATGAGAGGCAGCTGATAGAGCATGCGGTTCAAGATCAAGGCTTCGTGCAACTTGACAATAGAGGCTGGGTGATTTCCCCTTGTCACACCGGCAAGTCTCCGCAGTACATTAAGTCTGGGCATTACAGAGGAAACCATAGAGTCGATGGCCTTTCGCCAATTCAACCTATGATCGAGAACAATTCCTAGAAATCGTACATGAGTAGCTTGGCAGATGGCGATGCCATTCAGTTATATGAGGTGCGCAGGCCTGCGTCGTACACCAGGAAATAGAACAAAACACGATTTATCCTCTGATAGTGTCAGCCCTAATGTTGAAAGATACGCTTGAACAGACTAAACCGCATGTGCTATTACACGCCATCGCTTCTCCCTTACGGGGCAGCGGCGCCCAACCCCGTAGCGAGTAGCGAAGGGGTGGTCCAAGTAGGGTTGACGTCGGGATCGACAAGTGGCTACGTCCGTGTGCAGTGTACACGCTGTGTCTGTTGCAGGCATTCAACAGTCTTCCTTCCTTCCTTCCTTCCTTCCTTCCTTCCTTCCTTCGTCTGGTATCCGGTGAGCCAGATGCAGATGTCATCCGCATATATTGACATACGAGCTTTTGAACCGATGATTCTTCAGCGTAGAAGGCAGGGCAGCCATGGCTACATTGAAGAGAATGGGCGACAGAACACTGCCCTGGGGTACGCCTCGTACTACAGTTCTTTTTGAACTAAAAACCTTCTCTATCCGCACCTGCATGAAGCGGTCGGTCAAGAAGACTTGAATGAAGCGGAGTAGGTGTCCGTCACCTCCAGTTTTTGCAGATGACTCAGAATAGCACTTTGCAAGACAGAGTCGTATGCCTTAGACACATCAAGAAACACAGCAACGGTGGACAAGCCATATGCTCTGTTATGTTCCAAGTGGCTGACCAAATCCAGTACACTGACTTGGGCGCTCAGCCGCTGGCGGAAGCCGGTCATGCAGGCAGGAAGCTTTTTCCGATGCTCTAGCCACCACATCAGTCTGGCACAGACTAGCTTTTCCATGAGCTTTGTGACACAAGAAGTAAGCGACACCGGCCTGTATGATGAGAGGTCTGCTGCATCCTTGCTAGGTTTAGGCACCGGTACCACCCAGGCCAGCTTCCACGATGACAGAATGTCGCCTGTCGTCCAGTCAAATGTGGTTGAAGAATCCCAGGAGACTATGCTGGGACTCCAATGGCAAGTAGCATTTGGTTCGTGATGCCGTCAGGGCCAGCTGCACACCGTTTCCGTAAGCTAGCATGGGCTGTTTGAAGCTCCCTCAGCGTGAATGGGGTATCCATTGCTGAAACTAAGGAGTAAGCGCAAGCCGTTGATGCACTAACGCGTAATTGCAGTGACACGTCTGTTACGCATGGTGATGTCGAAGATGCGTTCACGTCAGCGAACTCCTCAGCCAGAGACGGTAAAGTCTTGCCTTTGGTTAGAGCCAGGGCGAGTTTTGCCAAGAAGGGAGTTCACCACTCCCCAGATATGTGGCGATGGAGTAAATACACTTAATGTTGCGCAAAATGCCGCCCATTGGTTTCGCCAGAGTTTATTTGTGTAACGCCGAATGGCTGAATTTAACCCATTGAAAGTAGCCTTCGATGCCAAATCTTTCTTCTGCGTAAACAGACGCTCCGCCCTTCTTCGTGCCGCACAGAGGTTTTTAAGCCTAGCTGTTTGTTGGTTTGCGACGTGTTGCGCTGCCGGGAACTGCCCTTCAAGCCCTTGTGGCTTTGGCAGACCCGCATTTGTACTCTGTTTTTTGGAATCAATAAACACTATTATTATTATTAAGTCAGGGACCGGGAAGTGCTTCGGTATCTTGAGCAGCGTAGTCGCCGCTTCCTTGCTTGCTGTCATGGTGCCTAATAGGTTGCCAGAAGCAGCTTCTAACTCCGATCGGTACTTGTCCCAGTTGACAACCTGTACAATCTTAGAGGCCCGTAGTCGATATCCTGCTGCGTCAATAAAGATAGGGTAATGATCACTACCCATTCGGTCTGGCGCCACTCTCCACCCTAACTGAATATCAGTGGAAATCAGGGCACGGCCTCCGCGATCGGCTTCCGGCGCAACGGCGCGCCGCCGGCAGCCGATCACGGAGGCCATGATCAGGGTTAAGTCAATGGTGCACCAGTACCACTAAGAGGCCTGAAAAAGGTTGGAGTGCCATCATTTTCAACACAGAGGTCCAGCCTATGAATGGCGTCTGCTAGATATTTTCCACGAGCGTCTGTCGCTTTATCAACCCAAAGCGGATGGTGTGCATTAAAATCTCGACATATAATATGCGGTGCTGGGCAACGGCCACAGAGTTGCTCCATGAACGCCTTCACACCAACCTTTTTCCGTGGTGCGAGGTAAACTGATGCAATGCTCAATTTCTCGGAGCCTATTTGCAAGCTCACAGCCACAACTTCGGCGACGTCTGAGCAAAGGTCCTGAACAGATATTACAGCGTGGGGAACTTCACGTCGAACATACAAAGCGGCGCTCCCATGTGGAAAAGTGGGAAGGCTGGGATTTTTATGAGGACCGTAACCGGAAAGTGATCTTTTCCCTAATAATCCGGCTTCCATCAAAGCCAATATCGGTATCCGTGACTCTATGAGGAATAGACTTAGCTCAGCCAATCGACAGGTAAGCCCAGCACAATTCCATTGCATAATAAAGGGCACTGATTTTGTCTTTGTGGCCACCGAATGCTTATTCCACACAAGTGCGCTGTGTTTCTCTGGCATTTCCAGGATTTCGCGGCTGTTGGTCACCTAAAACAAAGTGGATCGCGCTTGTCCCCTTGCAAAGTGAGCAATACGTGGCGCTAACGATAATGAAGGCCTGACTGTGCCTCCATCCCTCTCCACCTGGTTGCGACTCGCCAGAGCACGTGAAGGATCTGCTCCGACGTGTGCTTGAGTTTCCACAAGGACGGGGTTTGTTGCCTGCTTGAATGATAAGGCCTTGTGTTAAGTTTGGGTGCCTCACTTTAATTAATACCGCCCGTCAACTAGATATCTCTCGCTGGGGTTAGCTTGTTTGCTTGTTTACCTGTATGGTGTTTGGTTTCACGCCGGCCGAGCTGTCATGGGCGTAAGGAGAAACCGCGGAGGCTTCTTTGTTAGTCGCCGCGCCCTTGTGTCCACCTGACGAGCGGGTCACGACGCATACAAACGCGTCGGTCACTCCATAATGGCTGAAAGGGAGGTAAGGGGGATTTCCTTGCGTTCGTTCGAGAAGCCGGCGGAGGGGCACCGTTGACATTTTAACGACCGCGATTACCGCCACGAGAATCCTCGAAGCGGACGGGAGCTGAAGGTCGGTTAAGGGGTCAAACCTTGGGTTAAACATAGGAAGAGGCCACCAGATGCTCTGTCTGTGACACTTGCACTGCTCAAAGTTACTGGGCGAAGTTTGAGTTCGTCACACGTCTGAACATGGTGACTTGGCGGCTGTGATGCGTCAATAGGTAGGCGACCAGGCTTTGTTAGGCGCTCCACGTGTCTACAAAGGAAAGGAATTCTGGCGGAGCGGAGCACAAGCATAGGCATGCACGGTATGACAATACTTTAAGACGTGCCGCCCGAGAGCCGATTCCCGGCTGCTTTTATTTGGTTGGTTTTCATTTCTGTTATATTTGTGTTTTCCGGAATACATTTGGGTTTCTGTATGAGAGTGAGAGAGGTGGGTCATGTGACTATTTGGAACCCACCTAGCTTTGTCACAGTGGCCTAGTGTGGGCTAATCAATGAGCCATCCTCACTCTCAAGTTGTGACGTCCCTTTTGTGGGCGAGGTTTTCTTGGTAAAACCGAGGAGTTTGAGGATTGAGACAGAGGAGACAGGGGTTGGAGAGCGGCGAGCCCCGCTCGACGCGGGCCTTGCCCGACCTCTTGTATGCGATCATGAGCCTTGAACGTTGTAAATACATGTAGTGTAAATAAAGTGTACATATTGTGCATTTTGAGTTTGCTTGGAGTAGACTGCCGTCGGATATATGTGCCATCGGCCAACGAGCCAGCAATCGTCGTTTCATCGGATCATCTCTTCGATCAATGACATCGGCGACCGATCCAACCTTTGAAGTTTAACTCCTTGGATCATTAAGCTGGGAACGGTGCCCTTGTCCTAGGACTGCCTGCACATCTGTGTTTCTTGGGCGCCTTAAGGGTGGACAACCACTAGCCCAGATTTGTGCCTGGCTGGTATGGCTGCGCCTGTCTAGTTTGGCTTCACTGGTTCGTGTGCGTGGCCTGCACGGCAGGTACTCTCCCTGCTCCTAGAATACCGCAGAATATGAACATAGTAAGATGCACCAGCTGTGTGCTCGATCCCCTCATTGCGGAATAACAGGAAGAAATAAATAACGCGCATACGTGACATTGAGGCGCTACGTACGCAGCAGGCATGGCTGGTGCTCACTCCCTACTTTGCGCACAGGGAGAGGCAGTTAATACGTGTAAACACCAACGTAACACTGCATGCAGCAGGGACGTGCCTGTATTTGCCGGTATTTGTCTCTTTTTTTACAAGGTTTCTGTTAGGCTGCTCATGTTTCGAACGACACGAACCATCTCGCTCTTTATTCTCTCCAGTTGAGAGTGCTCACCTTAGAAGGGCACTGCATGGTCCCCGCCTAGACTGACAAACGGCAAAAAAAAATGTGCAGGTACATGCACGGGTGCTATGTACACAATGTCCGGAAAATATGTACAGCGACGCTGTGAACAAAAAGTTACAGGTAGCCATGTACAACGTATACACGGTGGATTCTACTCAACAGCGGTATGTACGGTGTTGTAACAACTACTGTAAAGTTCCGGAAAAACGCCCACCCAAACTACAGAGATATATCAAGTGAAAAATTCGGGACGGGCGAACCTTCAGGCCAAATGCGATAAACTACAAAAAAGTGGCCGCAACGGCAATCAAAACTTCGGAGATATCGAGGAAAAAATACGAGACGGGTGAACTTTCGGTCCAAGTGCGGAAGGGAGAAGTAAGTGACTATATCGATACATGAATAGATGATTCACGTTTATTTTGTTCACTTACCCTCGCTAAAGCCGCCGAATGATGCGGCGCTGTCAAACACGAGCTGCAGCGCTTCGTCCATCATGCTCTCTCGAGCTTCGGGTCCCCTCGCCGGTTCCGTGCTCGCAGAGGCCAGGCGCTGGTTGAACTCGCCGTTTTCAGAACCATCAAGGCTTGTCGAGATGCCACTGCACTTAAATGATGCCAAGACGGTAACTCCCCGCTCTTCTATTCTTCCCATCTACTACCCCTCCCTCGTCATCTCGCCAGTTAAACCGGAAAGGTTGTCTCTCTTTTGTTCAAAATCGAGCCGCGGCACGTTTTCGCGGAGGGAGCTCCCCTGGCTTTCGAAGCCGTCGAAGCTTTCGGGTTTTATAGTAAACCGAACATTTCACCGCTAGAGGGTTGTGGGCGATGTTTCGGGGGAGGGCGTTCTCTCGGAACTTTAGGGTAAACATGACGGAACCTGTTCCGTGTCCGTAATGGCCGATCCACACGACGGACGATGGCCGATCCATCACGATCGGTCACGTGATGCCGCGTCACGGCCCGCCGCGGTCCGATGCAGCGCCGAGAGCATCCACACGGCGGACCGCCGTAGCAGACGACAGAGCGGTCCAACCCAGAAACACACTCCACCACAGTGCCAACAGTGCTTCCAACCAGACGAACTCGCGAACCCATACGAACGGCTCGCGCCCGCTCCGTACATGTTTTATGTGTATTTTGCGCTTGGTTTCGCGGTTCCGCGCGCATTTTGGAACAGTCGAAATGTAAACAGAGCGCAAGCGTCGTTTGGCCGCTATGGCGTTAGCTTTGTACGTTGATGAAGAAGACTACTTTGCGCCGAAAAGGTCGTGCTGGGTTAAAAAGTGGATGTGTCGAAAAGAGCTGAGACTGCGGAACCAAGTTGTGGCGTGCGGAATCCAGAGCAGAGCGCATCCACACGGCGGGCCGGCTGAGCGGACCGGGAATGGCCGACCGTCTGAACACGCAAGCTGGAAGGTTGAACACAGGCGCCGTTTGGCCGCGACAACATGTTGTAACGCACAAGCCTGCACGAAACGTTTCATCCCCACAGTAACAGCCACCCGCGTGCCAGCCGGGCGGGCGCGCTCACGCAGCCGCCGGCGTCGTTCGCACGAAGGCGACACTACGAGCGGCGACGGCGGGGTGATGCGGGCTGCATACGGCTCGTCACCGCTCGCTGGAACCGAACGCTTCCCGCAAATTGAGGTCCACATGCGTGAAACAAAGTGATAATGACGGCTAGCATTGCACTAGTAAGAGTCGTAGGACTCGCTAGTAAAAGCGCGGATGAAGTATGCGTCGCGATTGTAAGCCTAGCCCGCCGCCTATCCCAGCGGGGGTGATTGACAGGCTCCTTCGAGCGCTTCGAAACAGCCGCGCTGCCTGCGCCATTCTCTATTGGCGCAACTGGACCCGGCTCCGCCCACGCGGCGCGGGAGCTGTCAGACCACGCTGATTGATGTCGCGGTCCGCCGTCGAGACCGCGGACGGTAAACCCTCGGCGAATATTTGGCCCGCGAGGGCCGCGGTCCTGCCCGGACCAACGGCGGCCCGCGCGAACTGGTGACGTCCTGTCACGTGATGCGCGGACCGCGGTCAAAATAATCAAGCAGAGAGGCTGTCTTGGTGAACGCATCCGCGATAAACCACAGGCGGTCGAGCCTGGGAGTTGGGTAGCGAACGAGGTGTCACGATGGGCTGGCATGCCCACGTGCGTAATGGAACAGCGGAGCGCCAAAGTGCAGGCAGGCGAGTGGAGCGGGGCATGAGACGTGTGCAGTTTCTCGTGGACCCTCCACGGCATGGATGCGTCGCTGTCGGCACAGTTGTAATACGCGCCATAGACAGTTTCGTAGGAAGCGTGCGTTAACACGAGTCCAGACGTGTCGTGGCACTTGCCGGCTCTTCAATGGCCTGTCCAGGGCAGCGCATCAGAAGTGACGGACAAATTGGATGTCGCCGCTGTTAGTCGTATGTATACATGCATGACAAGAGTGCAGCACGTGGTCGTAGCAGAATGGAGGGACCGCAGTGAGCACGGGTATACACAAAAGTCGAGACTGGGGGACGCGACGAAGTGTTAGAAGTGCGTGGTATTCGCTTAAGCGGTGTAAGGCAGTGCAGCTGGCGCGCCCGTGGGTGCTGTGACAACAAAATGGCGGCTCCAGCCCTCTGGCGCGTTGATGGGGTATGCGTGGTCTGCGGAAAAGAAACAGAAACTATGCGGCACATAGAGTTAGAATGCGAGGGTATCCATCCAAATCTACATGAGGGAAATATTCGGCTTCCAGAATCCCTAGGACTGAAGGGTAGCACAGAGGAAATTTACTTCAAGGCTGTTGAGGCGACGAAAAGAAGATTAGAATGCTGGTGGACGAAAAGCAGAGAGGGGAATATTGCCTAGTACAGCTACCACCTGTAACAGGAAAAAAAAAAGTATTTTCTGCCTAATAGGTTTTTTGTGCCTGCCCTAAGCAGCGCTAGTATTGAACCAAGAGTGGAAAACATTGGCATATTAGTACTTTTTGGTAAGATGACACGTCATCACCCCGCTACAAAGGGGAAACCAATAGCAATCATCATCATCAATCGGCGGGGTGGCTGCAGTACGAGGCGCCTTTCGCATCTGATGGGGATGGCGGAAGACGAGCTCGGGAGGAACCGTAGCGGGTGCACGACCCGTCAGTGTTCGAAAAGGCGTAGGAAGCACGTGGAGTGTTGAGCTGGCCGCACGGAGAGACGCGTAGACTAAGTCGAAAGATGCGGCCAGCGGAGCAAGCTGTTGCGGTGCGAAAGGTACTGAGACGACAGACGTGCGCCTCTGCTGAAGACGGGTCGGACGAAGCCTGCGAAGCCTCCGAGCCTGAAGTGCGTCGTCGAAGAGCCCAGGACCGCTGGTCGAGTCGGGCGCTGAAGGCACCGATGACGAAAAAGTCTTTGGTGTGGCCGAGCTCGCGCGGATGGTGGGACAGGAGCTACAGGATATGCATTGTGAGCCTCCGTGAGCCCTTGGAAACCCGGGCACGGTGAAAGCGGTGCGTTAAACAATCTGGCGTAGGCAACCCGCAAGTCGTCATAAGTCTGCTCTTCGGATGAGGTAAGTCAAGGATGTCCGCGGACACTTCCTTCGTAAGAAGGTGAGAATGCTTAAAGGGGCATGCGACACCGTTTACGTCAAAGCGGAGTTCCATCTGAGCCATCTGCGCTGCGCAACACCGCATGCTGTCTAATGGAGGCAGCAGAAGCGTCTCGGGCCACTCGAGAGGTGGCGGACATGTTATTTGCGAGGCAAGGCCATGGTGATGAATGGCCTGGCGTCTGAGAATGGCCTCCGGTGCGCAGCGTTTTGGATCGGAGTGTGGGCGCTGCGGGAGGAGGCCGGTTGCAGTCATCGTGCGTGGAAAAGCAGCCATGAAGCGAAGGAGTGGTGGGTAGAATTCGTATTGTCATCGATGATGCCATGCTTCGTCGCAGCGGCGTCAAGCAGTTATGGAAACATAGGCAGCGAGTGCATGCTAACGCAACGAACAAAAGTTTGTGAGGAACCTTGGTATTAGAGCTTAAAACAGAAAGCCGCCCCATATCACCGGGATCACGTTTTTGGGATCGAGTTGTGAAAGCTGCACTATTGCAACGAGACTCCTATAGGTGGCGGCCAAACTTTCGGAGTGGAGCGTTTTCAGAGTATCGAAGGATGTATACCCATGGAGTCGTGTTACGGTGTTGCATGGGTGTTTCGAGGCCCTGTGATTCAAACCCATCTGCTTCGCCGTTGAGTCCATCAGGTTCTGTCACCGCTATCAGCTCTTTGGGCGTGTTCGCCTTTTGGCACCGATGCGAGCCTACATCTTGTGTTTTTCGTCTATTTATTGTCAGTCCTAATCGTTTTTAACAGCTCAAAGCTGTTTCAAAAATACCAAGAAAAAAGACCGAGTGTACGTAAGCGTGCGCCTCATGAGGAGCTCCCGGCGTCGGCCAAGCTCGCGCCACGTGAGGAGCTCGCAAAAATACCGGGTAAAAATAGCGAGCGCACGCGAGCGTATACGCCTCACTGAGGAGCGCCTGGCGTCGGCCAGCTTGAAATTCGAGAACACTTTGCCTAGCGTTCGTGGCCGGATCTCTCGCGTGCTGTTCTCGTCGCCAGTTCACGTGCGTTCGCGCCTCAAGTGGGGAGCACAGACGAAGAGTTAGCGCTACAGACGCCGATTTCGCGAAGCCGGTTGCCGCGGGTTCTTGCGCGTACTAACGCGGTCCACTTTGGGAGAGATGCGAAAGGCGGCAGACAAAACGATCCGGGCCTGCCAGTCATGGAGAACCTTCAGCGGCACGTTCGGAAACCCGTGAGAGGTGCAACAGCCGGGTCTCCGCCGAAGGGAGAGGGGCCGCCAGCTCGGCTGTTTCTCCACCCTTGCACCACTAGTGCTAGCTGCGCCATTTTTTTTTTCTCCTGCGTTTTGTCAGCCCTCCTTTTATCGCTTCTTTGGTCCCAGTCCCCTGTTTTCGAAGAAGTAATGTGTAGCCAACTAGCCGAACGTCAAACCTTGTAAGTCAATGGTTTAGGCGCGATGGTCCTTGCCACGCTCTCATATCCGTTTTGGTTGTTATCCCCTCGTAGTAATTTCGATTCCATTGAACATTTGCATCTATGCTGGTACAGGGAACATGCGCGATACCGCCGACATGTTGAGTCGTGATTTTCTCAGATGGCATAAAGGAGAAGTAAGTAGTGCTAAGTGCTAAGCAGTGCTATCATTGTGCTAAGTTATGTACAAAAAAAAACGAAAAAAAAATATTGTGAAAGTGCAATCATTAAACAAGGTTCTTGGCCCAACTAAGCAAACGTATGACAAGTTATCAAAATCCAGTTGCGGTAAAGTAGTCTGCCGACAGGAACGTTTATCCAATATCCCACCTATCCCTCACCATCTTCTTCGGATAAACAGAACTTCATTTCTGACCGTCAGCCGCTGGTGCGCAGGGTGTGGGAATAAAGTGGCTTCCTTTCCAGTTCTAATGTCCCTCCGAGTATAACGGTTCAAAATTGGTTCAGCTGCGGTGATGGTACAATCGTTTTATTACAGCTGAGGCAGAAATGGTTGAGCTAGTACTCTTTTTCAGAACAACAACAAAAAAAATAATGGTTCATAACGGTTTCAACCGTCACAGGAGCACGCTCGAAAGTTATTTAGCAAAAAAAAAAAAAAGACTTCTTTTCTTTTTTATCAAAATCTCAACCATCAAAACACTACTACAACAAGTCGTGATAATGCAGTTCGAAGAACGAAGGAACACTCAGGGATATATATTGCGATTGAGGA
Source organism: Haemaphysalis longicornis (assembly GCF_048455015.1). Lineage (NCBI taxonomy): Eukaryota > Metazoa > Arthropoda > Arachnida > Ixodida > Ixodidae > Haemaphysalis > Haemaphysalis longicornis. Next base: position 54,738,522 of record NW_027526361.1, on the reverse strand, counting down.
GTGCATGCGTAGCATGTGCACCATACCTAAGGAGGGCTTCGGTGCAACATGATCTTAGAAATAGCACGTCAAGTGCGATTGGCGACATATGTACATTTGGCCTGAACAGACAAACTTAAGCTCTGAGAAGGCTCGTGGCAGGCATGGGCGTAGCGAGGGGGGTTCGGTGTCAGAACACCCCCCGTAATTTTCTGAGCGGTGCATTTCTGTCCCCCCAGCATTTCGGCCTGTTTTTCATCCACGCTGTTCGGTATATTAATATGTAAAAAAAAAAAAAAATTGGTAAGAAAAAGAAAGTGAAATGTTTTCGCGCAGGCTATATTTCCTTTTCGCTCTCTCTCTCTCTCTCTCTCTCTCTTTTGCCTGCGACGTATAACACGATCCCCGAGAAATATTCCTGGCTACGCATGATTGGTGGCAGGTATGCCAAAGCTAGAGGTCTGGGTAGTGCTCGTGTTTTTCTTATCAAATACGCAATACTTTTAGTGTCCCCCTTGTAATGCGCTCGCGGTTCCTGGTCGAGCATTGCGAGCAAACAAGCAATATCAAGGCCCCTAACACAGTGGTGGGTTTTCCTGACCTCGCATCTTCGAACACCTACGTTTTCAAGCGAAGCTCTATATGGCTAAAGGAAAATCCGGCGGTCCCGTGTACGCAGAAAGCTCATCCCGAGACACCCCGGGCGCATACGCGAAAGGAAAAACAGGTCGGAGAGTAGTTGAAGTAACGGAGGAGAGTTTGGCTGCGTTTATCTCTCGCAGCAGGGTGGGCGGGCGGCGAGCTAAGTGAGAGGCACAACTTCGCTGTTTAACCATCTGTACGTGGTGCATGCATGGGCGCATTTTTCCTGATTATCAAACCTAATTAGATGCAGTTTTTATTAAACTTGGCACGTTTGTTGCTCTGCTATGAAGATCTTTTGTTTGAAGCAAAATTGTGTTCTGTCTTCATTGCCATTTCAATCTAATTTCTTACGAGTATATCTACCGTGATTATTTTTCCCCATAACTAGTTGATTTTGAGGAGGAGGAGGAAAAACTTTATTGTGAGCCTGTGATGATTGACTGTAGAGTTTAACGCGCCGACGCAACGCAGGCGATGAGGCGCGCCGTAGTGGAGGGCTCCGGATTAATTTTGACTACCTGGAGATCCTTAACGTGCGCCGAAATCTCGTACACACAGGCATTTTTGCTTTTCGCCTCCATCAGAAAAGCGCCGCCGCAGCCGGGAATCGAACCCGCGTCCTCGTGCTCAGCAGCACAACGCCTTAACCACTGAGCCACAGCGGCGGCTTTTTTCCCCATAACTATAGGGTATGCTTTCAAGAAATGCTTAGCACCTTAGGTGAAAATGTAATAGGGACGTTTGGCGTCTGGCCTGGATGAGCCGACACCGAAAGCTGTTGAGTCGAGTGCCCGGTTTTGCTCCGGAGCGAAAAATCACGCCACGTTTCGGTTTCCATTGTGTCCCCTCAAAGATGGCGTGTTTTTTTGTTTTGTTTTGTTTTGCCATTCGGTATATCTTTAAGATATACCGCGCGTCTCTGCCATCAGGCTTAACTGACTTTTTTCACTGACACGTTGTCTTTTCTTATTGAGATATGGACTTTTAGCGTAGGTTTTTTAGTGGCTTTCCTTTTCCGGTGGCTTTTTTCATTGGCTTTCCTCATCCGTGGGTTTTCCTTATTGGCTTTTCTCATTGACATACTGGCTTTTCTTGTGGCTCGTTTCATTGACTCTTCTCGTTGACATATTGGCTTATCTCGTTGATTTTTCTCATTAGCACATTGGCTTTTCTCCTTCGAAGCCCTTTCTCAATACACGTTCTTCAATCAATCAGTCCAATTCGGCATTCGTTTCAGTAACGTTACAACCCCCAGAGTGGGACAGGCGACTATCCATGCCGCACGTAATACGACACGGTTCTGTCCCTGGGTGGAAATCGTAAACGCAGAGCTGTGCGCGGCGGCAGACCCCACCGATAGAGCTCCCTTGGATGGCGTGCTCGTATCGGACTGGCCAGAACCAGATACCATATCCGCCCTTTGTTCGACAGCCCGTCGGCGGCATTCGCACCCCACCGCTCCTGTTCGCCTTTTTTTTCTTCCCGACAGCATCTGAGAGACCTTCAACGCTGCCTCTCTGTCGCCCTCTCTTCCTTTGCAGACGATAACGCTTCTTTCTCTTCTGTTAGCGGTCGATTTGGACCACACGTGCGATTACATTGCAGTTACCTTGCGCGTACCATTGATCTGAGTGTCGCTGCTTTGATCGGCTAACGTTGATGAGTCGGCAGCTTTCTTTTAGAAGCTTCAAAGCGCAACCCATCCAAGGCCGCCAAATTTTAGAGCTTGCAGGAGGCTCAAAGAAACAGCCGGCTCGTCTCGAGCGTACGGCACACGTGGGAAACGGAGGGGGCTTGGCGCAGAACTGGCTGCGTGCCCCGATTGATACGTGGATGCAGTCGGATGCCGGTTGCGGCAACGCTCGCTCGCCCAGAAGTCGCAGAGGCGCCTGGGAAAGCCGGCAGCCGGGACGACGGAGGCGGCAACCGACTTTCCTCTCCAAAGCACACACGCACGAAGCGACTTTTTTCGTCCCTTTTTTTTTAACCTTCCCCACGTCGCCGTACATCCGCCGTGCAGGATGGGGCGACGGCGGAGTTTCGGCGTAAACATCACGCTCCATGAGCGCGACAGTCCGGCGTCAATCGGCAGGTGCGCGTCGACGGCGCACGCACCGCCGGGGATGACGGAGCCCGCGAAGGTAGGCGGGGGGGGTTCGGCGCCCGCTCGGCGCCGGGGAGTTCCTTTATTGGGCAGTGCATTGTTCTGCCCCGCGCTGCTGCCTTTGTCCAGCTGCGCGGCAGCAGCGAACCGTGGGAGCTGCTGCGGCGGCGGCATCGTAGTCGTAATGGTCAGGCCTTCGTGCCCGGAAGTGGGTGCAACAGCCGCCAGCGCCGCCGCCGCCACCGTTGACCCGGCGTCGTCTGCCGCCATGCAGGGCGAATGGGGACGCCGCCTCCTCGCCTGTTTTTGCCGCCGCCGCCGCCGTCGTGCTCGGCGTGCAGACGCCGCGGCGGCGGCGGCTCCCTTTCGCTTCGCGCGCTCACGACCTCGATTTTTCTCCCGGCGCTGTGTTTTGTTTCAGGGTCGCTGAGGCAGCTGAGGGCCGACGCTGGCCGAGCTGGCGCTTGCCTCACTCGTCGGTCGGCCGCCGTCGTGCCGTCCTCGTCGTCTCGCCGCCAGACTTGGGGCGGCGGCGGTGCGTTGCGCAGCCGTCGCTTGCTTTTCAGCCGGCCGCGTTTTGCTGCTGCTCGTCGACGTACAGCTGACCAGCGGCGGCCCCTTTCCGGTCACGGCGTTCGATCGTCACCATCATCGACTGCACCGGCCTCTGATTTTATTGCCTGTTGATCCGCCGCACTGCTTTTCCTTTTAAATGCAGAGCATTTAAGTAACTCACGATGTCACCCGCATTGGCGTCCGTAGTCCGCACGCTCACTGCGCATGCGCGTCGAGTCGAGGCGAAAGCGAACACTCTCTCGCGAGGGGCATTGGATTGGATTCGAACACTCTCTCGCGAGGGCATTAGATTGGATTCGATTGGATTGGCTTGGATTGGATTGGCTTGGATTGGCTCGGCTTGGATTGGATTTGGATTGGATTGGATTAAAGTGGATTGTGTTGGATTGCGTTGCGTCATAGCCGCGGCACGTTGCGTCATAGCCGCGGCAGACGCGCTGGGGCCGGCGCATGTGCAGTACTCTCTTCCGCGGTTTCCTCTCCTTCGGGCGCGCTGCGCACATAACCGGTGTGCCGTTCTCCGGCGAAGCAACATCCGCGCTTGGCTCAAACACCTAGGGTCCTCGCCGCTTTACAAGTACGCCAACGTCGTCGACTGGGACCGGCTTACGCAGTCCCTTCAACGTATATAAGCGGCGGAGCGCGCGTTCGGAATTCAGTCAAGGGCGTCTTTGCTTGGCTTTCGCTTGACGTGATGCTCTGCTTGCCTCGCGTAGATGCGACGCATTTACTCGAGTTCCCCCCGTGGGAAGATGCGGGCGGCTTTTTAAATGCAGAGCATTTAAGTAACTCACGATGTCACCCGCATTGGCGTCCGTAGTCCGCACGCTCACTGCGCATGCGCGTCGAGTCGAGGCGAAAGCGAACACTCTCTCGCGAGGGGCATTGGATTGGATTCGAACACTCTCTCGCGAGGGCATTAGATTGGATTCGATTGGATTGGATTGGCTTGGATTGGATTTGGATTGGATTAAAGTGGATTGTGTTGGATTGTGTTGCGTCATAGCCGCGGCACGTTGCGTCATAGCCGCGGCAGACGCGCTGGGGCCGGCGCATGTGCAGTACTCTCTTCCGCGGTTTCCTCTCCTTCGGGCGCGCTGCGCACATAACCGGTGTGCCGTTCTCCGGCGAAGCAACATCCGCGCTTGGCTCAAACACCTAGGGTCCTCGCCGCTTTACAAGTACGCCAACGTCGTCGACTGGGACCGGCTTACGCAGTCCCTTCAACGTATATAAGCGGCGGAGCGCGCGTTCGGAATTCAGTCAAGGGCGTCTTTGCTTGGCTTTCGCTTGACGTGATGCTCTGCTTGCCTCGCGTAGATGCGACGCATTTACTCGAGTTCCCCCCGTGGGAAGATGCGGGCGGCTTTTTTCTGTTAATTTTGTCTCGAGCCTTCTACGCATTTGCAGAGGGGACTGGTCGACACAGTTGGGAAAAAGTTAGCAGCAAAAGTGGGGAATCCATAATGCTAGGAAATTTCAGGCCATGCTAAACATGCGCACGAATAATTTCGATGGGTGCTGTTACTAGCTGCCCATATTAACTACACATTACCCATGGCGCAAGTTTACTTTTCCCGGCTTCCTCCTTTCTTCCCATCTGGCACTCAGCTGGCCTTGCAGGATCCGACCTTATTTGCCCAGTCTGCCGCATCGAATCCCAAGCTCATCTAAGGTCAAAAACGTTGATGCGACTCCAAGGCTGGGCAGTCCTGAAAAAATGTGCTAATAACTCGCGAAAAAAGGCAGACCGAATCCTTAAATAAGATTAGTATAATATCCCGTCATGATATTTCATTATACTGTAATGGGCTATACTATTATACTATACAGTTATGTTATAATAGTATAATAACGATATTATACTATACTGCAGGAGTTCAATGGTGCACTAACTATTGCTGCATTTGCCATGACGTTACCTGGGAAGCTGGCGCTGTACAAGTGCAGAATGTCAGCTCTATTTTATCTCCGTGCGATTCGTGGCATGGCTCTCAATTTAGTAACATTTACGGACAAAAACAGCCTCTAATTTCTACGACGTCATGGCTGGAACGAACTTGCCTGTTGCTACAGGATATGTTTAGGCATTGTTTTAAAGTGAAACCCCCATTGGCCAAAAAACCGTCGCTGTTGTAGTCGCGATGTAGCAGTGAAGATGTCGTTGATAAGTACCGCCGGACTTTCGCCTTCAAAGCACGTAAGCAGACTTAAAGGGGACACGAAAACGAAATGCAAGCTTGGTTCATGCGAAAGATTGCCTTGTTAGAATAACGCCGACGCCACTTTTGACGTAAACTTCGCTCACATCAGCTAATGAGGAAAACAATGAATAAGCATGCAACTCACAAGCTATTTTCCCGCACTGAACTCGTGACGTATTATGGGAAGCTCGTTTCGATTGGCCGCGGCCGACAACGTCCAACGCAAATTAAAATGAGATTATCAGCTTGCAGGACGAGCTATTTGCGGCGCTTGAATTTAGCGCTTGCTATTTTTATAGCACAAACAGTTTGGGGTAAGCAACGAAAATTACGATATATATATATATATATATATATATATATATATATATATATATATATATATATATATATATATATATATATATATATATATATATTGGCTGTTTACTGGAGGAGGTCATAAAACCCTGAAGGGGATGGGGGAGAGTAGGAAAAGGGAGAGAGAGAAAATAGCTTTATTGTCTGAGGGGCTCGAATGTCCCGGGGAAGGAGAGGCACACGGAGAGAGGGAATGATCCAAGAGATATCACGGTTCAGGGGGGTGTAGGAAAAAATGGTCCCGGAAAAAATGGTCCCGGAAAAAATGGTCCTGGAAAAAATGGTCCCGGAAAAATTGGTCCCGAAGCCAAGGCACGAAAAAGACTTGTTCGAGTAAAGCCGGTTAATCGAACCAAGAACGTTTGTCTTGCTAAAATGGACGAGGTATTAAAGAAAAATATAGAAATGTTCAGTTTCTAAAAATACCCAGAAAAAATTGAAGACGGCACCAATCTAAAAATGCAAGCGCTGCGCTAGATTGTTGTCTATAACCGATGTTAAGCGAAAATAAAAATATATAATGGCTGTTTCAAACAAGCAAGCACACGATAATTCGGTCGCCGAAATGTTTGCGCATGGAGGTGTCCGTGCAGCGAAACGGTATCCATACACCGATATGTACGTACACCGAAATGTCCGTACACCGAAATGTCTGCACCGAAACGTCCTACACCGATATGCCTTGCACCAAAATGTCCTAGACCCGAGACGACGCTGTGCGCTTCTTTGATGGAGCTCCCACGGCTTTTTGTGCAATTTTCACCGATACTGACGAAACCTCGCAGCGTAGAGCTTCTATGACCTTCCAGACACTGAGATGGCTGTGTTCGATTAAGCTACTAAACCGACGGTTCCAGGCCTCGGAGTCACTTGTGTGGTTTTAATCTAATCACTCGCATTAAAATATTTAATCCATGCTCAGCCCTACCATCCATCCATCCATCCATCCATCCATCCATCCATCCATCCATCCATCCATCCATCCATCCATCCATCCATCAAAGCGTCCGTCCGTCCGTCTGTCTGTCTACCCAATTTTCTTTGTTAGATTTTAGCCTCCCAAGGCTTTAATTTCGGCCCCTAATAGGAATATTAAAGCATTCAATCTTTCTCAAACCTTTACCTAAAACGCAAAGGGACAAAATCAAACCGAAACATCAGATCGGTTCAGATCGGACTAACTTGAAGGAAAACACGTTGGCTGGGCCATGGGACCATTTTTTCCTAGATGGTCAATGGGACCATTTTTTCCGGGACCATTTTCTCCGGGACCATTTTTTCCGGGACCATTTTTTCCGGAACCATTTTTTCCGTTTCCGGTTCAGGGTTATACTACGGTTTGTGCAAGGTTCGCGAGGTTACAAGTCACTTGAATTCGTAGACATCGAGCGAACACGCAAACGCAGAAGCATCTATTGCGCCCTTTGCCGGCCGACACTGTCTACACGACACTGGTCAACTGACATAAGCGACACCGCCACACGGCCTTGTTTGTTGAATCATACCCAATGTTTCACGAAACGACTATTAACCGTAACAAAAACAAACATGGCAGGTTAACAGCGGTGCTTGAGCGGTATCACTGCGCCGTCTAGGAAGACGGACAATAACCAAGATAACGAAAGGGCATATGTAACATAGCGGCAGCCCCAGTCGACATACCAACTTTTATTTTAGGTCCCTGCCCGACGTCACGAAACATACTCTGCAGCACGAGAATTGAAAGCATCATTTGCTGCCGGTCTAGGGTACTTTTTAAAAACACCAATCTTTTGAATATAAAAAAAACTTGTGTAATTTTGTCTTCATATGAACGACTCTTTACGACAAAAAATAATCTGGCCACGGCGGCCGTTTTTCAATGGATGCAAAGAAACAGGCGTGTGTCAAGATTTTGGTTACGCTGAAGTTGCCCCAGATGGTCTACATGCGTCTCAAACAGCATGGTGCAGTTAGCCTGAAGTCGTAACTAGTAGTTTCACTCATAGAGTTAACACGCACAATGTTACACCAATATCCCTTTAGCATCTCCTATAGTTTTGTTAACAAGGCACAATACTCCCTTGCTGAAAGCGTCGTTTCTCCATTGCTTCCCATTCTGCTTGCACTACCAAATGTTACGATTCTGCGCGCCGCTGCCATGTTCGCGCGTCGTGCGAAGTTTTGCGGAGTGTCCCGGCGTGTAAGAAGGCGGCCTCGGAAGAATGTCAACGTGCCTATACGGCTAGAGCCATTAAATAAGATACCTGATCTAGTGGCCCTAGCCACGGCCGGATCCCGGGCGCCTCTCTGTCGGCGTGATTCAAACTTCGGCGGCTGCAAACGCGGCGTGTTGAGACCTCACCCGGCGATGCGGACGCCGGAGCCGGGATCTCCTGTCCCCCCCTCTCTGGCCGTCTCAGTGTGCGCCGCTACTGGTGTTGCTACTACCGATCCGTCACGAACTCTGGAAAGAGCGTTGTGTGTGTCTGTATTACGTTCGCGACGTGTGCAAAAGCATTAGGAGTTTTACCGTAAGCGCTTTGGGCATAAATACGCGTGGCCCCGAGCGCAGAACCGCCTTCGTTTTGGAGCAGCGAATCAGTGCTGTCACTTTGCTCGAGTCCTGTACTGTAACCTCGCCCGTAAGGGCATTGTTCCTGTCTTGCTTCGGCTCATCTGTCGCCATGCAGTAAACCAGTTAAGTTTGCCTTTGGCTTCTTGTCGTCGCCACCAAGGCAGCAACTTTTGCTCGCCGCTCGACCACCACGCTACCTCGCATGACGGAGGCGACGGAGCCCGGTTCGGGGGCGCCTTTCCGAATGTAACAAATGGTTGCCGGTGACGAGATGGCAACTTCGTAACACGGATAACTGGATCATTGGTCTTTATAGCTTTCACCTACATGTGCACGCCATCTGTAGCAAGGAGTTTCTGCAGCTGCCTGAGCTCTGCCGCCTGTACAGCTTGTTATGAATGCACTGAGTCTGCCCATGATGCTGCTTTTTCAGTAGGGGCCATCGGCATGTGCCTGACGTATCTTCTGTGACCGCAGCGGAGACGTGGCCACAGTGCGAAGCGATACATTGAGGGCACGGCAAAGGGAAACTGCGTCATAATAAGTCCGGCTAAATGCGGGGCGTGGGGGTGGTACAGTGACTAACGCGTTGTACCGGTGCCCACAAGGTGACAGGTTTGATCGTTCACCATCGCGCGTCCGTACTATACAATAGCGATAAAGCACAAGAAGCGCCTTTTTATTGGGGCGAAAGATTTAGTGCCTAATTCTGCGAAAAACCTCCACCGTCGTCGTTATTGTTGTTGCATGGTCAAGACAATTGCCGCGGCTGTAGCCTGCAAATAAAAAGGCACGCTTTGTTATTGAGGCGAAAGCCCCAAGTGCCCCATTGATCAAAAAAACGCCGTCGCCCTCCTCGTCGTCGTTGTTGTTGTCGTACAGCCAATACAATGTTAAAAATAAAGAGTATAAACACGCCGCAAAGAGCTGTAAAGACTGAATAAAAAAATACGTGTGATCCGATCGGATTTGAGCACCGGTACTCCCCAATATGGTACTCCGCTATCTCCGCTTCTGTTTATGCTATCTTTTATGCCAGCGCAGAACTACAGTTATTCTCGTTATTGTTGATTCATTCCTTCGCGGCACATATTGGGGTATTGGCCAGGAATCGGGAGCTTTGAGTGGCTAATGTACCGGCGTCGCAGAATTCTGATTTTCAATAAAGTTGTGCCCACTGTCTCACACACACACGCAATTCACAAAACAATGAATCAGAAGCGTAAAGGTTGAAGAATAGTATGTGCCGAATGAAACTGAACGTGATGGCACGTGAGCAGAACAGGTGCACACCAGCAGCGCAGAACAATGATTCTAGAGAAGCTGCGGCGTATGCCAGCCTTTTAAATCCTTTCGAAAATTCCGTGTTCTGCCCCTCCGCCCCAAGAATAAAGAAAAAAAATTACACCATGTTCCCGTAGGGGAACCCTGAGTAGTATGCGAAGCAGCCATGGAGTCGACTGAAGTTCCCATTAGTTTTCAGTTCGTCGTTTCCGTTGACGTTCAGCTTCGCGTGCCTTCGTTGTATCAGTAGCTTCTTGACGTAGTTTGAATGAGTGAAGGACATAAGGCGCGTTCGGAGCACATGCTACCGTCTCGGTTTGTAGCGCAGTGGGAAGAGCGCCACGGACCTCCCGTTGCGGCCAGAGAGTCGTGGGATCGAAACCGGACACCGCCTAACTATTTCTTTTCATAGTGGACTGCGCTGACGTCAGCCCAAACGCTGACCGGGCTGAAGAGACGCGCATGCGCAGTAGTGTGCGGACGGCGGACAACGACAACGAGGGAGGGAGGGACACAGCCCCGAGCATGAGATGCTTCACATCTAAAAAAGTGGGGAACAATACCCGCTCCAGCAAGGCTATGGCAGGTTTAAAGCCAATATAAAATAAATGAACGGGGCTAGAAGCCAAATTTTTTGTTTGTTTGAAGAAAAGCCAATTTGCAGGGTAAAAAAAAAACTACTTTCCACGCTTCATATGCTCTGGCAGCAGGTACACAGAGTGTAAGAAGAGAGACGGCAATCAAGGATGTGATTGAAAGTAAATAAAGAAAAACAGGTAGCGAAATGTCCTAATTGTGAAGCACAGTAGAAAAAAATGTAGTTAATAGCATGGAAAACCGTCCAATTTAAATTAATCAGACATGATTAGAAGCGGATGAACCGAATAGTTCAACTTTGACACTCTTTGGAGCACCGAAAGCCCAACCAGCGAGTACCGACTTCTCAAAGGCTGCCTCACTTTTGCCCTCACTGTGACGCAACTGTGACACTGTGACGTCAGCCTGCTTGCTGACGTAACTTGCGCCGTAAGACGCCGGAACGAAAGCGAAGAAAGAGGCGCAAGCACTATGTAGCGGAAAAGAAGCCGGCCGAAGTAATTCACGCCAGTAACGAAGGAACGAAAGCGAAGAAGAGACGGAGATACGACTTATAGCTCTGGGGTTAACAGGGAGCAGTGTATCTTTATTCCTGAATCAGCTGCGTTTTTGGCACACCAATGGCCCAGATCCTTATGTTCGCAAAACACTTTGGTACGGAGCTTTCTTTCTCCATTAGGTGCAGCGATAAAACTGGTTTTATTCCATATCTTGACAGGAGTTCTCCTCTTTCTATCAATTTGCGGAACATTTTCCCCAAAAATGCTAAACTGTTACCAGCCCGACCGCTCAATCGTCTTCTCCAAGATCATTTGGCCTCCATGCAGCCAGGTGCTATAATATGTACAGATGCCTCTCAACGAGAAGAAAAATCCGGTATTCCCCTTCCCTTAACGTGTCCTTTTCGGTTCGTCTGGTTGATTTTATCCCCATCTTCTACGCGGAATTCCTGGCAGTTGTCCCGGCACTACGAAAGCTGGACGCACCAACTATATATCCAATCATAATTTCAGATTCTTTTTCTGTATGTTTAGCCCTTTCTTCCACTAAAGACACTCCATTCTGTGGTCGTTTCGGTCACTCCTGCCCCCTCATCTCACTGAAATTCATCTTCTTTGGGTTTCTGGGCATTCGGGGCGCACATTCAACGAGACCGCAGACTCCCTAGCAAGGATCACTCTCTGTACCTGTTGTAGACGTCGTTCCACCGACACCTTTAATAACCGCTGCTAGGTACCATAGATTGTTGAAACCTCAAGAACAGCAAGAGCCTGGAGTCAAATCCTTCAGGCTGACTCCAAACTACCCGACATCCAACTCATCTGGGCACCCGGCCATGCTGGCCTCCCCGGAAACGATGCGGCCCACGCCGCTGCCGGTGGGTATGCACGCCAGGCCGTCTCCGACCGGCAGCCTCCTTGCCCACCTACCCCTCTCAACCCCCTGATCTCCTTACTCACTACCGCCTCAGACGCCGCAGATATCCTCCCCCTCACTCTCGCCTTAGTCGCCACGAAGCCACTACCCTCCGAAGGCTACAAACTAACTTATACCCCCACCGTACCCTCCTCCACAAAATGTACCCTACCCAGTACTACACGACCTGTACCTACTGCCCATCCCCTGACACCCTATACCAACTGGTATGGGAATGCCAGCAATCCCCGTCTTTATCTCCAATCCCCAACCCCACTTACGAGCAGTGGGTAGACCGGCTGACCAGCTCGGACCTTGCGGCGCAACAAGACGTCGTCGCTAGAGCCCGGGCAGCCAGCCAGGACCAGGGCATCCCGGTCTAAGGACGCCCCCCACAGGGCTGGTGCCCCTGCCATCTAGCACCAGATTTTCTCGTTTTCATTAAACGTTTATTTCTCTCTCTCTTAATCACCTAAAATTCTCATGGAAATCTGAATGGTGCCCCTCGCGAAACTTAGCGGTTATTAGGCAGTTTTAGCATATCGTTACCGTGTTTGCGTTACCGTTTACCGTGTTACCGGAAGCGCTGGCGACGGTGAAGCCTGTGCCGGTAAGTTGCCGTTCGCGGTAACTCTCGCGCTGCGCAGTCTACTCCCGCAAACACGGTAAACGGTAACGTAAACACGGTAACGATATGCTAAAACTGCCTATTATTACAGCCCTACGTTGTCGGGTACCCCAGTTAAATCGGTACTTACACAGGTCTCGTCTGGCGCCAACAGCTCTGTGCAGCTATTGTAACGAAGACGTGCCTGTCGAACACTGCCTCTTGACATGTCGACGTTTTTCACGTCGCAGACGTCAGTTCCTGGAGGTGCCGCTTTTCAGTCTGGGGACATCCCTATCAGTGCCGGCTGTACTATCCGGCTTCCGAAACGGGGTTCTGCCGCCGGGATGTATGCTCTGCCCTCCTGCGGTTCATTGAAAATTCAACTAGGTTCACTTTATGATTGAGATTGGAATTACTCTCGACTTGAATTTTCAGTGTTCCTTTTCTGTCGCTTATGGATCCAAAATGGTTTCCAACCAGTATAAATTATCTTTTCTAAGCACCTCGTAATTGAATAAGAATTCTATTTACTTCCACTGTCTTCCGTTGATTGGCCGATCCCCTGATTAAGTATGTTCATACCTAAAAGCGCAATAACAACAGCGACGACGACGTAGCCGTAAAAAGCTGTCTGGAAGTACCGCCGGCCTTTCGCCTGCAAAGCATGTAACTAAGCAGAGTGAAGTACCCCGATTATTTTTAATAATGATAAAAAAACTAGCGCATATCAAAATAGCCCTCGTAGTCTCAGTTAATCTGAAGCAGTTTGCGTGCCGTACCCTGCGTTGCGTGTGGGTCCTGCCTTAAAGCGCGAAATTTGATTTCTCGTAACAGAGTCACGATCTGCACGCGGCTCGTATTGCGCAGGCTTAGCACATACAACGGTCGCTGTCCATTCGATCGAGCACATATTGGAAACAGCGAACGTGTTTTCTGTCGCGCGCATCTGGAAAAACAACTGTGTCGAGTTTCCTTCACTGCAGTGCATGCGCCGCCACGGTGAAGACCATTTTAAGGAGAGAGAACGCTGGCGGTATTTTTGAAACGGCAAACAAGGCTGACGTCAAGTCGCATGCATTTAGTGGCTACTGCATCCCTAAAGTTTTGCACGGTATAGCGTATGTAACACTGTCGTAATGGTATTATTGCGGAAACATTTTATGCGAACAAAGTTTCTGTGAGACACGTGTTGCTCTTTGTTGCTTATCGTGCCCACCAAAATTCAAAGAAACGGGAGGTCTCAACTTTAGAAGTCTGAAGTTTGCGAACAACAAATCAACTGCAGAGTCAAAAAGTGCACGAATATTTCTTTCAGGCGGTTCATTTAGCGTAAGTTTTTCTTTCCTGTGCGGAAGGTCATTTCGCGTTGTATATAATAACTTTATAACAGCAGCTTTATTCTCCTATGTTCCAAGAAATCACCTGGCAGGCAAGTACTGCATTATAAAGTAGAACATGGCGCTGTAAAGAAGGAACATGCCTCAAAAACTAATTGGGAAGATAAAGTCTGTGACCGTATGTCGATGTGATTCACGCTGAAAGGTCAAGTTCTGCACACGTGTTTAAAAAAGTTCAGAACAAGAACGTCGATTCTTCTATTTCACCTTAGTTGCAGTGAGGTGCAAATTCTTCTGGATTCTAGGCTCGGATTAATGTAGTTTCAACAATCATGAAATCGCGGCCAGTTACGAACCTAACAAAATCGCGGCACCGAAACCGTCGCTTCCTTTTGCTGATTGGCAACAAGTGTTGAAAACTTTTCTAAAATAGCGAAAGACGCAGATGTAGCGATGTGGCGCCAAGAAACAATTTTCTGCCATTGGCGAGCGAGTTGGCAATCGTCCACACGCGCTATACTGCTCGCATAATCGCAAAATGAACAGCAAAAAAAAAAAAAAAAAAAACTAGCGAGGGAGGACACGTCTGGGCACGTCTCAGTTTGTCAGCGACATAAATTCGCCCGCGCAGGGTTCGGCGTCCAGACTTTGCGTCACCGGGGCTCCGAGACGAGGCACCAGAGAAGTTCGTCGCCGCCGGCCGGACATCAGTCAGCGACTACTCGTCTGCTGCCATACAGGGCTCCCAATCAAAACAGCGATAAATCCGTCGCGCGCCGCCGCATGTGCCGCGCTGCAGCGTCGGCCCCCCCAAACGCACTTCGTCCGACGACGGCGTCTTCGCCCATCAGCCGCTGCACTTGTGCATTGTTCGTGTGGGCGACCATCGGCGCGCCGTCGCGTCTCGCCGCTGGGCGCCTACCGCCATGCACTCTCCATTCATTCATAGTGATGTGAGCGGCGCTCCCGAATTTCCTCTTTCGTCGCGTTTATTTTTCCTCTTGCTGTTTCTCGCGTCGCAAGGAAAAGTTTCACGGCGGGAAAGGCGAGAAAAAGAAAGAAATTGCTCTCGCACCCCTCCGCAAACGACAAAAGCGCGGCAGTTTCAAAACAAGTAACGAGATGCGAGTGGAGCCCACTACGACGCGCCAAGACGACGGCGTACATGTCCTAGGCAAAAAGTTGCCCGAAATGCGTCCGGGGCGTCTTCGGCAGCATCGTCGGTTGGCTGGGAGAGGGTTCCCATAGGCCGGGCGCCAGACCCGGGTTGGCCAGACGGGCCAGGCGCCGGCGGGCTGTGCGGGGTCGGAGCCGCGGGTCTAATATTCCCCCATCGGCTGGCCTGCTCGACGCGGGGAAACGCGACGCCGTTGTCGCGACGAAACTTCCGCGCGACTAGCCACCGCGCGTTTCCTTCCTAATGCGTCAACATCTACGCCTTCCTTTTTTCGCCGTTTCCAGGCAAAGGCTGTACCCGGCTTCGCCAAATGTCCTGCTCCACCCGCCGTTATGCGACTCGGAAACACGGCGCTGGAAGTCATTTGACCGCATCACTTGCCCCCTCTGCTGTTGTTTTGGTCTTTATCTTCGCGAAAGCGTCTGAGGCACAAAATGCCTTTGGCGTTACCCAATCCTTTACGATTTTTTTTTTTTGCGAGTGCACTCGTAGATATTTTCAGCGCAGACAGTGAATGCAGAGATAGCAGATAATGAAAGCAGAGCTGGCCCGACCGTTTCCGAAGCGAGAATCACAACCATTATGCTAGCACCTTTTGTTTCGCCCAGCTGTCCCGTGTCCTCTTTCTTGTGTGTGTTTCTTTGCGCTGCTCAGTATGTTCTCAGACCAAAACCAACGCGCCCAGCAAGTTCTCCTGAAGTATACTACAGGTTACTCAAAAATTCGGGGAGGGGTGGGGGTTGTTCATTCATGCCCTAGAATTCGAGAACTGCGATTCTTTGTTAGAGAGCACTTCACTAGTACCCATGCCCTTATCGCCAGTTTATTTCATTCGCTTCGATAATTTAGAAAGCTAGCCTCATAATTATTTGCGAAATTTTTGACGGTCTGGTTGCGTAGCGACAGTCCCGCTAAGCGGCCATAATGGTACAGTTGTGTTCTTTCCTTTTATCCCTGAGACGTCTTTCAGCCTGGCAACGGAGAGGCTATCGTCATCGGCTGCGCGAACATTAGGCACGTCGCCGTACGGCACCAGCGCGCCGCTCACGTGTCGAACGCACCCAGTCCCGCGGTCCATCTTAATTGCGCCCGCGCTGGGCGTGACGGATCGGCTAACGAAGGCGGTCGCGCATGCGCACCCGTACTCTCGTCCGCTGGCAGTCTTTGTCGCAAGCGCAGGGTACCACGCATGGTGGTGACAAACATGCCTTCAAGGTCACGTCACCGCGACCTCGGGACGAAAGGCGGGCCTGGGCGACGCGGCGCCAATTAACTGTGTATGCCAGCGCCGTCCGGATCCGAACAGCGCCCGGGTGCACGGACCCCGTTGCCATCAAGTTGGCTCGCTTTGCAAAAGCACGTGGAGAAAGAAGTACACTGCAGTCGTCGAGGATTCTCCAGAACTTACAATGTCCGGAGATTTAAAAAAAAAAAAAACGCTCCCTAATTAAGAGGGAAGGCAGAGAGCGGTGCATGCACCACTTACTCCCACCACAACCACGGTTGTGGTGGGAGTAAGTGGTGACTTGAAGACAAAGGAGTCCATATGTATGGTGGCTTGAAGACAAAGGAGCCGGATATTTGTGTCCTTAAAGGGGCCCTCAACAGGGTTCCAAAGGTTGAGATTTTACGTGCGCTATCGTTGGAGTACTATACAAAGAACGTCCTGCCGCAAAAATGATTTAAAAGCGTTCAGTATTAGCCGAGTTAATGGATGATCAGATACCGTGAAGTCCAGGAATATAATGAATAACTTGCTACAACAATCCGAGAGTCGTGTTATACCTGCAGGCCGTTGTGTCGAGAATAGACACAGAAAACTTGGGGCAGCAGCAGAAGTTTAAATAAGCCAGAAAACAAAATAAAGTGAGAAAACGGCTATTGCCATTCCTAGATTTTCCGCAGCAGACTTTGCACCACAAATTGTGAATGGTGAAACGGGATTGGCAGAGAATACCTGCTCAATATATTTTCTTTTTAAAAGCGGGAAAGAGGGACATAAGCGGGAAATTGACCTCATCACTTCGGCTGAGGATGTTTTTTGAAATATACGTTTTTTGTTCAGCTAGTAAACATAAAACACAGGCCCTCTCACGTGCTGAAAGCGTTGTTTAGGTTTTTATTTCAGTCAATTGTTTTGTATTGATTACTCTAAAGGTTGGGTCTTTAATGATTTATACGGATTGGCGCGAGAGCTAGCGCCCCTTAGATATTCGTACGTATAACACTGTAGCCAACGGAAATAATATCGCACTAACTGCGTCACTTTTGTGCGGAGGAAATAGCAGGTTTACTTTTAATGACAACTTGGCAGAGAGCGCCAAATGTAGTAGTTTCCCAAAATTGTTTTTCCCACTGAAAATTTTTTCTACGTCTTCAAGAAAAATTCCCCGAAAATTTGAGCTATCCTAAATGGGCATGCAGCTTCAAAGCGGCGTTGTTCCGTGAAACGGGAACTCAAGCGCGCGATAAACATTCCGTGACTACTCTGCAACCGCGACTGAGTTGTGGGCGGAGAGGGTGGCAACGACCTGTGACGTATAGGTTGCTTCCGCCCCTCCCCCTCTGCTTTTTGTCTACCCGACAATAAATATGTTCTTACCACCACCACCAACACCAAACGCATGCCTTCATCGATCTTACGTGCCGTTATCGATTACACGGGTAGCCAAATTAGGTCTATAGGTCATACCAAACAGCCTCCTTTTGTATACGATTCTCAGATTAGACGACATGACCTTTGCCAGTTTCATGTTGACTGGTTATTACCAGTTGACCTTGCCTGGTTTTTCGAACCTTATTTCAAATCAAATCAAATCAAGTTTTATTTTTCAACATTGGTACAGTGGACAATGTTTACAGTTCTTTGTTCTTTGCTTTAGGGAGAAAAAAGGAGCACGTGCACATGCGGCATCTGCCCAAGAGATCGATCACGCAACCGATTGAACTAATTGGACAGGCAAATGATGTTCGTACCAGACAAAAAGCCCAAAGCGGCGATTATTTCCATATAATATTCGGCTCCTTCCCACGTACACAGGCGACTGAGCCCGAAACCTCGGTCCGAATTCAAAATCACCCAAATCACCCGAAGAAGCCTCTTACTGGAACATCATTCTATAACGAGGCGTTATCCGTTTGCGATTTCGGCGCGCAAACGTTAACGCCACAGCTAAAACGCTATACTAAAACTCTCTAATACCGCCCGACAACTAGCGTGTTTACCGTTATTGTGTTTTCACGCCAGCCGAGATGACCTTGGCGTGAGGGGCGTGCGGAGAAACCGCGGAAGTTTCTTTTTTGTTCGCCGCGCTATTGTGTTCACCCGGCGACCGGGCCTAGCGTCACTAAATAAGCTTTAGTGACGCTAACCGGGCCCAGAGAGGACGTACACAAATGCGTTGGTCACTCCAAAGTAGTTAGAAGCGGTGCTAGCATTTCAAGGAGGATTTCCTTTCGTTCATTTGAAAGACGGGCGGCGGGGGACCGTTGACATCTTAACGACCGCGATTACCGTCATGAGAATGCCCTAAGCCGACGGGAGCTGGAAGTCAGTCAAGGGGTCAAAGACAGGAAGAGGGCACTAGACGCTCTGTCTGTGACAGTTGCACTGCTCAAAGCTACCGGGCGAAGCATCCATTCGTCACACGTCTGACTTTGGCGACTCGGCGTCTGGGATGCTTCTAGGGGTAGGCGACAAGACATTGTTATCCGTTCGACGTGTTTACAATGGAAAGGAATTTTTGCGGCGCGGGGCACAGTCATAGGCGTGCGCGGTATTGACACTACTTTAAGACAAGCCGCCCCACAACCGATGGCCGGCGCTAGGTCTGTTTTTAGTGGGTTGGTTTTCATTTGTGTAATTATATTTTTGTTTTGCGGAATACCCCCGGGTTTCCATATGAGAGTGAGAGATGTGGGTCACATGACTATTTTGAACTCACCTAAGTTTGTCACTGTGGCCAATCAGTGGCCTACGGTGGGTTACTCAATGAGCCATCCTCACTCTCAAATTGTGACGCCCCTTTGTGAGCGGGGTTTCGGTGTTAAACCCGATTTTAAGTTTGATGTGAAGTAGTTAAGTTCAAACCGATGGTGTTAAGTTTGATGTTTTCGAGAGGAGAGAGAGGAGAGTGGCGAGCCCCGCTCGACGCGGGCCTTTCCCCACCTCTTTTATGCGATCATGAGCCTTGAGAGTTGTAAATACGTAGTGTAAATAAAATGTACATAACGTACATTTTGCATTTGCTTGGAGTAGCTCATCGTTTGTCACGTGCCGTCGACCACGAGCCATCGTTTCATGTGACCATCGCTTTGATCATCGGTCGACTGATCCAACGCGAAGTGGGTCACATCTTCGAAAGTGAACTTTTGCCCTGCTGCATAATAGAGGGATGCATTTACAGAAACACGAACAAGTTATTTTTGTGCATAAAGTTCCGGAGTTCTCGGTGAAACGGTCCATGCACCCAGTGTTGCAGGTCAGCAGGGCGGCCAGGGTGGGGACCGGTTGCACGAAGGTGCCGCAGGCGAACTTGATGCAATCCCGGGCAGGTCCACAGCAGGTGCTGCACATTCACGTCGTGTATGAAAGAGTCGCAGAATGGGCAGGTGGATCCGTATGGGCCGCGGTACTGCGATGGCCAGGAGGCAGTCACGGACGGCGTAAGGGCTACCCCAAAACGTAGACTCCGCAGAGCAACCTCCTCTCGGCGAGTTAGGTCACCAGGGAGGTTTGAACCACACGGGGGTATGAAAGCTCGTGTGGTGCGTCGGAGATTTTTTCTTTTGTCGTTACAGGTGCCCGCAAGCGTCTTCAGGGAAAGGTAGTAGTGGTCACATGACGGTACTTGGGCGGCTAGCTGAGTCTGCCTCCGTATTGCCAGGCACAGATGAACGGGGTACCCATTCGATGCGTATCCGCAGTAACGCGCTTCTTGCCAAGCGGCGAATGGCATCAAAGAAGGATGCCGATCGTGCCATGACATGTATGGCTTGCGCTGTCATGTCATGTATTGCTCTCATGTTTGGCTTGCGTTGAATAAGTTCGGATGATTAGTCGGGAGTACGGCCCCGCCGTGACAAAAAGTAGTATTGAGACCAGTCTATCATGTATTGCAGCCACTTCAGTAAGATATACGGGTGACAGTGGATTGGCCGCATATGGACAGGTCTGGTCAACCTCCGGTAGCTAGGGGCAAACCAGTACGAAATGTACCATGCCATTTTTAGCGCTGGAATCTACGTACGCTATCACTGCGTCGCTGTCTGCGCAACGAAGGCCAGATACCTGTGCCGTGGCCTTGCGAGGGACTGGGCGAGGGAGACGACCGATGGGTTTATTTTCTGTCAGCTGTACTCGCTGCCATGGAAAAAGGCCCGACTCTTCCACGGTTGTATCTGCTACAACAAAGCCCATGTAAAGGGCTAGTGCAGCAGCTGCACCGATGTCCGAGTGCTTACAGGTGAGGGCAGAACGGCGTTGATGTGTCAGCTCATCGATATTGTTGAGTTGGGCCTCGGCCTGCAGAGTTGGCACCAGGGCCATTCGACGCGATTAAAATGCACAGAACAAATAATAAACGCAAGAGACGAAGATTTATTCAATTGTTACGAAATTAAGATGCTCTTACATGCAACGTTACTAGAATAAACTAGTAACGTTGCTTACATGAGTACTGTTAGGTAGAACTTTGGCAGTATTCTTTTATACAATTATATTATACGAATAGTCCAGGCAAGGGGTCCCAACACTGCCAAATACAATTCCACATATTTGAAGAACATTTTAACAGCGGAACTGTTGTAGCTGGCCGTAATGTGTGGCGCGTAACACGTTAAAAATACCAAGAAAATGCATAGCGCTCGTGAGCGCGTGCCTCGCGAAGACCGCCGAGCGTCCCCGACACGCGCAGTTGCTGTAATTTACAGAAAAAAAAAAAACAGCGAAAATCCCGAGGATTGAGAAAAGGGCGAGCGCTCGTGAGCGCGTGCCTCGCGGAGACCGCCGAGCGTCCATGGCTCTCACAGTGGCTCTAGAAAAAAAAAAAAAAAGCAGAAAAGAAAACTGTCGAAAACCCCGAGGACCGCCTCGCGTTGCCTAGCAACCAACAACGCCACAGCTGTCGCAACACCTGCTCCACTGAACCTCGGCGCGACTCCAGGAACGCAGCGCATGCGTCATGCACGTACGCACCGCCAGCTGTCGTCAGGCGCTACCGCGCATGCACCGCGTGTAATACTTGGCAGAGTGTACTAGAATGATCTGAGTGGGACAAACGGAGCGCTACACCTGAAGCTACGCTTGTAGATTGAATAGAGGGCGCAGCGGGCGAAGTGGACTCTTGCTGACTACGCTCGCCCAGAGGCGCGGCATCGCGCGGGCCCCGCTTTTTCGCGTTTCGCCCAGTTTTTATGTTAACAGGAGCGCCAAAGCGACAGCGGGATAGAAAACAACATGTCAGAATAAATTAAAAGTGGCTTTTAGAGGCTTTGCGGTGATTCTTCTAGATTCTTCTAGTACACTCTAGCATGAGGAACACGACTATATCGATGCAAATGACGATGACTACTAGTCTACTACTAGCACAGTGCCAAGCCAGTCTACTACTAGCACAGTGCCAAGCCACGACGGAACATGCATAACAATTTCAAGCTTTCTGCTTTTACAAATGCGTGGTGATGTGTCCTTCAATGCTCACGTAGAAAGAAATCCTTTCAGCTTCGCTACGGTTCAAGCCTTGCGCGACTTAGTGGAAGCTTCGCCAGTTTTTCTTTTCTTCTTAACGGTATTTAGTAACTGAACATATATTTGATGGAACGTGTAATTTAAAACCCGTCGACAGTGTGAATTTTAAGACGTAAGGGAACGCAGCTGCCCAGTGATGTTTCGCCGTTGACTCTTCAATGGGGGAGTTACCTGCTGACAATTAAAGGCTCAACCGTTGCGTCGGAAATAAAGATGGATTTACTAAGTATGCTTTTAGAAATAAGGATGCGGCTGCACGCGTTTGAAGAAATCGGTTTGGAGAGTACGCGGACTGTAGTCTAAGAATCACTGTGAAAATTGTGGAAAGAATAGCGCATTACCACCATGTCCAGATGTTTGGATTCCAAATGGTGCCTCTTGTCACAGAGAATACTGCTGCTAGCACTTATTTCCCGGGAGTTGGTTGAACTAGAGGGCTATAGGCTGAACCTCATAAAGTTCAGAACAGTCAATGTCGCCCGGTAACATGAATAACGATCTCAAATTGCATGTTGAAAGAAAAACTTGAGGAGAAATAGTGTTCACACATAGGCGCCAATTGTGAAAACGGTCGTTTTAGCGAATTTTAACAGCGAAGATGTTTAGCAAATTGTTAGAGCTTACTGTCCGTAGCAAAAAATACACAGAAAATGCCGAGCGCACGTGAGCGCATGCCTCGCGGCGATCGCCCTGCAGTTGAAAAAACGAGGAAATGCCGAGCGCTCGTTTGTGCGTGCCTCGCGGCGACCGCTCAGCGTTCCCGGCGCGCGTTTGTCAAGCCAAGCATGACCATCTCAGCGAGATTGGCCAAGATTGCCCCCCCCACCCGAAAAAAACCAAAAACCAATAAAGTCTCCATCGTTCGCCGTAATCGTGGCAACACTTGCTCGAAACGAGAAAGACACGTCATAGCACACACCCCTACAAGGTGATATCCAATGATTATTTCTTCCAAAAAAATGAAGGAAGCTCACACTTATAGCAACAATGATGGAGTAAAAATTGTTGCGGCAGCGAAGAAGCAAATCGGCTGCAATCGTGAAGGTCGTGAAGGTTATAGCTTCACTACCTGCAAGTCTTGCGCGTTAGCGTGAGCTTTCTTATTTTTTAGGCATTTAGGCACAAACGCCAAATAAGCATTTACAGGCAGTATAAAAACACTATAAAAGCCCTCCCTAACCTGCAATCCATGCTTACATCTACATCTGCTGAGCTTCATGCCATCAAACAAGCACTTCGTTACGTTCTCCGCCAGCCAGCACAGTGGGTAATCTTTACGGATTCGAAGACAACACTGCAAACTCTTCGACGTGCCAGCTGCTTCAGCATTCACGAACATATATCCCGCGATGTCTCTTACCTAAATCATCTAGTTTGTGTCGCCGGACACCGCGTAATACTGCAGTGGATCCGTGCCCACTGCGGCATCATAGGCAATGAAAAAGCAGATGAGGCTGCCAAGAGAGGATTACGACTGCGGAACGTGAGGAACATTTTCTTCACGAAGCACGATGCCTCTAGACTAGCAAAGGACCTTGTTTTCAGGGAAGAAACACCTCCTGGTCTCTCCCGGAAAACCAGCACCCAACTTTGGCACTGAGGTTACCGGAGCGACTTCCACGTCGGCTAGAGACTTTGCCCCATCGCCTACGTCTCAACGTGGCGCTAACACATACCTACCGCTATCGCCTTGGCCTTACCTCGAACCCCTATTGTGACAACTGCGGTTCACCAGAAACCGTTGAGCATATTTTACTGGAGTGCCCTACATACTGTCAAGCAAGGAACAACTTCGCACAGAAGATCGAGTGCCTCAACCACAGTTCCTTGACTTTAAAAGCGCTTCTGGGACCATGGCCATCTCCCTCCTCTCAGCGTAAAGTTTTTGAATACCTCAATGATATCGGCGTCGCTGAGCTGATATAGGACCAGACCATCCTTGCACTGTACAACCGTCCATAGACTTTTCACGTGCCGCACTGACGGTCCCCAACGCACACGCTACCTCCTTTTTTTTTACTTCTTTTATTTTCTTCTTTCTTCTCTCCCTTCCGCCTTTCTTCCTATTGCAACTTTATTCCCTCCTCCCGTACCACGCAGAGTAGCATGTCGGCGTTAACATTCCGGCAGACCTCTCTGCTTTCCTCTAATAAAGAGCTTTCTCTCTCTCTCTCTGGAGCGATAGGAACGGAAAAAAAATAATAAAATGGACATTTGCCTAAAAATTCCCTCGCACTTCCCCGAGGGGGAGAGTGTGTAAGTGCGAATGCACGAGTTGAATTTGCGCGGGTCGGTAATGTTCGCGAAAGAGAGATCACACACACACACACAACTACAAAGAAAGAAAGATGCATTTATTCACAGACACCTATTTGTGTTGTCCTTGTACTTGATTGCTAGAGCGGATCTCAGCTTTGAAATTTCGTGTCAGTACTCCTTTAAGCGGGTGCATTAGCCCTTCTCACGCCCGATTCCTGGCCAATCCCCCACGTGGGTATGTGCCAAGTAAGTGGGAATGCACGGGTGATGCGAAAGAATTCTTCTTGGCCAATCGCCCTAAGTGGGTATGTGGTGCGAATACGGTCTCTATTTGTGACATATGGCCCCTACGGTGTCATATGGAATCTATTTGACATGCATGTTATGATTACTGCAGGTGCGGTACGACTGTTGTGACACATGACTACGTTCTAATGGCCATATTTTATGTCTATAATAAATGACTAATGATGGTTCCGTATGATTAAACCTATGACTTGTGGCGATACTATGACTGTGTTGTGCTATAACTGGAACGTGGGGTGTATATGTTATTTATGTTACGAGTACTCATTCATGATTTTGACTGAAATTATGAATTGTCGAACTCAATGAGCTCGGGAGTTGTTCACAGATATGTAGGATGCATCGAGGTGTAAGCATGGTAGCGAATGCTTACTCACTGTCCAACACTTAAATTGGGAGTTTCTGCATTTTTTTAATTGACAGAGCATGGGCGAACTGTCGTGAAGCGGTACTCATTTTAAATGCAGAGCATTTCTTTAACTCACGATGTCACCCGGCGTTGGCGTGCCTCGGCGTCCGCAACAGCCGTTCCAGGGGCGCCCTCTCCCCCACTCCTCCTCTCCCGCAACACGCTACCCTCCTCGCTCTCAACAACAGGTCCGCACCCCTCCCCCTACACTATATAAAAAAAAATATACTTACCGGCGCCTGGTTTCGATCCCACGACCCTGCGGGCGGAACGCAAGGTACATGGTGCTCTACCCACTGCGCCACAAAGCCGACACAGAATGGAAGGCTACGAACGCGCCTTATATCCTTGACTCATTCAAACTACGTCAAGAAGCTGCTGATACAACGCATTCACTACCTGTGGGCGGAACGCGAGGTACATGGTGCTCTTCCCACTGCGCCACAAAACCGACACAGAATGAAAGGCTACGAACGCGGCTTATATCCTTGACTCATTCAAACTAAGTCAAGAAGCTGCTGATACAACGCATTCACTACCACCGACTCCCCAAACACTAAACGTTAGCGCAATACACCCACCCCCTATGCGACGCATTTACTCGAGTCCCCCTCGCGGGGAGATGGGCCCTTTTTTTATTCTGTCCGGTTCCGGTTCGGGTTCGGCGAGTTATAACATGCAGGGTTGATTTCGGGTTGAGCTCTGGTCGAACTTTCGGTTTAGGTTCCAGTTTGAGTTCGACACCCTGGCGTGTGTCTAACCCTACACACACCACTGAAAATTTATACAGGGTGTCCCAGCTATCATGCACCAAGATTTAAAAAAAGAGTAAAGGTGTAACTCAAAAGAAACCAGGTGCATAATGTTTGCAGTACTGTGAAGAAGCGGACAGTATTTTTTCTTTAATGAGACTTAATTAAGTAATTGTAATTAATTATCTAACTCGAGAAATACTGTTCTAATCACTAAAGTGTCAATGAGGCACTTGTAGGTAACCACGAGGGGCATCTAACTGCGGTATTTTGAGCGATGAACTAATTGCGTACACATTTATTCTGACTGATAAAGAAAACCCGCGAAATATGAAAAATACCACGTGACGGCGCCTCCGCGCGCACCGTAAAGCAACGCCCTCAAACAGGCTGCCTCTGAGTTAGCCAGAATGAAACAGACAAAAGAAAGAAAGAAGAAATCGCGACCGAGTTTGTTCCTTATCTGCACACGCGTCCCACGAATCTTGCTGCTGCTGCTCCTTCCATGCATGCTATTATCAAGGTGATGCGCTGTCTCTTCGGGAGGGTAACACGCGACGCAGTTGCTTTCAATCAGCTTTGTTTGGGGACGCTACTTTACAATGCGCGCGTAAGCGTTGTCACGTGGTATTTTTCATATTTCGCGGGTTTCCTTTATCAGTCAGAATAAATGAGTACGCAATTAGTTCGTCGCTGAAAATAGCGCAGTTAGATGCCCCTCGTGATTACCTACAAGTGCCTCGTTGACACTTTAGTGATTAGGACAGTATTTCTCGAGTTAGATAATTAATTACAATGAATTAATTAAGTCTCATTAACGAAAAAATTACTCTCCGCTTCTTCACAGTACTACAAACATTATGCACTACGTTTTCTTCGAGTTACGCAATTTCTCTTTTTTTAAATCTTGGTGCATGATAGCTGGGACACCCTGTATACGCAGACAGTGAAACATAGAAGATGAAAGAGAGAGCATTGGGATGCCACCATGACTGCCCTGGACGTCACGTCGACTGATTCCCACAGCCGGCTGCTGCTTGGTCCACCGATGGCGTTCAGTAACAGGTGGAAGCCATAAAATTCGCCCTTTTCGCAATCAGCAAAGAACGACGTAAGTTCGCACCAGGGCTGGTATGTTGGCGGCGAGGAACGATGAGCGCAATCTTTGTCGCCTGATATATCCTCGGTAAGGTCGCCGATCCGCCGCGACCTTGATCGGCAGCAGAGTGACGTCTCCGATGGTCCCGCGGCCCCCTCTCCCAGCAGCTCGAAAGCACAGCTGAGGACGACGGAGTGGCCTACATGGGGCGTCGTAATGAAGTCTGGCGCCCGGCATTGTCCTCTCACAAATAACCGTAATCACTGACGGGGGGGACGCCCGCGGCGGCCAGACGCATTTTTTCCCGGCGGCCGATTGTTCCCTGGCGCCAAGGCTACGTCACGTTTCGGCAGAAAAAGAGGCAGCCGCCACTCGGGACAGCTTTCTGCCGCGTTTTAGGCGTTTTTGCCTCTCCTGCCACATCCCGTGTCTCTGTGTCGTTTCCCTGTCGGCTGGAGAATAGCATCAGTCGAGAAAACTACAGGCGCTTGGAGCCGCACTCCACCCCGCGTGCCGCGCGCATCACAACAAAAGGGAAACGATGACCCCACACTCGAATTCAATGTCTCGGGTTAAAAAAAAAGAAAAAAAAATCCTCCGGGGCATTTAAGTCTGCTTACGCGATTTGCTGGCTACGCTTATCAACACCTTATTTGCTTCAACACCCTATTTACGTCTCTTCCTTTGCTTTCGTTGTTTTTTCGTCTTTTTGCGAGAAGTACTGCGACCTGCTTCGTTTTTGCTACACCGTGTTTGAGCAACTTTCTTCGCTGTCGTTTCTTCGCCTTAGAGCGCGAGGCGCGCGCTATTCTACAACTTATGTTTTCAATTCAAAGCTTTGTGTTTTTTGTGAAGCGGGTACATTAGCCCCTCAAAGCTCCCAATTGAATACCTGGCCTACCCCCAAGTTTGCATGTGCCACGAATAAAGGAACAACGACAACAAATTTTGTTGTGCGCTGGCAACGTGCATGCACCTGCACCGGGTTGCTAGATCCCATCGGGTTACACGTGTTTTTATTTGCTCTTTACAGTAGAGCCAATTTTCACGACCGGGCAACTATAACAACAATAACAACGACGACGACGACGACTGTAGCTTTTCTCAAGGCACTTAAGTTTTGCCTGAATAAAACTTGAGTTAGGAATTGTTGGCACTGCCTTGTCCAGGCCGCCATCAAGGGCACGAAATGCAAACGATCCCTTTGGCGCGAGCCTCTTCGCTTGCCGAACGGAAAGCATTTTAAGGGGAAGAGCTTATCGCTTTCGATACTATTTGCGACCCAGTTGTGCTGTATCCTCTTTCCAGCAATAAACACGTTTTGCTGCTTCTACTAGCATGAAACGAGTTTGAAACTTAGTCCTACTTGGAGACGTACTACGTCGTACCCACGCACAGTATAGATTTTTGCAACAGCCAGCAATAATAATAAAAATACTTTTGTGATACAGAACAGTTCTGTATCATCAAGGCTTTCACTTTAAAAGGCAGGCAGTCAAAAAATCAGCGGCCCGTCTATACAATATGAAAGTCTATATAATACTATAATATAAAAAGTTACCATCCCTTAGTTCATATATATATATATATATATATATATATATATATATATATATAGAGAGAGAGAGAGATAGCAAATTTAATAGAAAAAACGCCGCAGCGTTGACTTGATGATAGAATAAACGCAGAAAAAAAATTATAAGAATGAAAAGATGTCGGATGATGCGCACAAAATTCTCGGTCACATATACAACAAGGTTCTCAAGCGCAGAAGCTTTCTATCATCAAAAGTGCGTTGAAAGTGCATGAAAACCTTCGCTAAAAAATGCGTCCAACCTTCGCTTAAAGTTCGTCCAATCAATCGTCAGACCTTCAAAGACCCAAATCCCAAATGAAGACCGAACCCATGCGACGGTTTTTTTGCACTAAGTAAACGCATCTACGAACAATCTAAATGTACACCGATGCCTGGTTTATGAGAGACAGGTATACTATAGTACTCCTTCGTCATGATCGATGCGTGTATTGTCTTATCTGCAGCCGTTCCTTTTTCGCAATTTTCAAGTAGCCGTTTCGACACAGTAAAATCCCGGTTTTCCGCATGCGCCGTGTTTAAAGATCTTACAGAGCTTTTCGGTCGACTAACCGGTCTGCGGGGAAATTGATTAGTTTTCTGACAGGAAACCATCGGTCCTTTTAAAAAACTTTCGCTTTGGTAATAGAGCATGTCTATATAATATCATAATATAGACGTACGGAAAGGGGCATGTCGGTTCCTGACGCGCGAAGAGCGGCACGTCGGGGTCAACAACATATATAGGTTACGATCGTATGAACGCGCCGATAGTAAAACCAGGCACGCAAACAAGTGAAGCAGTCCTTATGACGTCACGGAGTCTCGTTTGTGCGATTGGCTGTGCCGACCAAAGCCACCGCCGCCAGGACAATGCGATTATAGTGCATGGTGCCTCTAGTTCCGTTTGATTGTATCATTTTAGTGCTAATGTGCAGTTAGCATATGCTGATAACTATGCTTTTAGTGCTTGGCCATATTACGTCACTCCTGCTCATATATTACGTCACTATAGCACGAAATTTGGAAGTTTTCAAATATTTCTTGCGTTTTTTTGGCTAAAAATGTTCTTTCTTGGCAGAGATGGAGCTGAGTGAGTTACGAAGGACTAGTTATTTTAAACAGAACGAAGCTGCGCTTTGTCTTCGTGGCACCTTTAACTAGCTTCGTGCAGCTGACCAAGTGCAATAAGGTACGCCTACGATTTAAAATCTTTGCTAGAAAGTGAGCGTCTTCACCTGCGATGAAATGGTCAAGGCTGGGACGAAAAAAGTTTAAAGGGCCTACTTTCACGGATGGGTGTTTGCATAACGCAAAATACAAGTGTCGCAAAAAAAGTGGTTCGATTTGTTTCGAGGTCGATTGCGACAGCTGTACAGCCCGCCATTTAGCGTAGTGGTCTGCGGTATGAGCGCTGTTATCGTCGTTCACCAGCGCATTGTTCCTCACAGGAGCATGCCAATTTTCCAGGAGCAACTAGCATTTAACACGCAAGTTAATTTTAAAAAGCCATACACATATGCAGGCAAAGGGAATCACAGTGACCGAGCAGAAGCGTTGCCGAGCACCAACAGAAACCAGCGCAACCGTGTCGTCTGCTACGATCAACCACGAACACCAGCCGAACACGGAGACGGTCGCCGAAGCGGCCAAAGTGGCCGAAGGCCGAACTAAAAACGCACGTTTGTAGGGAACTTTAGAACTTTTTTCCATGGTATAGATTATTGCTTAGCGCTATGCTACATACGGCGTGCTTCGTAGTCTGGTCCAATTCAGCAAATCACTAAAACAACAGGTTGAAGCGACTTTTAACTGCCTTGCTGGCAGAAATCCGTAGCAATGCTGGCAACGTTTCAAAACAAAACCGTCACGGCCAGGGGGCGCTAGTAGTTTTACAGGGCCAACATGGCAGCCGCCTACTTAGCATCCAAACAACACTCTGATCGTGAAAGGTAACAGCTTTAAAGCACTGCACATTATGCTTTAAAATATTGCTTTACTTCCGCAAAACTTCTCTGCTTGTCTAATCAAGTAAATCTATCTTAACCTCTGTTTAGGTTTTTTTAATTCGCCGTCGCATATGCTGCCGCATGTGACCGGCACATACTACTCGTCTAATTTCAAGTAGACGACAAATATTTAATGCCGCTTTCTCGTAGGAAGGCATTTGTATTGCCTGTATATCTGTAACTGTCAATGAGTCTTTACGGCGTTTGTTGCCTTGCACACGGGTCGTGGGATTCCCTATCGTTTACTTCGAATCTGCGTCTTGCAAAATGGCTTCAAATTTGCATTTTGACGTGTCCCTGGCAGCACGATTTTCCAGCTACGTTTAGTCTTCGTTTAGACAGTTCTAATAAAGTGGGGAGGACCATAAAATGGAGCCCAAGAAAACCTTTAGAGGAAGCATTCTAATTTTCGCCTAGAAGTTTGTCCGGTACGCGCTCTGTGTTTCGCTCGACGCGACTGAGAATTTATCACAGACCGAATGACTCGATGATTTGCACACTGGACAAATGCACCGCTGCAGTAATCACTTCGGAAGCTGCTACAGAAAGCTCAACCTGCTGAAGTCGGGTGACTTGAAATGCATTCGCGTCCAGTGTGCTTTTTGTCGGTGTGTGAATTTGCACACGTGTGTTTACTTTTCTTTCTTTTTTTTTTAACAGGTGGATTTGTATATACCCGGCCTATATAAATAGCAAGAAGACTCTCGCTGAAGGTCGAAGGCTCCCAAAATCAAAAGTGAGTGATGTTAGCCAACACCGAGGTCGTGGTGAACGCAAATAGAAATAACCTTGGTGTTTCAGGAAATAGAAAACCGAAAATGTCGGGTGATAATGTATGGTTCGTAATTTTTATTTCATGTCCAAAAGGGGAGAGGGGTGGGGGGAGGGGCAGGTGGATGTACAAGTTGAAACAGAAAAAAGAAAGGTGCATTTTTCCCGACTCCTGAACTTGTTACGACAAGGCTGCTCAGACGGTGTTCATATTTTCTTAATGCAACGAATTCTTTACCAACGGATCTCATATTAAAGGCCTGGCTGGCTGGGTGGCTTTCTGGCCTATCACGAGTATGTCCATATACATCATTATAGCTACCCTAAGCATAGTACAGTGAAACCTCGATATATCAAACAGCGCGGTGCCCGCAAAATAGTTCGATATATAAAATCACGTAAAAAACGCGTCATAAGCTGGTACAAATCAATAAATGAACGAATTGTGGAGTAAATACTCACTTGGTGCTTAAAAGTATTTGTTCTTTTGGCTTAAAGTACTGCAGCAGGGTAGCCTGGCGTGTTATGCATGACTTTCTCAACGCAGTCCAAACGTTTCACAAGCGACAGGCTGGTGCCTTCTATAGCGCTGCAGTAGCGGTGCAGTAGGGCCAAAACCGCTGAAGCCTCGGTCAAAGTCGGGAGCGGGGAACTATCAGTGCTTGCGGGTACAACCTCAGCAGCGTCTTTGTTTGAGCGCTCAGTAGTAACCTCCGCTAGGATCTCCACATCCGTCAACTCCGCCGTTGTTCCGGTGCTGTCGTTACCGCCAACGAAGTAATCAGTGCACATGCTTCGTGGCTCAGCACCAACAAAGCGCTCCAGCTGGCCCGAGGTTTCTTCAAGCTCGCATTCTTCTTTTGCACCGTCCAATTCTGCTTTGGTGCAACCAATGCGCAGCAGTCGGGTACGCCCATCGCGCCACCGCTATCCTCGAGTGTACTGCGGGATAGCTCGTCGCCTGTCAACAGAGTGCGAGCGGTCTGGGCAGTCTGTGGTGGCGAAGTTCGATATACCCATTTCATGTCCGTCTCAGTTCGAAATAAAAAATTAAAAATGCATGTGATTTTCTGCGTGATATAGAAAGTGTTCGATGTAGGCAATAATTCGATATACCCGTGTTCGATATATCAAGGTTTGACTGTATGTGCAAGCACATGCACACCAGTTATTCATCCAAATAAGTCCCAGTAACATTTTTTCTGTGGTTGAGCGTAAACATTGATTTCTCCAGTATACTTTCTCGAAATGCCAAACCTGCTGCAGAATTAAATATACCGCTGACTACAAATACGTGGTGCCGTTCGTTTATAAAAGTTTGTGCTTGTTACTTGCGCCTGACAGTACAACATATTTTTGCTTTGTTTCAGTGCGTGGAAAACCCTACCTACCAGGAGATCCGGGATGTCCTAGATGCAACTGGCTTCAAAGTGGGAGTTGAGGTATGAGAATTTCCCGCTGGCGAGTCTCTTGCTGGTCTAACACGGCCAGTTCCTTCAGCTTCGACTGTCGATGCCACTGCTTCATGCACTGCTAAATGTGGCAGCATTGTGCATTTGGTCGCATTGCCAATGACACACTCGCATATCACTGAGAAGCTGTTTACAAGAACACCATATTTCTCATGGTGACTCTTGGAGCCACGAAAAGTGAGGTTAGGATAAAGTGGACAGCGCAAACAACACAACTGCATAGGCTGCAAGGTGGTGCTAGCCTCCTTCTGAGCAAGGTTCGTAATAGAAAAGAGTGTTTATGACCTATGCACATGAGATGGCTTTTTGCCGATGTTGGGCAGAGAGCACATTTGCGCTAAAATGAGCACTGAACTTAAACTTGCACGAAGCCTGCAGCAATTAGATTGGAGTTCACTCAGCAGATTACGCAACATGACCTGTGAGTGGTTCGTGTAACAGGTCCTCCTTATTTTTAGCAGCTTGCCAGCTTAATTTCTCACGGGCTTATTGTACTCAGGACTGCTACAGCACACGTCAACCTTGGCCACCTGTCCTGTCAGAAGCACTGGGTGTTCGGTGGTGATGACGTCGTTGAATTCTAGCCCAGTCATTGCCAGAGTGGTTGCTTCATGGTCTGGGGCAATAACTTGTGGCGGCACCACAATACAGGCAGCATGCCCTACTAGATTCTTTTAGGTTTAATCAAGGCAGTGACGCTTTCTAGTCCTGGTGGACTGCATTGCTTGCCTTTTAGCA
Source organism: Haemaphysalis longicornis (assembly GCF_048455015.1). Classification (NCBI taxonomy): domain Eukaryota; kingdom Metazoa; phylum Arthropoda; class Arachnida; order Ixodida; family Ixodidae; genus Haemaphysalis; species Haemaphysalis longicornis. The sequence continues at coordinate 54,705,540 of NW_027526361.1, read as the reverse complement.
TCCAGCCCACATGCTGGTTGTTCATTTCTGGATGCTCTTCTTATGTCACAAGTCATGATGAAGCAAATGGGAACTCTGAAATTTGCTGCCTTTTATCAGAAATCCTTCAGTGATGGGAGCAGTGTTTACTAACAAAATTTAGTGAGATGGGAAAAGCTCTATCCTTTGAGCGATCCAGGGGTGTACATTATCTTCACTGTGCCCTTGAATAACAGTAGATGCACCAGGTTCTAAGCATGACTGATCACGAAAACACTTTAATTGCATCTTGATGTGGCATGGTGCATGTCGAGAATGTTTACATAAAAGACAGAGTAATAGAGAACTGCAGTAAAAAGCCACTAGGTCAGCATTAAAACTCGCTGAAATGTGGAAGCTGGATCGATAGGTCGACCGAATGGATGCCAAAGCTGTACCATGCTTGTGAAAGCACAGTAAGCTTTCACAGACCCCCTTGTCCAGCTCTCGTACCCAAACCCATGGCTGCTTTTTTTTTGTGCATTCAACCCAGAACAAGCTGTACCCCCGGGAACAAAACAAGGACAGCGTGTTGTTCCGAGGCCGCATACGAGTCCAGCTGAAGAACGATGACGACACTCCCACAAACCCAGAGTACCCAACGCGTGAGTGTGCTTTTTTTCTGTTATTTCTTAAACATGAAAGTGGCCAGGGCGTAAACCTCAAAGCCATAGCTTTTCAAAATGGTGTTAAGGTATGAATAGTGGCTGGTGAATTGCTAGAGCGTTCGCTGTGTAATGCATCGTAGCCGGTGGGAGTTTTAGGAACCACTTTGCTTTTGCAACATACTGGCTTTGTCTCCATTTGCCACACACTGCTAGGTATGTGCTATATGCTGCAGCCAATGGGAGCTTTAAGAGCTGTTTTGCTCAGTGGGCCACTTAATGCTTTGGCAAACGTTGGCCAACACACCTTTGAAGGTACCGCAATTACCCGATTCTAACGTGCCCCCGATTCTAACGCACACCCGACTTTCCTGCCAAAAAAAAACGAAAAAACTTGCACCTCCGATTGTAACGCGCACGGAACTTTGTGAGCAAGAAAAACGAATGCGAGAGGAACGGGGGATGTATTTCTCGAAGTAATCTCACTCATCTCACTCCTCGCCGCTTTCCGCTGACCACATCTCGTCCTTGGTGCCGTCAAGCGCGTTCGCGATGACACACTTCTGAACGAACGTTCAACCAGGGTCTATAGGATCGTGGCCCACGCCTCGCACGCCCATACCGCGAGCTTCTCCAGAGGCGCACGCTTCAGCCGACCACCCGTTTTGAACGCGTGAGAGCCGCTGCTGCCATTGCTGTTATCAAGCGCGCAAGTGGAACGATTTGACGATTTATGTGAACGCCGATAGAAAAGCCTAGGTGCCTATGCTTCCTGCGTCCAAAAAACCGTTGCTGAAAGCTTTGGCGCCATCTTGAGATGGCGGTGGCGATGGGTGGGACGAAATTTCCGCTGTTTCGGCAGTTTCGGTTTCGTATGCGATTCTAACGCGCATGCGATTTTTCGACCTATTTTTCCGGAAAAAAAGTGCGCGTTAGAATCGGGTAAGTACGGGTAAGTACGGTATGTGCTATACACAGGCAGCCAATGGGAAGTTTAGGAGCCATTTTGCTGTTGTAGATGCCACGTGGCAACACTGGCTCTTTTGCCCAATGGGCCTTTAAAAGGGACATTAAAAGGTGGAAACAAGGGTGGAAATGGTGCTGAGAATCCAAATACACCATTCTTGCGACTAGCAGCTTAATAAGGCAGAAAATGCCAGAAACGTAAAAACAGGCGGCGACGCCCTGTACGCTTTTGGGTACTAGGATTTGTGATGTCACAAACGTCGTAAATGGCAAGAGCTTATTGGAGAAGAATCTTTAAACGTTTTCCTCAAATAAACAGATCCTAGGTGGTTGAACACGTGAAGTAAATGTAAATCAAAATTTCTGTGAGCTGATCTAACTTAAAAAACAGACTACAGCTCTTATACCCGTGTGACAGGAGTGTTATGAAGGTCTTTGAATCGAATGTCATTTGACTCAAATGACACCTTTTAGCTGTTACACATTTTGCACGGGCATTTGGTTGAAATGGCATTTAAGTCAAAGGAGCATGACAACTGACCTTTGAGAATCTCAAAGGCCTTTGAAACACAAACGTTTGCACTTGCACGCAATTTCTGCATACCGTATTTACAAAAAATAATTATTTACGAGTAGAAGTTCGTTTTTAAGGCGCACGCTGTTAATCATTTTTCTTTTGTTTTTGTTTACTATCACTCGTCCTAGGATTACGTCCACTCAACACCAGCGGTGCAAGAAAAGAAAAGAAAAAAAAAACACCTATTTTGTGCATGCTGTATGTAGGTTATGATCAACTTTATTGCTCACAAAGGTGTTTCTTGGCCTGGCATTAAAATTTCTTTGTCAAGTCATGAGAACGAAACTGGGCAGCTGCGGCGACACCAAAACATGGCGGTTGAATGCGGAAACTTTCAGCTGCCTTTGAGAATTGTTGTGTAGATTGGCGGAACTCGTTCCAGTTCGAATGACATTTCAAATTTCGAAGGCACTTCAATTCAGATGTCTTTCCAAACGCTCGTGTAGCACGGGTATTTATACATTGCGAGACAGGCTGCTTCCCTCACGCTTCAGATTCGGCCATCATGCCTTCAGTTTCGTTTTGGAAAAGCATTATTGCGCAATTAGTGAAGTCAATAACCTACCGCGGTGAACGCCCGAGCTTCTTCCCGGCAGGGAGCGGCAAAAGGAACAGGATGCACTGGAGGTAGTTGACCGTGAAAGGTTAAGGACTTACTGCAGGGGGTTATCCAAACGATTCGAAGTTGTGCTTTTCCGTTCGCTGTGAGCCACTGTTGACAAATAATCCGTAAATTGTGCGCGCATAGCTCTACCGTAGTCATATTTTGGCCGAGCCTCGGCCACTACGGCTACTCGAGATGGATGCGGAAAGCGAGTGTGTATTTCACGACAGGTTGGCGTGTCGCGTGAGTGAAGAGAATATGAGATGGACGTGATCGCCAGATGAGGTGAGATGAAGGCTCCCGCTTGGGCAACGCCTAGCCTGGCAGCCAGTCGCGCTTGCACGATATTTGAAACGGCACTTGCCGCTTGTTCGCTCGCAGTCGGCGTGATGAGGTCTGGGCGTCCGGTGTAGGCAGGCACACTGTCCGCTCGAGCATTGAAAAGCATTTCTCGTACGGCGGGGAGAAATAACAACACTCCAAGCCAGCCCGCTCGGCCTTTGTTGGCGTCGGCCATGGCTTGCAGACGTATCAGCTACCTTGGCCAGCGTGAGAGCACCTAGACCACCCCTGTGCCTCGCTCCTAGTTTGTGATGCAATGGCTACGTCACGAAAAAACGAAAGGGAAGCGGGCGAGAGAAATGCCAGCTTTGTTTGCTTATTTCTCAGCAAATGAGCATCATTGATTGATTGTAGGTTTTAACGCGCCGACGCAACGCCGGCGATGAGTCGCGCCGTAGTGGAGTGCTCCGGATTAGTTTGACCACCTGGTGCGCCGAAATCTCGTACACACGGGCGTTTTCGCTCTTCGCCTCTACCAGAAAAGCCGCTGCGGCCGGGAATCGAACCCGCGACCTCGTGCTCAGCAGCGCAACGCCTTAGCCACTCAGCCACCGCAACGGGTTAAAATGAGCATCATTGCTCGTTGAACAAAAGCCGAGAGAGCTACCAAACGTATGATCTTCATTCAGCCTTTAGTGTCCCTTCAATAATTTCACATTCAAAGGTGTGAGAATACAGGAGCAGAAAAAACCACAAATGACTGGACATAGTGCTTTATCGGCCTGTTCGCAAGGGGGCAGCTAGCTATCTCTAGGTGTTGGATGTGTTTGCCCATCTTCATTTTCTGCTTGCGTTGAATCGTAGTCTTGCATTTGTGCTTCCTCAGAGCACTTTAAATGTGCCAGTGATATGCTCCACTTATGAAACTGCCTTGGCAGTGCAATATTATTAAAAAGAATGGCTCTGTATTGTAACAAAGTAATCGATAGTGCTAAGAGCAGGGAGTGTTAGTTAGCTTCTAGTTCACACTCACAATAACTGGAAACAGCCACACGCCACTTCAGGCATTTACCAGTGATTAAAGTGTGCGGCGCAACCTGTGCAGTCAAAGTACATTGTGTGGCTTGACCAAGAAACCTCACCGTGGTTTAAAAAATGATGGTTAAAAAAGTTGCGACATTACAAAAGGTGAAGGTGCTGCCACAATGAAGCCGAAGTGATGCTGTCGCTGCCCGTAAAGCTGTAGCTAAGAATTTGTGCATCCTTGGTCCGTTCGCAGGTAAAGCTGTTATGCACCACATCTGCGAGATGATCCCGAGGCTGAAGTCCCGGACGCAACGGCAGGGTGCCACTGAGCAGGCCGCACAGGGCGGTGCCAACGCTGCCAAGAAGGGCGGCAAGGGTGGCAAGGGCAAGGGAAAGCGCTGAGCAGCCGTGCTCACGTGCTGCGCTGGAGGGCTCCATTCCATCTCATCAAGACTTTGATGTGTGTCAGGGTGCTTGCAAAATGTCTTGTACAAATGTCCTGCTTTCTACTACCACCACCACCACCACCCTTTGTACTGTGCACATAAGGAGTGGCGAACGATTCGGCGAATTGAATTTGGTGCAATAAAGATGGAGGCGAGTGAATGTGTACTTGGTTAAGAATCAGCATAAAACTTTTAGTGATCTGAAGGCACTTTTCTAAGGTAGCAATTACATTATTTCAATTGACCAGCAAAATTAAACATGAAGGGTTTCTGATGACACTTGTATAAGCTAGCTATTGAATTATTTCAATTGGTCAACCATATTAGGGGTGTAAGGTTTCCAAACTACATTCGAGCCCAGACTTGTAACTCGCAATTAAAGCTAGCCTTTCTCAGCCGCCTATGTTTAGCTACCTCTTACGAAACTCAACACGAAATGGGAGCTGTCCTTATAAAAAAGGCTACCGATAGTCTCTTCAAGAGAAGTTCGGTTTTGTGGTGACAGAGACCCCAGGTGGCGCCACCTTCCCGACTAATGCTCCAAGTTTGCAAACCAGAGTCATGCTGATGAGATATATCGCACGTTTTTATTGCATTGCCTGCCTTGAGAATACAGTGTTTTACTGAACTTTCTGTCCTGTGGAGACTAGGGTATGAAGAAATATAAATATTTTGTGTACCTCTTAAAGGGACACAAGAGTCAAAGTACAAGTTTAATATACCACTATTACGCTGTGGTGTGGGTCTGACTAGGACGATCTTCCACATGCGGCTGCCCAGAGTGCATAGCTTTTCTTAAAATAAGGTAAAAACAGCACCAACGTGAAGACAGGTGCCTCTGCCACCGGTTATACTGCGCAACTTGCACCAGACATGGTTAAAAAAATTGGGCCCATCTCCCCGCGAGGGGGACTCGAGTAAATGCGTCGCGTAGGGGGTGGGTGTATTGCGTTAACGTTTAGTGTTTGGGGAGTTGGTGGTAGTGAATGCGTTGTATCAGCAGCTTCTTGACGTAGTTTGAATGAGTCAAGTATATAAGGCGCGTTCGTAGCCTCCCATTCTGTGTCGGCGTTGTGGCGCAGTGGGTAGAGCACCATGTACATTGCGTTCCGCCCGCAGGGTCGAGGGATCGAAACCAGGCGCCGGATAGTATTTTTTTTTATATAGTGTAGGGGGAGGGGTGCGGACTATGACTACGGACGTCAACGCGGGTGACATCGCGAGTTACTGAAATGCTCTGCATTTGAAAGTCTGGCGTGCATAATGTCTATCCAGGCTGCCGCTGTATGGCGCTATTCGTCTGTACTTGGTGCGGTGGTACTGCTTTTCGAGGAAGTGTACGAGCTACGCACCAGCAGTTAGTTTGACGCCAGCATTTTCGGGGCCTATTTTTCTTCAGTAACGCATCAAGACTGATCACAGGTTCCATAAAACAACATTTTGCTTAGTGGTCTGGAGCTACAAAGGACGTGGGAGTACAGGAAAACGAGATTGATTTGACCGTAACTGACCAAACCGCTGAGTAGATGGTAGCGTTGTATTCAATTCTATACCGCTGCCTCACTTGCTTCCGTGATGCAAACAGTGGCTGAAGTCACTGTTTGCGGCATGTTTAATCAGCGTTTGATTAGTGATTTCTCGGCAATTAAGGCATATTTTGGCACCGAGTCCACGCTAAAATGACTATCGGAAGGTCTGACTTTCATTTAAAACCAACTTGCTGGTTGCTTTCAGTGTCCCTTTAACTAGTGAAGTTCAGCAGTGCGTCCCCAGTAAAATGTGCGGTTCGTGCAATCTCCCCGACAACAATTACACAAGGTGTACTTTAGTATAACCTTCTGTGGGGATAGGTAATCAGTAGTTTCCATAGTATGGTGCCCCCCCCCCCAAAAAAGAAACAGACGCCAAGCACAAAGTAGACGACATGCGCTAACTTTAAACTGATTTTATTGCATTTGACGTGCACTTATATTTCCAGCAATTCTGTGGAACTTGAGGTTAAATATGTAAGGGTGTAACAAATACATGATAATGTGTTTGTACGAACAAAGTTAAAAGATGGTTACAGCTCTTACAGAAAGCCCATTCTGCTAGCGTATAGTGCAACTCACGTGTCCTTTACACATGCACTTCTCTTTTTTTTACAATATGCTTGAACTAAATCCATCACAACCTTCCTTCTTAAAAGGAAGGCTGTAGAAAGAAACACTCAAATCATTGTCAGTTGTGTTGTCGGCCTTGTCTACGAAATCCCGCTATTTTGCGGAAGGTCTTGCGTTGGCAAGATGGCCCGTTGTGTTGATAGAGCCAGGGAACATGAATTATCCATTAGAAATGGCCAGGGCACACATTCGATTACCCATTGCCATGCCTATGGCTGTGAACCACTGCTTAAAGAAATTAAGATACTGACAAGAAGCACGAACATGGCTTCGAGGGAATTAGTTGAGCCGTACATCAAAAAAGGGGGGCGCATGGGCGAGTCATACCTCAATCGCACTTTGCTTAAGCAAAATGGTCTTTCCTGAAGAAGTACTGTGTGTATTTGTTACACCTTTACAATTTCCCCTTCTCGCTTTCTACAGAATTCCCGGGAATATACACAAAGCTCTGGCTCTCTGGCATGGCAGATATACGGTAGACTCTGATGTTATCTTACAATGCAACCGCAACAAGCAAGTTTACTTCTGAAAGTTCCCACTGATGGGTTCAAGGTACAGGTGAATCTTAAACAAGTGAACCTCGCACCGCACTTTGCTAACCTTGATGAGGAGCATGAAGGAAACTCTCGCGTGTTAAGCATAGCCAAGCATTGTCAGTGGCATGAGTGAATGTCGGCAGACTGTGTACTATTGCACAATGTGCTTCCCAGTGTCACAGGACAACGAATCTTCCACAAGTCACCCTCTATGTTTGCTGGCCTTTCAAACTATTTTTTCCCCTGTAACCAAACATTTAAAACTTACCTTGGCACACTTCTATCGGTTTTTGTTTTGTTAGGTGAAGAGCCTGAATGACAAATACCGTACTTTCCGGTGTATAAGTAGCGTTTTTTTCTGAAATTTTCAGTGGTGCGTCTTATCCACCGGTGCGACTTTTGTATGGAATAAATTCGGTTCGCGGCGGCCGCGCGTGGCCAGTGCACGTTAAGAGACACAGCTCTATGGTCTAAATGAAGCCGAAGCCCACCGCTACGGTGTTTCTCATAGCCCATATGTTGCTTCGGGACGTTAAACCAAAGAATTTGCAGCTTTTTCTAGTCAAAAACAATGATAATGGCCTGCGACAACTGCGCGCCACTTTCTGCCATGCAGTGACTACAGTTCAGAATAAATTCACAGTAATTTCAAACTGGGTTGCAAAAATAAAATGCAGCTTATAAATTATTACAGAGAGTTACTCTGAAGGAGGTGAACGTGCTGCTAATTTTTAAAATGACAGCTTGCTGATAAGTTTTGATTTTCGGGCCGCTTCCGGTCGCGTCACTTCCGTCCGCCATGACACCTTTATTGCGCTGATTTACGACAGCACGCAAGAGACGCGCGACGTTTGGAGAGGTGGCCAAATGGGTCTCATACTCGTGGGACTCCATTTCTGCAAAAACAGTTGTAGCCGGGTTCATAAAGGCCGGAATGATCCATTCCGTGAGTGGTGACGATGTTGACGAAGAAGACATCAGTGAGTCGGAGGACGACAGCAATGTGCAGGCGGAACTCCCACTTGAAGTTGCTGAATTGTTTGTTAGCGAGTCGGAGGAAGAAGACTTCAATGGTTTTGCCTAAACGCCATCTGTAAGTACATGCTATCTGTGTGTATCAATAAACCATTTTTGAGTAGTTCTGTCTAGACTTTGGCCGGTATATGCAAGTGTCTAGCCCTCCTTAAGCGGGATTCACACGACGGAGATGCCCTCTCTTTTTGGCCCGCGGGACCCGCTCACGTGACCGGTTTTAGGCTCCGCCCCTCGGTGGGGAAAGCCTGCGGTGGCTCCGCGAAAGAAAATGCCTCCGCGTGTTTTTGCTCGACGGCGGTGGCCCACGGCGGGGAATGGAACCTGTTCCTCGGCGCTGTCGTCTGCTAGTCACTCCGCGTAGCTCCGTACGTGTGGATACGCCGCCAGGCCGGATAATCCGGTCATGTGCTGTTGACGTCACATATCCGCCCGCCTCCGTGAGAGGGTTTCTCCGTCGTGTGAATCCCGCTTTACCGGGCGATGCGTTCATAGGCGGCGGCCGCCGCAACCATGTACTTTCGCCGCTCTTTCTAACGATTTGGTTCACACTGAGTTTACCTAATTAACAAGTGCGTCTTGTACACCGGTGCGACTTATATACGTTTTTTTTCGGAAAAACTGTCATTTTGAGGGGGGTGCGACTTATACAAAGGTGTGACTTATAGACCGGAAAATACGGTATACCTTTTACCAGATGCTTGCTGTCGCGACATATGCTAGCAGTACACACTATTAAGCTATGGCAAGTTTTCAGGGACGAAGCCCCCAGGGGCTCGGACTGTCCGTGTCTCATGTCGTCATAGCATCATGTAGTCACGGTGGTAAAACACCGGGACACTCGTTCTCAAACGCCTCATGCTAGGACGTTTCATCTCCGCAAGAAAAACGCGTACGAAAAGAAGACACCGGGACACTTTTTTTCCAACGCCTCGAGCTAGAACACTTTGTTCCTCAAAGACACGAGACTTCTACAGCAAAGTTTTATACCTCTACCCTCCAGCGGTTTCACCTCCGTAGGCAAAAAAACCAAGGTGCCAAGAATACACTCATACACTGCATGCTTCCCTCCTCCCCAGGTTAGTGGAGATGGCCCAGAATTTCGAGGAAAAGTTGGTAAGGTACTGCGTCCCAAACATGCTGTTGGTTGGCACAAAGCAAGAACGGCTACAAAGTATACCAGTGGCTACAGATTTCTGTCGGGCTGGTGAATCTAGAGCTGCAGCGAAACTTCAACTTCAATTTGATTGTGCAATAGGTACCACTAAGGCAACAGAAATACCACCGGTAGTTCTGCGCAATGCCTCCCTCGTCAATCACTTATAAGCACTTCAAGTAGGCTTGGGGGTCGGTAAGATTAGTTGCAGTTGAGATCCACTGCACGTGCTTTTCCCAGAGCTGCCACGTGCCTAGATTGTGTACACGCTTTCACCCAAGCTCCCGTCAGGCTGCAATGTTACTTCCACCTGGCTGTAATGGCCACCTTTTTCTTTCTAAATTTCAGTTTCAAAATAGCCAATTTTCAGTGATTGCTCCTGGCACGCTTGCACAAATTTCAGCCGTCCATTTCTTCAGTCTCCCATACCTTTTCAGACAGACTATATGAAATAAGCGCTTTCAAGAGGCTGAAATTTTCACTGGACATTGCCTACTGGACTGCAAGCATGATTAACGACAGCATGGGGGCTGAAAAGAAAGTGTTTATTACGCCGAGAGCTTGACGAGCCAGACCATTTCATTCGTAGCCCCTGGAACACGAGAGAAAAGGCACACACAATTTCAATTACGATCACAGATGGCAGAACTCCTGTATGCAAAACATATTTCGGTAGCGAGATGCAAAACATGGGAGTCTCTGCTGCGTTGAAGGTAAAGCAAAGCCCTGGTCATCATACGTCCCTCAGATGCCCTCACTTGGCAGCCCATATCTCCCCGTGCCAGCCAGAGAGCAGACCATGATAATCTGCACAGTTCCAGCCTGCCCACCTCCAACTGCGTGTGTGGCTCGATTAATTAAGCAGTTACTACCCTACCTATGCAGCTAGAGACAGAATATAATTACCTTTTTCATTCCTGCGGCTCATGCTTGGGTTGGTACATTTTTTTTAACCAGCAGAGAAGGCACAGAAACAACGTTGCCATGAAGCAGTAGCATTAATGGGACCCTGCAACACTCTTCGTGCAGTGCAAGTAAACCTGCGTGACGTTTACATTAGACTTCCAGGAACACCCCAGCCAAATATTACACGTGCATGTGAAGCAGTAAGCTCGCAAATCGCCGTGAAAGACGCGGAAAAACCAACTGCTCTCTCTTCAATTCTCCTCATTATGCACCCCTGGCATGGCCTCTGCGATGTTAATCGGGCCATGGCTGTCCCGGCTGTCCTATTGGCTGTCGCTGGTCAACTTCGCGGCTAAATTCTGGCATTTCCTGTGACGATCAGCCGTCGTCGGTGCTGTGTATGAACCTCTTCTATGTCTGAACCTGTCCGCATGCTTTTGGTGTTTCTTTTGTTTTGAGTGCGCGCGGAACTTAAGTGAAGGACTAAATATTCCACTTTCAACGAGCTCACTCAACAACAAACGTTTATTGCTCCAAAAACGCCCTACCAGCCTGAGCACTTGCTTGCGAGCAGGCAGCCATGCCTGCTCTTTTGTGGCACCAGACCGGAAATAGACCCGTCCACATTGCGGGGAAAAGGACGAAACTCCCCGGCCTGTGACATATCGAAGGCCGCCGAACAGAACGTCGCGCACCGCCCCCCTCTCCGGGAGAGAGCGCGCAGCTTTCGTCGCGTTGTCCACGGTTGAGTTGAGAGGGAACATTTATGTGCGATTTTTCATCGCGCGTAGTTTCGGTGATAGTGAACGAATTTTCACAATTCTTGCGGGAGGAGATTGCTTTACCCCACTTACTTTACTTACTTTACCCCAAAATACATTCCGAGTAATCGATGGTAAGTGTTGCAGGGTCCCTTTAATGTACATACTGTCTATCCACAATCTACTGCACAGTGTTTTGGTGTCATCAGTGCACCACGTTGCCTTCTGGCACAAACATTTTCCCCTAAAATGCCTTTTCTGCAGCATGACTGACTGTCGCTTGTTAATCACTCATTTGTCATTTGTTAATGACTCATTAAAAACAACACTGCTGCAGGCCCAGAACGCGCTGCAAAGTGCAGATGATGCAAAACATGTAAAACCTAGCTGAATGAATAAATGAATGAATTTATTCAGAAGGTAGAGGTTGAACGCCTCATGTGGGGGAAGTGGAGGGGAATAAACCAGTGGGAGGATGGGGTTCAATCACAACGCGTGTCTACCCTGCACACGGACCACTTGATTTAGGTCATGTTTACTAGACCGGTGCGCCCGGCAAACATCCACAGGGTCATTAAGGTTTCTTTCACATCAATAGAAGGCGTTATCTATGTTTGAAAACTCAGTTGAAGATACAAATTTCCATTCTCAAATCGGGAGTCCAACAGGCCAAAGTGAAGTTTGTCTCATAGGGCTGCAACGAATCTAAGAACCTGAGATTTATTATTATCAGCACAAAACCTCGCATGCTGAAGCATTTTCGTGACTTGCCCAGGTCAAAAATAGGACTAGATTCAGGTATCAGCTCCGTGACAAAGTTGATTTCTATAACTGATACTGAAAAGTCCTAACGCAACCTGCTGTTTTAGGGTCTACCCAGGAATTGCAACAGGAAAAGGTGAGCTCACCACACTCCTCACCATAGGCCACTTTACACGTTGCAACACAAACCAAGTGAAAAAATTGGCTCCAATCCACGGTCGGCCAGCTGCTGCACATTGTAACGCCAAAACTCAACCTAAAGCACTTGCACGATGCAGCTCAACCATTAGAACAACTAAGTGGCTCTCAGTGCCCCCATCAGTGATAGCCTGCGCAGATAAGCAAAGGGCGGTGCTAAAAGAGTGCCACTCACTTGACCATGTGCGCCATCTGCCAGTCGGAGGTGACCTTGATGGGTCCTTCGATGGTCACACCTTCCGCCGTCACTGTGCCCACTTGGTACTGCACGTCAACCAGGTGAAAAATAAGCACCAGGACAGCAGAGCGCACAAGTTGATAGACATCTAAGGGCGTCACCACCTCGGCACGCACTCCTGAGCCACGAGAACACAAGATGTCACAGCTACCATGCTAACCGGCCACATCGTACGGGGCTCTCCTACTTACGAGCTTGTGTTCCTGTATTTAAGGACTGTTTTTGCTCCCAACAAGAAAAGCTAGTTCTTTGCCTGGTACCCCATCAAAAATTATCCCTAGCTAGCACAAGCTGGCTAAAGCAGATTTTAATAACTTTATGCAAAGCAAAACGCAACAAGAGATGCTTGCAGTAGTTGTGTATAAGTCAACACAACCACTGTTACTATTGTGCAATGTAGTGCGAATTTTGGAGCCAAATAAAGTGAGATCCACTCGCGAATAAACAGCCTGGCTTACTGCATCCAAACACTTTGTGCAAACAGAGTGCACATTCAAGTTCAGTATGTTAATCGAACAGATTTAGGGGAAATCTCAAGATGGAGTAAGTTTCAGTACGTGCATGAGTGCGCGCAACTCTATGCCAGAACATTCAGTAATGTTTCTGTTATCCTGAATTGCAGTACAACTTTCCACCCGCCTCACATTTCAGATGATTTTAAAAGAAATGAGCTGATGTGAAAGTTTATTTGCCTTTTCGTGAAAGAAAATTTACGATGACTACAGCTGACTGAAACTACATACTACGTGGTGCATTTCTATTTGTAATTTCAGTGAAATGGATACCTGCACTTGTGAAATTCACATTACCGTCTACATTGCTTGCGAACGCTTCAGTTCTCGAATTTGAGAAGCACATTGTTTGTTTGCAGACAGAATTACGTAAGCCTGTCACAACCAAATCGGGGGGTTAAAAAAAAAAAAAAGCTATTGTATCTATTAATTGAGCTCATTTCTAATGAGACACACCGAGTAACAATTCGCAATGATTTATCAATGTGTGTGTGTGTGTGTGTGTGAGAGAGAGAGAGAGAGAGAGAGAGAGAGAGAGAGAGAGAGAGAGAGAGAGAGAGAGAGAGAGAGAGAGAGAGAGAGAGAGAGAGAGAGAGCGAGAGAGAGAGAGACCTCGATCGTAAGCACACACTAAGCTTTAAGCAAGGGAAAGCGAAGTAGTGATGATTTTCAGGCCATCGTAGGTAATTAATCACTGCACACACAAGTATTTGAAGTGCTGTTTCAGGATCTCTGTACCTTTCAGTATCGATGAAAAAGCAAACATAAAAATTTTGTGTCAGCACTCCTTTAATTCCCCATTGAAAGCAGCAATGGTTCCCCACTGAACAACATTGTAGTGAGCTAACTCCCAAATCTATCTTTCTAATAGAGCAAAGCTGTATGTTGCTTAATGGTCCTTTTTAGAGGGCATTTTTCAGTTTTGCTAAAGTTTAAACATTTTCTAATCAGTCTGCCAGCTTAATGTACAAAGTCTACCAGAGCCTTTCCGACGACGTACATGCACCTCCCCCAACAAAACTTGCATTCAGAGGAGCAGTTTAGTTTCCCTCGCACCACCTTCCTGCCCATCTTTGGCAACGAATGCAGTGACCACACGCTCAAAAGTCTCCAGGGTGAAGTATCAACAAGTGAAAACCAAGGTGACGTCATTGTGGAAATTCTTGACGTGGTCACAAATGAGACGCGGTGTTTTCTAATCTTTTGGGGGGTGGAAGTTCAATACAAATAAGCTTCTTGAACATCTGCTAAACAGCGAAATGTAGGATTATGTTACAGTAAAACTTCATTACAAGAGACTCTCAAGGGACCCGGGAAACATGTCTCTTGTAACCAACGTCTCCTGTAAGCAATGTTGCTAACATGGGAAACATAGGAAAATCAACCAAACTGTTTTCATTCAAATGCCTCTTATAATGATGTTTTACTGTAGTCGGAATAGTTGCACACTAAGCGCACGACAAGATCACTAGGGAAATGTAGGATTATGTTACAGTAAAACTTCATTACAAGAGACTCTCAAGGGACCCGGGAAACATGTCTCTTGTAACCAACGTCTCCTGTAAGCAATGTTGCTAACATGGGAAACATAGGAAAATCAACCAAACTGTTTTCATTCAAATGCCTCTTATAACGATGTTTTACTGTAGTCGGAATAGTTGCACACTAAGCGCACGACAAGATCACTAGGGGTTCCTTTAAAAATGTGCGTTTACAATTAGGAAGGGCAGATTGCACAAGGCTGTATTGAAGGCCAACTGCACTCAAATTTCACCTCGACAAAAATTTATTTTTAATGTGTAGTAAGTACCCCCCAAATCAGCTGGGACACTAGAGGTAGCCCCGTGAAACGCCTTGTTATTCAGTCAGAAGCATTTTAAAAAGCTCAGTTGCAGACCACGCTGCACCTGCCAGTGGATCGCGTAAGCAGCCATGACGTGCCTGTGAAACTCCGGCCGTCCAGGGCTTCTTCCTCTGGCCAGCCACGCAGCTGGAAAACCAATCGAGCTCTGCTGCGAACGCTTCACCCATTTACTGCCCCGTGCGCGCGTATAGAGCTTGCAAGCAGGCTTGCTCCTGAGTTGCTGACCGTCTGGCAGCTCGCCGGACGGCTGCAACATCATTTGAATGGCTGCACTCTCCTTGATTTCGGTTTCAAAATTACAGATTTTTGCTGACTGCTTGTGGCGTCCACACGCGTACTTCAGCTGTTGTATTTCTCTTTTTCAGCAGACTATATGGAAATAGTGTTTTCAAGAGGCCGAAATTTTGAGTGCAGTTGGCCTTTTAAGTATGCGTGCACATGGGCTGTGCAACTCTGCGCCCCTCGGCCTTTAAGTATGCGTGCACACGGGCTGTGCAACCCTGCGCCCCTCTCGACACTTGCCCTGTCGAAGGAGCGGGCATCCCTGTAGTACAGGACTTCCAGGCAGCCAGCTAGCAGTTTGTGGGCCTCTTCCTTGGTTAGCTGGCCAGCTTTCTTCTCATAGGCATCACGCAGGAGCGGCTGTGAGGTCGCAACAGCAAGCAACCAGGTTAGGAGAGAACGTACCCAAACGGAAGCAAGAGCTTGCAGAGGCACATGACAAAACAAGTTCCCCACAACATGGCTATACTCAGGGACAACCTAAAAGAACGACAACAAAAGTTGCCCCTGCACCTAATCACCGCAGTGGGCTGCTACTCTGCGCGGTGCAAAAAGTGCCTTACTGTGAGTATTTTGAACATAACACGAGTCGTTTCCGTGATTTCTTGCGCTTCACCTGGTTATAAATTCTGGCAGAGACGACAAAAAAAAAACTAGGTGTCAAAAAGAAGACAATGTTGCACATCAAGTGCAATCTCGTTTCAAAACGCGCTCGCGCATTGACATCCGGGTCTGTTGCTTCGGCGGAGTGATACCCTACACAAGCTATTGCTCTCCTTAACTTGCACCCGAGTATAGTTATGCTTTGATTGTTTCAAGCTTTCATTACACAGACAAAGAACTCGAAGTCCACTAAGCGAATGTTTTACCCATTGTTATGACTGACATGGTCCTAGCAATGTTCACTGCAAGACATTACAGAAACCTCTGGGTAAAATTTAAAGTGTTAAAAAAAAAAAAAAAAAAGAGACCCAAGAAACAGCCATTATGTATTTTTCAGCTCCCCTACCCCCAAAATACGTAAATAAAAACAAGCTTCCAGAAAAAGAAAGAAAGAAAACAAAGAGGAAGACGAATCTAGTTTCCTCTCCTGCAAAATTCCAGCCCGCTAAGTATTATAAAACTGAATGTTAGGCAAATAACATGAAAACGAAACCATACATCTTTCTAGCTGGTGGAAAAACACAAGACCAGAAAACTGAGCCCAAAGTTTCCTCAAGGAGTCCGTCTGGTTATCTATACCCCCTCTTCACCCCCATATAAAGGTAGCGTGAGCACCTGACAATGTTCTCCAGTGAGATTCCGTTTATTTTCAGCTTTTGCCTCCCCTTAGAAATTGTTTTAGTATAACATGCTTTTCCTGGCAAAGGACAATTGAGACAGGCATGCATCGTTTATCGAGTCCTCAGAATCCGCAACAAAAGCTTTATGGAACTTTCCGAATGGCCAGCAATTGTGCAAAGCTTCAACTTTGTGAGCAGATCAGCCCTGCCTGAGATCAGGGCAGCGAGAGGGGCTGCCAATTTAGGTCATCGAACGCACTGGCCTTCGTGACCTCTTGACCAACTCGGTCGCTTGCTTTATCATAGATTTCAGTCTGTTCAAACTATGCTTACTGGTAACCCAACCATAAAAACGATGCAATCAATGTTCTTAAAGCCACACAACTATCCAAAGAGGATTTTGAGCTAGACAATGTGCTGCCATATGTGTCATCATGCTGTGGCAAGAAGAATATGGCCTTCTATTCAAGGTATTCAAGCTCTGAATGCCTTCTGTAGAAGTGATTAGGGTAAAACAAGCACAGGCAGTCTCTTAAGAAAACTCCGCACAACTTGCCCACCCCGCGGTTTGTTTCTCATAGCTTTTCTTCGGGGACCACTGCCCGTATCAATCGTGGCGTTGACCTTTTGCACTTTACTCAATCAGGCCTTGCTGTTGGCTTTCGGACAGTTATTTATCAAGCTCCACATACAACCTTCATACTTTGACAGGTTAAAAATTGCAGAGAACAACCTTTCTCAAGAGTACCTAAGCAGTGCTAGGCCATTTCTTCGCTTCACTATTGTACATTTTGGAACGGTGGGTTTCATTGTGGCTGTGTTCCCACTTGTGAATTGCAGACGTCACGCGACGTTTGCTGTCACAAAGTAATGAGCCGGCCATTGCTTTTTGTAGCTTTGCGACGGCGCAGCCGATCCCTCTCAGATTAAATTTCCTGGTCACACTATGGCATCGCAAACCAAACCAGTTAGCCAATCACAGACACAGAGTCTGCTGACGTAGCAGGAAACCAAATGCTAGCTTACTTCTGGCATTGCAAATAGCAACAATCCACCACCGACACTGCGACCTTCCAGGCACTCTGGGCGTTTGGTCAGTGGGTTTGGTGTACCCATTTACGAACAAACGAATAGTGTGGGACTCATCAGTGTGCAAAAACGTGTTTTAACCGTAAAAGCAAGCAATTTTCGTAGGTATTTAGATGGGTAGTGGGACGGTTGGCTGACTTGCAGCCATTTTGTAGCCCTGTCGGCACACTGTGGAGTCCAAAAGCGCCAGAACTTTTGCGCCTATGAAAAGGAGCAAACTTTACGGCCTGCGACGGCAGTGTTGTGCCACGAAAGTGAACGCGTGCATTTTTGCTGGCAATAACATGTAGAAAAGAGTCTACCCAGTGTTGTTATTTTGGGCTCCTCCCACAACTTGCAATGCTTAGGATCCTTTTCAGGTTAGTATAATGTGTTTTTGAGTGATTTCTACCTGTTCTTCTCACGATAGTGTGACACGATATTTGGGTGCCGATGTTGGAAACTGGAAAAAAGGCTTACAGGACGAGGAACATTTCCGCTAAACACAGCTGCATCATCGCCCATCAGAAGTGGGAACATGCCTTTAGTCCAGCTCAGCTGGCGGAAGACAGGCCGAGATATACTTTTAGACAAAGCTACCGTAGGAATAGATGGAAAAAGTGAATGCAGGTGATCCCACGATGGAAAGTCCGTGCAGGGGCTTAATGTTCATGGCCACTGTTTGTTATTATTAGGAGCCACCCACACTTTAAATTGGAACATTACGAGCTTTAACAATTTTTAATTGCAGAGATCTCTAGCACAAGCTTTTTTCCGAAAAATAAAAATTTTCACTTTGTGGTCTGCCTAAGGCCCATTACAGAAAAAAACAGTGTGCTGCAAAGGACACGTTTTATTTGGCTGTGCTGTTCTTTTCCATACCTGTGCACCACGAACAACCCCAAAAAGGCAGTTTACTAGGACGAAGCCAAAAGCCAATGCATTTTTCAGAGTGGTCAAGAACTACTACAGAACACGTCAAATTTACTCACTGTAGTTTCAAACAAAACACAGAGCACAAACAACACACTTTGTGGATTGGTGAAAGGGTACACTAAACTTTCAAGCAAACCAAACATATGGGGTAAGGCAGCTTGCTTTGGTCCCACTTTGCTTCAGGTTTGTAGCCATTACATCATAGAAGCCTTTTTTTTTTGTAAAGCCATGTTTAAAAGGAAAGAAAGGATGTAATGTTTACCTGAGCAATGTAGGCTCCGTAGCCAGTAGCCAGAGTGGTGCTCTCAAATGCCATGCCCAGCATGTCAACTTGGCCCAAGAACCTGGGTTTCACAGAAAGAAACACCATTCTGTAGTAGTCAAAAACTTTGGCATTACCAATACAACGACGACAAAATTTGTTAATTTTCATTGCATGCACTTAATGTGTTTCCACTTGATGTGTTCACTGAAGTCAGGTGAGGTCAGGATTTCGCAATATGAAGCCCAAATGGAGGTGCTTGGTGAACAGGCATGTGTCACTAACAGTGCACAGGGTGATGTCCAAAGGGCACGAGAAGCCCATGTGAAGAGCAGAGGGTCAAAAGAAGGTTATACAGAACAAGACTAATTTTGTCCCAAGAAAAGGAAGGAAGAAGAAGCAGGCCAATTGCGCAGCATCCCACACGCACAATGCTATGTGGATGCCAATGACTGGGGCAGGCCCACCTTTTAAATAGCTTTACTGGCATCTTTATTTGTACCTTTAAATTTGAATATCTTCATAAATACTTTAGTAAGGTTGCATTTAGTTTGTTCTTCAGGTTTATTAGTACAGTCAAACCTCATTATAGTGAAGTAGTATCAAGACAGCAAGCAAATTAGTTTGTTGTAACCGATACTCACTGTAAGAGTAGAGGTAAAAATCTGCTATAATGAATAGACAACCCGGCTTGCGTAAAAATATTTTATAAAAAAAAAAAATGCATTTTTTGAACCGAGAAATGAGTATGTGAAATTACAACAGGACAAAGTTCACTTGATGAACTAGGCCTGTGTCCCTATTTATTTGATGAAGGCTGTGATCTTCGTCTAATGGCTGCTCACAGCACTGAGCAGGATGAAGTTTTCCACAGTGTCCACGAACTTATACTTCTGCAGTTTCGGACTACAAGGTTTTTTTTTTCCCAAGTAGCTTCTCAGCCTCCTGGTCAAATATTTCTTCATTCTATCCGATATCGCCCGCGGCTCTCACGGTTTCAGTTTTGTTATGAAAGAGTAAGTGTCACTGAAATAAAGCGTGACCAACCAAAGTTTGCATTTATTTCACTATAGCTGATAATTCGCTATATCAGTGTTTGCTATAACGAGGTTCAACTGTACTACCTGCTTACGAGCTCGTTCATTTGGTTTTGTGACACCTTGTTTGTAGCTTTTGTTTGTGTAGGGGTTTTCGGTATGAGGTAACCATTTTGCACGTTCAACTTGCCCCTCTCTCCGAGTCCGTTCTTCTCAGCCGCTCAAGCTAACCACCCGTTATTTACCCTCCCGGTGACACTTGTTCACGGCGCTGCTGCTTTCCATAACGGCCAGGTTTCGTGCAGCAAATCTGCAAGTGCACAACTGCACACATGCATGCATACCCACCCACCCACTCATACACACTGTACACCTATGCAGTCTTAGTGGCATGCCTTTAAAATCGGGTATGATGCACTGTCGTGTAAGGGTTGTACCACGGAGCAAGAATAAAGACAGGAGGGGAAATGAGGCACCCTAGCGTGGCCAGATAGTGTCGCAAGTGCTTGGCATAGGTTAAGCTAGCGGCGTCTGCCGTGGGTGAAGAAATTGCGTGGCCGCCGCTATCGGCCTTTCACTGCGCAGCCACGGAAAGAAGTGCGGCCGCTATCAGTTCGTCCATCAAAGTGCCGCTACCCTCTCCTTCACTGCCGCAGCTACGAACGAAGCTTGGCAGTCCGCCTTGGTTTTCATTGTGACATCATCGGGTCGCTCGCCCACACTTGTCGCAATGGGCAGTTTCCCCTCCTATATATTCTTGCTCCGTTGGTTGTGCCAATGACCAACTCTGAACATTCAGTATAAAGGGGACGGGAGAGGGAGAGGCGAATGTGCTGTCTTTCACGTTGTAGCGTGACAATGTCATGTGAGGGAAAGGGCCCCTCTCCCGTTTTTTTAAATGCGCCTCAACTGAAAAACAACACTGAAAATGCTGACATTTGGGCCCAAGTTTGGAAATAGAGTGGCCTATTATCGTAACACTGGGAACAGTTAGGCACGCCTTGCATGGTCCAGACGGCTCATTTGTTGCGTTATAGCTACGTTGGACTGCCCCTGCTCAATGCTTGCAACGTTGCTATTTGGGCACAGGCAACGATAAGGACAACTGTTCCTTGTCTGTGACAGATAAGAATAAAAATTTTTCCGCCAAGCTGAAAGACTTGCAAAGTTGCTGAAAGAAATCCTACAACCCATGTCCCCACTAGCACATCGAAGGGTCAACAATTTAAATGTGCAACTTCTTTTTTTGTGTGTGTGTGTGTGATGGCATAGTTAGGCCTCACCGTCTCCTGCAGTGAAATCACATTGGCTCACAATGTGGTTTGATTGATGATATCTCAAATTTAAAAACTTCTGCTTCCTCCTACTTCACGGTAAATATCAACCATTTGTTCACACACAAGTGATAGCAGGTAAACATGCTTTGGCGTGTCTGAGAAAACCATTCAATAATGCCCGATTTAAATGCTGAAGTTGTAATGGTGCCACCCTTGAAAGAAACAATATTGCGGATGCCATGTGGCACACAGCAAGCCAGAGAGTTAAACGGAGGGCTTCTGTCTACAGTTTCGCGTGATATTGCCGTTGGTCACATAGCAGGCCATCCGCTGCAAAGCAATTCAGCTCATGTGCCAAGGACTGTGAGGTGAATTCAAATGTTCTAGGTTTTAAGTGCATCAATTGTATGTAGCGCAAAGGTGTTGCCATTTCAAAAAAGTTCACACAGCTTTGACATGTGACTAGAGCGGACGGGAGTGCCCATGACAGACGAGGACCGGAGATAATTGAAACAACAACTCTGGTGCGATTTTCAGTAAAATGCGTTGTCAGCTTTTTCCAAGGGGCCAACCTGTGTAACGGCTCGACCTATAGTCTGGTTTATTTGGTAACATGCAATTCTACTAGGCCATGAATATGTACATGATGTTTTTCACTTGCGCACAACGCAATAGCAAAAGCAAAAGAAAATACTCACGGAACCCCATCTTGAAGGCCAGCAATGATGTAAGTATTCCAGAGTGGGTCAAACTTGCTTCGCCTGGACACAGTAAGAACAATCTCTTTTTAAACCATCGGCAGACGTTGGACCCAATGAAGATACAAAGAACAAAAGATATTTGCTGCTTGACAAATGCCGGCATGACAGATGTTTTTGATGCAAGATTATTTTTTGTGTGCGGTGACTGCAGGCAAAGTCTGGTTATCTTTGTACAAGGAAATTAAATCTTTGAAGTACAGTCAAAAGTACAGTCTATGCTTCTGGCTAAATACACCAGAAAAGTTCAAAAGCAGCATAAGATGTAGTCTGGAGCATTTGTACGCATGGGATGAAAAGTGCTTTTTCCAACAGTTTTGCCCTCCATGAGATTCATCTGAGGATGCAAGATTAAGCAAGGTCATTGCAAGACCTTAAAAACTAAACCACTGTTTTGGGGACCAAAAAAAAAATAAAAAAAGAGAAAACCTGGGTGTGCTGGGGATGGGGAGAAAATGAACCTTTAATTAATAGCAATGTCCCCAAAATCATGAAACTTATAAAAAACTAAAATTCGGAGGAATTTAACAGCAATCTCCCGTTATAAGGAAGAAGCTTAAAGGGGCCCTGCAGACAAAATACAAGTTTGTTTTATTCGAAAGATTTAGTGTTTTACAGGGCCCTCAGTGCTTGTCTGGCAGCAAACGATGCTTTATTTACTGAGAAAGTAAACATTTTATCAAAATTTCAATTCTCCCGCTAAACCGTGTTTTCATGACGTCGATGATGATTATATCCGAGCAGTGACTTAAAACTAAGGACAGTCTGCAGACCAGGCCTCCTACCATCGCACAGACCAGGCCATTTGGTTATCTTGTTTATCGGCCACTATCATGGATCATCATGAGCAGCAGCAGCCTGTCTACGCCCACTGCAGGGCAAAGGCCTCTCCCATAGATCTCCAATTATCCCGGTCCTGTGCTAACTGCGACAAATTTATCCCCACAAACTTCTTGATTTCATCTGCCCACCTAACTTCCTACCGCCCCGTGCCACACTTGCCTACTCTGTTACCCTTAAATGACCGATTATCTTGCCTTCACATTACATGCCCTGGCCACGCCCATTTCTTCTTGTTAATTTCTACTAATATGTCCTTGACACGCGTTTGTTCCCTGACCCACTCGGGGAGAAATCGTGTTTTTTTGCAAAGCTATTCTGAAATTCGGGTTTTTTCGGGTTCAATTTACCGATGCACTAAGTGATACGGTAAGTTTATTTTATCAATAGGTATCATGCACTTCTTAACTCTTAAAGCATTAAACCTTAAAACCTGTATTTGTTTTAAGCTGGTGATCGGGGGCTATATCAGGGTTTTCTAGCAAATACTCTCCGAACTTTAGCGTTTATTTGGAAATGGATTAATAATGATGACAGTAAACAGCATTGATAACTTATAAGAAGTGAACAATTTTATTCACAATAGGCTGGTATTTGATTTTTTACACATCCTTGTTTACGCACATTATCATTGCATCTGCAACATGTCTGTTTCCATTCAACACCTGTCCGATCTTTGAGCGTATCTCATCTGGGAAAAATTTCTTTCGACATCACAGCTTCCATCTTATACGCCTCGAGCTTCGCGATCGCTCCGCCGCCTGCCGCTGCTTCTCTGCGGCGTTGATGGGATTTGCGCTGCGTGGCTGAGAGGGGCTCGTGCAGTCTTTTGGTTCTGTTTCGCTTCTTTTCACCTTTACGCGCCCTAAAAAAACTCGTTATGGTGACGTCTATAGGCAAAGAGTACGTTTAGGTCAATTAAAAAGCAGCTGCGTCTTTGTAGAGTACGCGATCGCCTGCAAGAGCTACCCAGGGACGCGGTTCTGCGCGCTTCGTCGCCGCTCTTGCGGGCGTCAGCGACGGCAGCAACATATTCATCCATGTCACCTCCAAAACATCAGGCACAAATGAATTCTACTGTCGCCTCGTTTAGACCTGATACTGGCACAATGATAGGTTGGCTTCATTTTGCAGCGTGGACAACGAATGCGGCTTCGTTTCGAATATATACGTCGCAGAAAAATATGTTTCGGGGATGCGGTTACCCAATCTTGGACAATAACTTAAGCCTTTTACACGGTGTAAGATATATTATTAGGTGAGGACACAGCTTACAAAACGAACGTGTGCTCTTCGTTTTGATAAAGTCGCCAAACTGGCGCCGCTGAGACCGTTGATTGCAGCGCCCTCCAGCGGCAGAGAAAAGAAGCTGCCCGAGCGCCGCCCACTCGGAGGTGTTCGGATCTCTTCGGCTCCTTGGCGGGCCTTCTCGGCAGCTTCCGTAACCGGTCATCTGCTCGATTTCTGCTTGCCGCAGCTTGGTTAGCTTGGCTGGTTCCGCCGGCCGAGGGTGCAGACGATAATTTGAAGAAAACCGTGCGAAAGCCTTTGCGCTCGCCCCAGTGTTTCAACGTGCTCTAAGCATGTGTTTTGAGTCGGTAACAATCAAAAGAAGGTATAAAACACTAAACCGAAGGAAATGTGTGCCGGGGTAGCCGTTCAGCACTCACACAAATGAGATTTTATGCTGCGCTTTTTATGCTTGCGCAAAGAAAAAATGGGGTGCAAATGTTTCAATGAGTACGTACCGCAACGTATGGCAAGAAAACGTGACAGTAATTAATGTTACCTGCGATCCTAAACGAATGAATGCGTGCTCTGCAGCCATCCCCAGCAGAAAATTATGCTACTTGCGGTCAGCATTTTTCTAAGAGTGCGGTTGCGCGAAAGCGTTCTTTTTGGTGCTTTGAGGGGATGTACTACTAAATGTCGAAGTGGTGCGCGCTCGCAAACGATGCAGTGCCGTCGACTTTACCATTGGCTACAGCCCCCCAAGCTAATCCGTGCAAGCAGCGGCAAAAGAAAGCGTCCGCTGCCCGAACAACGCCCCGACATACAAGGAAAGTAGGCAGTTTGTGAAATGGATTAAACTGGCGGCTAGTACGCTGATGTTTCTTCGTCGTAAATGACGTTGCACAACTGGGGTAAGTCCATGCACAAAGCAGCGGAGACGAATCGATGTTATCAAACTCACTGCCGGTGCCCAATGTTATGAGGAGCTGCGCGCGCGTCTTAATGAACTTAGGACGCCCGAAATCTCGCAGCTGTTTAAACAACGCAATAAATTACGCGTTAAGGTCGCGTGGTGTGAGCTCACATGGTGAGCTCAAACAATGTTACACATGCCGCTGGTGCCTGCGAACCACCTGGCTTCGGACAGTCGTTGTTCAAGTCACTTGAAGCCTCGGTCGCTTCGAAGCTTAGTTGAGAGTTCTGCCACCAGATGTCCTTTCAATCAAAGGTCCATGTGCGGCGCCACGGCGCCACCAACTCTATTTGACAGATTTTTGGGCTGCTGTGTCCACACCTAAAACTATATCTTACACCGTGGCCTTTTATAAGAATATAAACCATGCGAAAATGTTAAGTATATCCTAAGCCTGTGCATCGTTAAATATGTGCCCACACACGCCATATAGCAAGAACCAAGGCAAGTCAATGAAACAATGAAAAAATAAATGCTGTGCAAGTGCGGAATTAAGAAACATAGCTCTAACGGAAATGAAAAAAAAAAGTGCAGCTTCTGACATGCTAAAGACGTCCGTCTAAACTTAAGCCAAGTAGGGTTGACTAGACCAACTATACGCGAAATGCACTGCTATTTCGCGAGACATCGGTGGGGGAAGGGAGGGGGGGGGGACGCTGTGTACAAATTCGGAGCGGAATCAAGCAATGAACGTTTTAGTAATCCAACACACAAATTTCGCGTTCACTTTCCTTTTGTTTTTCTACTTCAACGAAGAGCTGATCGTATGGAGGGCGCATTTTTGGGAGTATACAGGGTAGGCTGTTCAACAAGCGATGAAAGGTGTCGTTGGAAGAGTGTGGTATGTGACGCCTTCTGTTTCAGTTTCTGCTTTATTCTGCAAGCTCCCTGCGCCATGTGACCATATTTCGCAGAAGCATTTAGTCGCGGACGTGGATTATATTGTAAGCCCGTCTCCACGCTGCTCGCACAGGATATATGTAGCAGATGAACATTTGCGGGCGTTCACCTCACGACAAGACGACTCTGTCGTGTGCCGATCCCTATAATTATGCATTGTCCATCGTACTTTTGTTGAATATTCCCGAAATTAACACAGACTGGCTTGTAAATGGTGGTGGTCAATATTTAAGGTATAATATTGGCAAACGTAACTGGCGTGCAGTCAGGTATGAGTGCTCCGCTGATTATGTAAGCGCACAAAACAGATTTAAATCGTAGTGTATAGCCGTAGCATGAACATCTAAGGCATGGTTTCTCAAAGTGGGTTCCGTGGAACCTTGGGGTTCCGCAGGCCCCTCCTCAGGGTTCCGCAAGCCACTGATAAATATTCCCTGGTTCCGCAGTCGCAAAGTCTTATATGGTGAACTTGAGGTGCGATCGATCTAAGGAACCTCCACTACTCACGCCCGAGTGTCAGTAAGCACATCTTGGCGCATAACAGAAACGCGCGAGCTGCGCAATAAATCTCGCCAGCAGCTTGTAGCCAGCCAGACTCTGAAAACGGGCCACATGGTTAAACTATTGCACTTGAAACTCGGCCTTATAATACCCCCATGCACATTTCTCCTGTTTGGAGATAGGTGCCGCTAGCGTACGCATTCGCATAAAGTCAACGGGGAAAAAACGATACCCTACCTTGCTTTTGAATTTATTGCACGTTAATGTAGCATGAACGGAATGAAAACTGGCGGGAGGGGGGGTTCCTTGGCACTTAACGGAACTTAGCAGGGTTCCCTGAGACCAACATGCTTGAGAACCCCTGATCTAAGGAACCGGTGGTTACGGAGACACGGCTAGTAAATTCAGGTCAGTGTAACTACAATCGGCTCTATCATACGCCGGTTCCGCGACGCTGGCCTGTGACACACACCTGGCGCTTATACAGGCCGAATATACTACACTAAGATCGCGTCAGAAACATTTACACTCTCATAAACACACCCCATTTGCGAACCGAGTGACTCCTCCACATAAACATGGATTTCAAACGCCCGCAAACTGTAAATCTCAGTCGTGAACGTGCCGCAAAAGCAGCGGCGGCACTAGGGAGCGGGGCGCGGACTCCCGCGGCTGCTTTCGAAACGGGCCGCTAGGGGGATTTCAGTGGCGCCCCTACAGGCCGCGCTCGAGGTGTATAGGCACAACGATATCAGGGTGTCAGTGCAGCGTTTGCCAGCCTAGGGTAGCGACCAATACTCAATGAGTTCGAAAGCTGTGTTTCCGGAGCTTGCTTCCAGAAAGTACTGGTTGGGAATGGTGGACCTTCAGTCCATGATTGTGCAGATCGCTACTTTGAAATTGTATATTCAGGGTGAAATCAGGTTTAGCTCGATTCTTCTGAATCATTTCTGGGGTGTAAAAACAGGGTAAAATCAGGTTTTACCCAAAAATGAACAACCCTACATATACCTAACACGAGGCACTTAATGAGAGCACTCTTTTCTTTTTTTTAAAAACAAAGACAACACTGTGACCCCAACCCTACAAATTTCGTACTGCTTGGCACAAGCTACAGAATTGAAGTTGTACGCACCTGTTGTACATGACACGTGTCAACCAGGAGTACAGAGACTTGGGCTTCAGCCTGAAGCCGTCGTGGAGACATTCCTCAGTGATCCTGCAAGGTAGTTGGCGAGTTTGAGTGTTACAGTGGGCCGAGGCTATTTGCCACTTAGCCCTCTCCACGAGGAATGAGCAACTTAGCAAAATATCTTTCAGGGCCCTTGCTCTAACACTAAGTAGCCCTTTCTCACTCCATGACCCAAAACTACTGGGACTCTTTGCAGTAGCACCTGAGATATTGAATCCAGCACGGGGTTCCCACAGCTGAATTTCTAGTGGTAGGTAAATACAGAAATGTGATGTGTGAAAGAGTATTAAACGAACATTCAAGTGAATTTGTTGGTCTCATTTGTGACTGCATCAAGCACGATTCGACTTACCAGTAAAATTTCCCACCTTTGGTAGAAGAGAACACAACATGTGCTGTCCGCAGCCACCACGCCAACTTTGCAATGTTTTTCATGCAGTTTTCGCATTGAAAAATGTGTGCAAATCGGGGGGGGGGGGGGAACCTGAAGATAACCCATGTAGCTAAGCAAATGCGCCCTAGACTTTGATCTGGTAACGTAATTAGCCAATGTGTACAACCTACTTCAGTGCCCCTTTCGGGAGGGCGGTAGTTTTGATACCACCCCATTATTTTCCTTTTTAGAAGGAAAGTAGAACCTAGCGTGTTTGTGCACTAAGCAAGTCCTATCGGTTTGAGCGAACACCAATGCAGTATTTGCATTTGCACCAATTTAACACTGCGATACGTGTACATGCGTATACGTTTTGCAATAGCTTAATTCGTACCTAGTCATAACTGAGACTTTGTAATAAGAATTAGCACACTTGGAGCTGCAGTAGCATACCTGCCACTGAAATATAACATGCCAAGGTTACGCCTAGATTACCAATTTAACCTAAATTAATTGCGACTTCCTGTGGCTTCCTAAACAGTGCAATGACCGCAACAATGCCAAGCTGTTAACAGCAGTGGCAGCAAAGCAGTGGATAGCTGACATTTTATTGTTCTTTCTTTTGGCACTGAACACATCAGACCGATGTCAATTTTTCCAAGAGTAGGTCAAAGCACGCAGAGCACCCAAGCTCACGGCGTGCCTTTTTCTGTGTAACCACTGTGATGCAACTAAGTGTGCCTGCAAAATTCGCCCTGTCTACTACACGGTATGTGTGCGAACACTTCGATGTCCGATTTAGCAAAACAAGTTCTCAAGCCTCTCATTTGTGATTTGCACAAAAAGTCTAGCTCAAAGCCTTCCGGTATTTTGACACAGGAGGGCCATTCTCAATGACAGGCGTATTCATGCCGTGTAGAATGAGCTTGCATGATTGGTTAGCCTGCACATTACACAGGTAACTAGTGTGGTCTGAACTGTGCACAGTTTACGATAAAGTGAAAATAACTTGCTTGAGATCACTTACATTTTCTGTTCAATGACACTTTTAAGGAACTGAAAATCGGCGTAATCGCCACTGGCTGTGGCTGCGATCTGGTCGTTGACCCTCAGTATGCGGGGGCAGTCTCTGAACCTGGCTAGCGATCCGTACGAGC
Organism: Haemaphysalis longicornis; assembly: GCF_048455015.1. Lineage (NCBI taxonomy): Eukaryota > Metazoa > Arthropoda > Arachnida > Ixodida > Ixodidae > Haemaphysalis > Haemaphysalis longicornis. The sequence continues at coordinate 54,676,817 of NW_027526361.1, read as the reverse complement.
CAAGCGTGTCCGCTGCGATCATGACTCCACCGTTGAACTTGATGCCCAGGACGGACGTGGCAGTGGTCATCGGGCTCCTAAAGAAGGGGAGAGAGAGGGAAGAAAAAAGGCGAGTTACCAGATGAACCGTCTTAGATGCTTCGCTCACAGGGACATTACGATTGAGTGCTTTGAATTCCCCCACAAGTGTACCAACTCAACCAACTCTGAATAGCCCCAAATTAACAGCTAGAGCTAAGCTAATCTACAACAAAAGCACATGGCCTTAATCTAGAGAACCAATTTCGCTGCACCACGAGCAGTTAAATTTGCAGCAAGCGTTTAAGCCGTCACACACACACTAAAGTTACGCCTCAAAGCTGAAAAAATTAACGATATGGTAGACTGCCGATCAACTCACTCAATGAGTGATGCAATGAAAGGGGTTAATGCACCTTTATACCTTTGTTTCCTATTTCAGCTTGAGTTAAGCTCACGCAAAAACGTCAACTCATCGACCAATGAACTACACAATGCGCCTCGGCCGGCGACCGTCGCGAGCAAGCATAACGTCCATTGTTATAGCGTCAAAACCAAGCTTACTGAGTTCGCTGTCGTGTTCCGTTAAACATGGTTGCAGGGATCGTAGGATGAAATTTCGAAAAACCAAAGGAAGCTTCTCCCGGCAGCACAGACATGTCGAACGCCATCTTTGTATTTGCCAAACTGGATTTGCGCCTCGCTGTGGTGCAGGATGGCACTTTCTCTTAGGTGTAAATTAAATTAATAAGCAAAATACATTAAAAACTAAAGTATTGCATAGAAATAACAATATTACAAGTACTAGGGTATGTAACGCTCATAATTTAGCAAAAACAATCAGTTTTTCTATTGCATATTTGGAGCACGTCTAGCCGAAATGGCGCGACTTCCAAATTTGCAACTTAGCTAGCTTCGCAGCAGCACACGAAAAAGAAGCAGACGTCCTCAGGCATCCAGCAATCTCTTCAGGCCAAGGATCAAGCCAAAGCACAGATCAGTCAGGTGAGCAGGGACTGGCTCAAATGGCGGTACTATCAAAATCCCAACCACTCCGCACGCAGTCACCACCTAGAGATTCCGTTGCCCCTGCGTCAACTCCTAGTCACCTCCCTAATACCTCACAATCCCCTCTTCTGGGAGAAGTGTACCAACTTGTCTTACAGGAGTTCAAGGCTTTCAAAGAGGAAGCCAAGCAACATCAAGAAGATGTGCAAACTCAACTCCGACAGATGAGCGAGCAAATTGGAGGTAACCGGCGCTACACTGAAACAGCAATAACGGCACTTCGACGCGAGATGCAGGAAAAACGCAGGAAGCGCATGGCAATGCGAGGACCGACAGAGGATCAATGGTCAGATACGGACTCGACATGCCATTCAGCCGCGAACTGAGGATTTGGCAGTGGAACTGCCGCGGGTACAATCGAAAGCAGTCGTCCCTCCAACTATATGTAGAAAAGGCTGTACATTCCCCGGCAGTCATGCTGATACAGGAAGCGCACAAAATGCCCATCAAGCTTAAGGGATACAACACTTTTCAAACAAACAGAAATACCGCCATTCTCGTGCAAAAGGAACTAGCTGTGTGTCATCATGATGCATTTGACTCGGATACCCCTCACGAATATGTGGAGATACACCCAGCCAAACGGGGAGGGCGTAGTCTACACATCCTGAACGTATACAGCAGCCCTAGCAACCGTAACCCCAATTTGGACTATCTAATCAAATCCTTCCTTACTTCGGCCGGCCGTGGTGCCCGTGTGATGGTGGCGGGGGACTTCAATGCTCACAATGTGGCGTGGGGTTACAAGCGAACGGACGCAAAAGGCAGGAAGCTGGAAGAACTGGCAGCCCGGGAGCGTCTCACGTTACTCACCGACCCACTGCAACCTACTAGGACAGGAAATAGCGTCAGCAGGGACTCATGCCCGGACCTGACCTTCGTACGAAATGTTAGGGAGGAGAAATGGGAAAACTTAGGGCAGAGCCTCGGAAGCGACCACTTTATTTGACAGACGAGCATGGACGACGCTTGTGGCAGATGGGAGAGAAGACGTCGAGCTTGCAGACTAACAGACTGGCACAAGTGGAGAGAAGCCAGAGAAAGACGGCTTGGGGAACAGGGGGGACCCAACATAGTGGACATCGAGCTGTGGACCCGAGAGCTATTATTGGACGTGGAACACCACACGCGAAAAATCGAAGCTCCAGACGGCGTGCCAGCTGTCGACTCGCACCTTCTTAATATCTGGGATGCCAGAGAGTCGCTCACCAAGAGATGGCGGAGACAGCCCCTCAACCGCAAGCTACGACGTCGAGTGGCCCAGCTTAGTAAGGAGGCAGAAGATTACGCCATAAAGCTTGTTAATCAAAACTGGAGAAAGTTTTGCGACAGCATGTCGGGCCAGCTAGGCGTGGCGAAGACGTGGAAGGTTCTTAAAGCAATGATGGAGCCGACTGCCACGAGGACTGAGCATGCCAATCGACTTGCTAAGCTGGTGCACCAATACCCCGGGACGGACCAAGAACTTATTGACGACCTCAAGGCCAAGTATCTCCGAACAGACCGCCGAACAGATTACCAAGGAGAACCCAACGAAGTCTTGGACGAACCCGTCACTATACACGAAATCAAAACTGAACTCGCCAACATGAAGAAGACCACAGCCCCGGGACCAGACCAAATCACAGCGAGAGCCCTCTACAACCTAGGTGAAGCAGACATTCAATCTTTGGTCGACCATTTCAATCGGGAGTACTGGATCTCTGGTTCGTTACCGCAACAGTGGAAAACAGCGGAAATTCGGTTTATCCCGAAACCGGGAAAGGACTTGAAGGTAGAGAATCTTAGGCCCATCTCGCTAACATCCTGCCTGGGGAAACTTTTCGAGCGAGTAATCAACACTCGATTGCAACGGTTTCTCGACGGCACAGACCAACTTCCGCACACACAGTTTGGCTTCAGACCACACCTAGGCACTGCCGATGTGCTTTTGCAGGTCTACAGGGACGTATACCTTCACCCAGACCGCATGCAACCGTGCGCGGTGCTAGCCCTTGATTTAAAAGGGGCTTTCGATAACGTCCTGCACTCGGCCATACTACGCACCTTAGCGGAGACTAATTGCGGCTCCAGAACCTACAACTATATCAAGGCGTTCTTACAAGATCGGAAGGCCAAGCTCTCTATAGGGGGACTCGAGTCAGATCTAATTGAGCTGGGATCGCGGGGTACACCTCAGGGTGCAGTTCTCTCCCCTTTGCTCTTCAACTTGGCGATGAAGGATCTGCCGCCCAGACTGAACCAAGTGCCAGGCATTCGTCACGCACTGTACGCGGACGACGTCACCATATGGTCAAATCAAGGAACTAGGGCCGACATAGAGGACAGCTTCCAACGAGCGATAGAAATCGTGCAGACCTTCGCCCGGTCCCGTGGCCTGGAGTGTGCACCGGATAAGTCGGAACTACTGGTGGTCCAGCCCAAGAAGCCCAAATACCCGATACAAGACCCCATCAAGCTGCACGTGGATTTCATGCCTATCCCCGCCAGGCAGGAGATCCGTGTCCTCGGCGTGCACTTTTCCAACATGGCACACAACACCACAGCGGTGAGTCGCCTGATAGCGGCGGCCAACCAGGTAGCCAGAATGATCAAGCGAGTGACCTCCAAAAACCACGGAATGAAGGAGACTGAAACCACTAAGCTGGTACAAGCCTTTGTGGTCTCTAGATACACATACGTCGCTCTTTTTCTGAACCTCAAACCCAGAGAGGAGGACAGACTAGACCGGGCTCTTCGTAAGTGCGTCAAACTATCTTTGGGCCTCCCAGTATCTACGTCCAATGAGCGCCTAATGGCTTTGGGGGTCCATAACACCACAAAAGAGCTCATAGATGCTCAGAGAATAGCGCAACAGGTGCGCCTCACGAGGACAAAAACAGGCAGAGCTATCCTAAATAGACTGGACATAACCCCTCCGACCACGGTGCAGGATCGATTCGACATCCCTCGAGAAATAAGAGAACGCATTCACATCCATCCCCTCCCCGGACACATGCACCCGGAACACGATCAAGTCCGCAGAACACTCCGGGCCCAATACCTCTCCAAAACGTGGGACTCCCACCCTGCTACAATCTACGTGGACGGTGCCGGCCCCACCAATGGGGTGACCACAGCAGCAGCCTGCTCGTCCAGTGGTAACCCCATCGCAATGGCATCCATCAAAACGACGGATCCGACCCGCGCGGAAGAGGTCGCCATCGCCCTGGCCATCTCTGCCCATCCTCGCGCCATTATACTAACCGATTCCCAAGAGGCTTGCCGAAATTTCCTCAGAGGCAGGATATGTCGCCAGGCCCTTCGCATAATTGCGAATCAGCCGCCGAAGGGGCACAGATCATATGGTTCCCGGGTCACCAGGGACAGACCGGGGGGAATGTCGCCGCGCACGCGTTAGCCCGCGATTCCTTATTCCGGGCGTTCACCCCCGCTGGTCGCCCCCCAGGAAAGGGAGCCAGCCGATCACCTTCACCCCCTTCACTGCGTACCGCCTACAGGGAGATACTGCTTGAACAGAGGCTCGGCAGGAGGAGATTTCCAGCCCCTCATCCCTCGCTACAAGAATGGAGGAGGTGTTACTCCGACAACTTCACACAAACACACTTCCAATTCCCGCAACCCTACACAAATACTACCCGGACATCTACCCAACACCACAGTGCCCGCACTGCGACCAGACGGGAGATTTACTCCACACGATGTGGCACTGCACACAAAACCCCAACATGAAGAACATCACACCGAACAACAGATCCACAACACAATGGGAGGCCACCCTGCTCAACCCGCATCCAGCTTGCCAGAAATGGCTTGCGGACCGGGCTGAGAGAGCTACTCGTCGACCATTGGCGGGCCCGACCATGGCTCTGAGCAAATAAAGTTTTTTCTCTCTCTCTCTCACATTCGCGATGCAAGTAATAGTGAAAACTCGTGTACCCCCCCCCCCCTTCCCCAAGAAAATTATCAACGGTTTTTACACGAAAAGAAAGTTTACTTCCCCTTTCTCCTCACAGCCCGGTTTGTATTTCGCGCGTTCGTTTTCCGCACTGAGAGAGAGAGAGAGAAGTGATTGGATGGAAGAAAGGAAAGGAAAGTGCACTGGGGATATTATTGAGCTCAGTAGGGAGCTCACCTGCATACAACCCAGTGCGGTGGGGAAGGGAAGAGGGGATAAAAGACTTGGGAGGAGGCTAGGGGTGGAATAGAAAAGGTGTGAAAGAGAAAGACAGGAAGAAAGGAGAGAGAGAGAGAGAGAGAGAGAGAGAGAGAGAGAGAGAGAGAGAGGGAAGAAAAAAAAAGAAAAGAGGGGGGGGGGCATTACATAAGCTTCCGCACTGCCTTGATAGTAGTTCGCGTCGCATCTGACAGATGGCGCCACCAGTCCACAGCGCGCGCGCAACTCGTGGGATCTTGTTCTCGGCGGTTGCACTCAGTCTCTGCAAGAGGTAGCGTCAACATCCCCCTCGCGAGGGGCGCGATCAAATGCAGAGCATTTCCGGGGGCGCACGACGTTAAGTAGTTTGCGTTACGTTAATGTTGTTGCACTTGTGGCAACTGCTGACCAGAGAGCGCTCGTCAGTAGTAATTTCAATGACTCAAGGATATAAGGCGCGTCGTAGCCTTCCATTCTGTGTTGGCTTTGTGGCGCAGTCGGTAGAGTGCCGTGTACATTGCGTTCCGCCCGCTGGGTCGAGGGATCGGGTAGTATTTTTTTTTATATAGTAGGGAGGGGTGCGGTGCGGACTACGGACGCCAACGCGGGTGACATCTTGCGTTACTGAAATGCTCTGCATTTAAAACAGTTGGCTGTCTTTTTTAAATAACTCGACTGCGGCCGCGTATGAATGTGTGCTGCGGAACCAGCGCTATTAGGCATGAAAGCCTTCAGCGGAAGCCAACCTATCTCCAAGCGTTGAACGCGCCGGCGTGGACGGTTTTCAAAAATAAAATTAATTACTGGCTGCAATTCAAGCTTAGTCTCTATGGTTTGCGAAGCTCGAATACGCCTGATCACACTGCGGATTTGGAAGTACGTCCGCAGGATTTAGTACACTTTGGGAAGCATGTTGTATTTCTTGTCAGCTAGGTTAAGACTATACTCGGTTCAACTCAAGAACGGCACCACCTCATGTAGTGTATCACTCCGCCAAAGCGCCGGACCCGTGACGTCAGTGCGCGCGCGTTTTGAAAGGGGTTTGCTATGAATGCGCGATATCGTTTGCCTTGTCTCACGCAGTTTGTTTGTCGTCACTGGAGTCGTTTATAAGCATATTAAGTCCAAAAAATCACGGGAACGGCTCACGCCATGTTCAAAATATTCCCAATAACGCCCTACTTTCGCCGCGCGGAGAAACATCCGGCTACGGTGATAAGGCACAGTGGCAACAGGCAAAAATTGGGATTACGAGGAAATGATTGCGTTCATAAAGGGTAAGATGAATGAAGCAAAGGAACGAAACCGATGGAAAGGGAAGAGAAAGCCGAGAAGCTGGTGGAATAAGGAAATAAAAGAGACTATTGACTAGCGAAGAAAGACGTCGAGAGAACATAGAGAAGCAAAAAGAACTGGTATGGAACCAGAGGTAGTGAAGGAGAAGTGGGATGTCTACCGTGGGAAAAAACGAAGTGCAGAAAATGGTGCAAGCAAAGATCAAGCAGAAAAGCGAACAGTGGGTGGCAGAAATACGGAAGAAGGACAAAAGCGCATCCAAGAAGTTTTGGAACCATGTAAAATCACTAAGCTCAAAAAACGATAACCATCAAAAATTCCTGATTGATGAGGAGGGGGAACATTTAGAAGGAGAGCACGCGTTGGCGCATACTCATCGAGTGATTAGTGAGAAGTTTAGGACAATAGTGGTAGGGAAACCTGCACCGATAACATCAGCGCCACAAAAGACTGCGGAAAGGGAAATAAGTTTGAGCAACCTTGATTGGAAAAAAGCAGAGCAAAAGGTTTCCCCCCAGACAGCGGTGGGCCCGGACGGAATACCAGTGCAACTGATAAACCTACTTGGACCTAAAAGTAAGGAATCGTTTATGAGGGCAATAGATAAGGTGATAGAAACCAAACAAATACCAGAGGACTGGTTAGAAAGTAGGATGAATTTAATATATAAAGGCAGAGGAAACAAAGCCAGTATTGATTCATACAGACCACTCACAGTAACATCAGTGGTGTATAGATTCGTAATGCAGGCGATAAAATCAGAAATTCAAGCATGGATGGAAGAAAATGAAATACTTGGGGAACTGCAGAATGGATTTAGACAAGACAGGCGACTGGATGACAATCTGTTCGTGATAACGCAATGCATTGAAATTGCGAAAGCACAGAAAAGACCACTATGGATTACGTTCTCGGACATTAAAGGGGCATATGACAACGTAAACAGAGAACGGCTGTGGAGAATGCTGAAACTCCTGGGATTAGATGACGAGTTAGTACAGTTCCTTATAGCAATCTATAAAGACAATAGAGTGCACCTTACTTGGGAAGGACAGAAATGCGCCCAGCAGGTCAACATCCATCGGGGACTGAAACAGGGATGCCCTTTGAGCCCAATACTGTTCATGCTTTACATGGCAGGGTTAGAAAAGAAACTGGAAGAAAGTCAAGTAGGGTTTAGCCTAACCCATATGCTGCAAGGCGAAGTGGTACAACAGCATATTCCGGGAATGTTATACGCAGACGACATTGTTCTTTTAGCTGATAACCAAACCGATATGCAGCGGCTAATAAATATTTGCGGCCAGGAAGCCACTGACCTCGGGTTAAATTTCAGTGCAGAAAAATCAGGAATAATGGTTTTCAATGACACTACCACCGACGTAGTGTCTATCCAGCAAGGCGAATTACCTAGAGTGAAGGAATATAAATATTTGGGAGTGTGGATAAACGAAGGGGATAACTACTTAAGTACTCACGAGGAGCAACTTAAGGTTAAGGGGAAGCGAAACGCAGCTATAATTAAGCATAGAGCTCTGTGGGGGTATAACAAATATGAAGCAGTAAGAGGAATGTGGAAAGGAGTAATGGTTCCGGGTCTCACGTTTGCGAATGCTGTACTCTGCTTAAAATCAGACGTTCTATCAGGCCTTGAAGTAAACCAGAGAACGGTAGGACGTTTGGCCTTAGGCGCGCGTGGAAAAACAACTAACGAAGCAGTTTAGGGAGATATGGGCTGGGCGTCGTTTGAAGTTAGAGAAGCTGAGAGTAAAATATGCTTTGAGATGAGGTTGAGGGCAATGGATCAACAAAGGTGGGCAGCTAAGGTTTTTAGGTATCTATACTTGAAAAGCGTGGTCACGCAGTGGTTAAGAAAGACTAGAAGGCTAACGATGAAATACGGAAAGATCAGTGGAGAATCCAAAACAGCCAAGGTAACCAAAAAAGAGGCAAGGCAGATTGAAACGAATAAATGGAGGGAAAAAATGGAAGCTAAAACGTCGTTAGAGATGTACAGGGCTGAGAAATTGGACATCAGAAAGGAAAATTTCTACGATAATTCCCAGGGCAGTGCTTTGCTTTTTGAGGCTAGAGCAGGTTGCCTGCGAACTAAGAGTTTTGTGAGGAAGTATTCACAAAATGATGGGGTATGTGTGGTCTGCGGAAAAGAAACAGAAACTATGCGGCACATAGTGTTAGAATGTGAGGGTATCCATCCAAATCTACATGAAGGGAATATTGGGCTTTTAGAAGCCCTAGGATTTAAGGGTATCAGAGAGGAAGTTAACTTCAAGGCTGTCGAGGTGGCGAAAAGAAGATTAGAATGCTGGTGGACGAAAAGCAGAGAGGGGAATATTGTCTAGGACAGTTACCACCTGTAACAGGGAAAAGAAAGTATTTCGGGCCTAATAAGCTTTAGTGCCTGCCCTAAGCAGCGCTAGTATTAAACCAAGAGTGTAAAACATGGTTATATTAGTCCTTTTTGGTAAGATGACATGTCATCATCACGCTTCAAAGGGGAAACCAATAGGAATCATCAGTGCCGTTCTTAAGTTGTCACCGAGTATAGCTATTTGTCGTACTCTTCGTGCGTTGCTTTACAACATTGGGAAGGTTAAAGCTAGCGAAAAAAATTTTCAGATATATGTCCAAAAGGAACCATTGATCCCACAATGACTTATGAAATCGGTCAAAAAAAGTCCGAGTACACCTAAGCACTTTGTATGTGCTGTGAAAGCAAAATCACGTGTGGCACTACGACGTCTGAGGCGCTTCGGCCTTGTTCTGTTGAAGGGTTTCATCCTCTCCCAGTTTGAAATGCTTTGTATCGAAATACGCTTCTGCCAATTGACGCTTTCGAATGGCTTCGATCTGTCTCCTACGAGTTTCCCCGCTGCTTGTTGCAGGCCCGTCTCGAGGTCCTCGAAAGCTCTCAAAGTAATCTCAATGAGAAACGCAAGAAACCCAATCCTCCTCCCGCCACCTTAACCTCCCCTAACTCCGCTCCTCCTCCTAAAGAATCAGAATCAATGGCCCTTCCCCACATTCATGATATTCTCTCCCAGCTCACAAACCAGCTAAGTGGAATAACTCAAGAAATTCAACTCATCCGCCTAGAAAATCAGAGCCTTCAACAAGAACTCTAATCTCTACGGGCTGATCAATGTTCCCTCCGAAATTAAATCAGCATTCACAACCCGACCACATCTTCCCCAGACCACACCTATGACCTCAGCACTCCTCGCACCGAACGCCCCAGTAAAAACCTGACTCGCGCTCACGGACGAGCTCTCCCTTACGCCCGTAACTCCGATGCAGCCCTCTCCTCCCCCCTCCCGGATGCCAGGGACACGGCGTCAAGCTAGCTTAACCACCATACTTCAGTGGAATTGTAGAGGCATCAAACAAAAAAGAGCAGCTCTCCATCAATTCATCTGCACCCTCGACCAAAAACCAGTTGTTATAGCCGTTCAAGAGGCCAACACGTGCATAACATTACCTGGGTACATATCGTATGGATCGATCGACACCTCCCCAACTTTAAGCTTTGTAAATAAGGCCGCATCAGCTGTTCATCACATCACACCACAGCACGGATGTAACCACACCCTCCTGGAGCTTTTGTCCCCGTCCACCAGAACCAAGTCCAGCGTATTCATACTCAACATATAGTGTCGTCCTACCCAAAAGTCACCCGACATTAAAGCCACGATCAATGATGCCATCAAAATCACCAGAAATAGACCTCTTTTTATTTTAGGAGATTTCAATGCCGCTCATCCTAACTGGGGCTACCACTACAAAAACCAGCTGGGCTCCATTCTGGCCAATGTTTTCGACGACCTTAATCTCAACCAACCCGATTCACCAACCCGCACTGGTACAAGCGTCACCGGAGATACTACCCCGGATCTTTCATTTCTTTTGGCGCCCTAGACGTCTCCTGGTTTCTCCCGCAGGAAAACCTTGGATCTGATCACGAGCTTATACTAATAACAATTAAAAACCACATGTACAATGCTCAGCTGGGGGTGGCACGCCTTACCAACTGGGACGCCTTCAGAAAAGCAAATTCTTCCAAACCTATTGACCCCAGTTGGATTGATGATTTACTTCAAACTGTTCACTCAACAAGTTCAACCAAAACCGTGGCTATCACCTACCACACCCCTGATGTCGACCCGAAACTCTTAAGGCTTTGGGAGGCACGACGGAGCCTCACCAAGCGCTGGAAGCGACAGTGGTACAACCGCAAACTGCGTCTCCGAATCGCTCTTTTAAATCAACAAGCAACAGAGTACGCCAACCAGCTTTCCAAAGAAAATTGGCTACAGCTGTGTGACAGCCTCCAAGGTACTCTGACAACCAAAAGAACTTGGCACCTGCTCCGGCATCTCATCGACCCCCAAACCAATAGGAGCGCTTCTCATCGAGCATTGACCCAAACTCTTCATTCTTTCATTGGCTCTTCTGAAGCACTCATGCGTTCCTTAGAAAATAAATACCTTCACACAGCCAGAAATTTCACTCCGCCTCCCTACACAGGCCAGCCAAATCCGGACCTTGATCGAGATTTTCAATTTTACGAACTCCGCACATCTCTTTCCGAATGCAACAAAAACAGCACCCCGGGCCCGGATCATGTGACCTATCGTCTCTTAGCCAACTTGGATGACGCCTCAATGGAACAACTTCTGCAGCATATTAACGCCCATTGGAAATCCGGAAAACTTCCCCCACAATGGAAAACAGCAGAGATCCGCTTTATCCCGAAGCCTAACAAGTCCCTCCATCTGGACAACCTTCGTCCTATTTCTTTAACATCTTGTGTGGGTAAATTAGTGGAGCGCATGTTACTCCGACGTCTACAACCCTACCTAGAAGCCAAGGATCTCATCCCAAATACAATGTATGGCTTCCGAAAACATCTGTGCACTCAAGACATCCTGCTTCGCATAAAGGAAGAAATTCTTATACCAGCCTCCCGAAATTCACCTCGTGCAATTCTTGCATTGGACTTAAAGGGAGCCTTCGATAACGTCTCTCATTCTGCCATACTCTTCCGTCTCAACGAAACAGGCTGCGGCTTGCGTACCTACTCCTACATTGCTGATTTTCTCACCCATCGACAGGCGATCCTCAAAGCAGGCGATGTGAAATCTGATCCCATCACTCTAGGAGATCGAGGCACTCCTCAAGGTTCTGTTCTTTCACCTTTGCTTTTTAATATCGCTCTCCTAGACCTTCCTCGTCAGCTTAAAGACATCCCCCGTGTTAATCACGCACTGTATGCGGATGATATTACCATTTGGACTGACACGGGTTCTTTAGGTGAAATTCAAGATACCCTTCAAAAAGCCACTGACACTGTAAAACAACATGCCTCATCAATTGGCCTTCGGTGTTCCCCTCAAAAATCTGACCTCATCATTGTACGGAAAAGTCCACCCGCATCCAACAAAGAATCAGTTCAAATTACCCTCGATGGTCAGCTTATACGTCCCAGACCTTCACTAAAGATACTTGGTGTTACAATACAGGCCAATACACGGAACGATCAGACATTATTCAAGCTCACCACAGTATTCAATCAAGTTACCCACATGCTTCGTCGCATCTCCAATCGTCATCGCGGCATGAAGGAGGAAGACCTTCTCCGCCTTATCCGCGCCTTCCTCATATCACGGGTCATCTACATCGCCCCCTACCTCACTCTCAGCAAAAGTGACACGGAAGCCATTGATCGCCTCAACCGCAAAGCTATAAAGAAAGCTCTTAACCTTCCTATGTACACCGCGACAACTAAACTGCTCCAATTAGGCATTCACAACTCGCTCACGGAACTCATCGAAGGTCATCTTTCCAGTCAACGTCTCCGTCTAACTCAAACACCAACAGGACTGGCACTTTTACAGGAGCTCAAAATGTCAATTCCTCAAACCACGGACAGAAAACCTCTTCCCCATAATTGGCGTCAATCCATTCGTGTTCGCCCTCTTCCCAAAAATATTCATCCCACTTTGCACTCCGGTCGTCGACACGCCCGTAGCCAAGCCCAAGAACAAATCTACGGAAAAAATCCTAACGTTTTGTACACAGATGCCAGCCCTTACTCCAATCCGTCCCATTACTTAGCCGTAGCAACCACTAAAGACACGATCATACCTGCGCCTCAATGAAGACCACATCTACCTGGGCCGCGGAAGAATTTGCTGTGGCCCTCGCCATCACTCAAACACCCGCCACAATTCTAATTACGGACTGTCAAGCCGTCTGTCGCAGCTTTTTATCAGGTTACGTGGCCTCAACTACGTGGAACCTCCTGGCTCAACACGCCCCCAACAGGAAGATCGACATTGTGTGGACCCCGGAACACTCCTCACTAACGGGCAATAATTTTGCCCATAGACAAGCCTGCGAACTCTCCTCCCAGGCCTCTGAGGAACCACCAAGTCTCGTTCCCCTGCTCACATTTCAAGACATAACCCAACATTACCGCACATCAAGACAAAATTTTCCCCCTCCTCACCCGCATCTTACTAGAACAGAAGAAGTAATACTCCGGAGGCTTCAAACAAACACCTTTCCTCACCCAACTTGGCTGCATCGGATGTACCCCTCCCAATACTCTGCCACATGTAAATTCTGCCCTAACCCATGTAGCCTCATACACATGATCTTGGGGTGCGCACACAACCCAGCCCTCCCTCCTTTACCCACTTCCCTTCCCCTTCCTGAGCTGTGGGAGAACCTGACGACCAGCGCCGGCTTGGATGCACAGCAACTCCTGGTGTCCAGGGCTGAGACAGCAAGGTCGTCCCATGGTCTCCTGGACTGAGGAACCACTCCCACATCACCAGGCTCACAATAAAGTTTTTCCTCCTCCTCCTCCTCCTCCTCCTCCTCCTCCTCCTGCCGCCGTGCAATATGAGAGAGTTGCAGTTTAAGTGCTTTTTAGTCTGCTCAATCTGGCTGTGCTACTCCGCGTCCTTCACCTACATTGTACTTACTGGCATGGTGCACTTACCTGTCGCTACTGTCAAGTTTAAACGCTTGCTCTGTAGAACGCCTCGTACTTGAGAATGCTCCTGAAAGAACAGTTTCAACAGCGGAACTGTTTAAGCTTGAGTTGCAGCCGTGCCGGGCGTAGCTCAAAAATTGGAGCAGCAAAGTGGAGAGGAGGAAAATGCTAGGCCCGGAAGTGTGAGGGGAAGTGGTGAGGAGGCAAGGAGCCGACAAGCAGGTGTGGGGGAGTGGGCTTCGCAGCGCAGATGCTCGGGTGGGGAGACGCGCGGCGGGGATTGGCTGCGCCAATGATGGCGCAAACTCTGACGTGCAGGTGTTCTCCTAGTCGACATAGAAGTCGTGCGCTCGGCGGCACCAGTGTCCGATATCTGTACCGATAAGATGGCTATCCAGTAGCTTCCCCTAACACCCTTCACAACTATATCCTTTTCTCCTAGTAAGGCTGCTGCTATTGCCGGTAGTGAAGACCACCAGCTCCGCTGCTTCCTCAGTTTTCACAACTAAAATGCAAAGGTGGCTGAATATTTTTCTGCCCCATATGCCAATGCAGACCCCATAACCGGCTTTTCCATACAATGGGCTATTAAAAAGTAGAACATGTTGAGAAGACAAGTAAATTATTCAATACTACCATAGTCCTTCACTACTAATAGACTGCCTATGCTGGATGTTTACTCTATATAAAAGGCCACCATCTGCCTTATTCACAAAAAGGCAGACTTTTGGTTGTAACAAGCAGATGTTTACATCATGCAAACTGCTAAAGAAAACAAATCGAGTTGAATTACGGGAGAATGTCGCAAGAGCATGTTTTCTCCTAAATTTTGTCTATGCACGTCACTTCACTTAACCAAATCACTTCGTGCACTTTTTATTTGCAGCTTTTATTCCGTTCCCATCCGACTTCGAATTTGTTAATACAAAATGTGCGAATGTGTCATTATATACGTTCGTGCATGTTTTGTGTTCGTAAAACATAATTTTCGTAACCAGCAAGAAAGAATTTTTGCAGGTTCCCTGTTAAATTCTTTGAAGCCCCTTAAACTTGGTATCGCTCTGGATCACATTCGCGGTGATGTGAAGACGGGCTACCATCCTCACCACCCAGATGATAAAGCACGACATGAAAATGGCGGCCTTGCACAGACAGAGGGGGTACGTGGAGGGGGTTGCATCTAAACCTGGGTCAAATTTTTGAGTTATGCTGTTGTTAGTTATTACTTGACCCGTCCCGTCGCATATTCCATGAAGGGAAGAATTAGGGGGTAGTACGTTTGAAGCCTGGTTTGAATCCTGAAGCGTTCAAGTGGTGGAGCGTTCTCATTTCCAAAACATAACGGAAGAACACGTAGCTCTCTGCACATTTGTTTGTGTACGTGCTTTGGAGTTGGAACTGTACTCACCCTTTAGGTTTATGTTACCCGCAAAAGTTTCTATAAAATCACCTTCGTAGCATCCACACATTATAGATCCCCGCCTGTTCATCGTCATTTTGAGTTTGCTGCAGTTACGATATCCCGCGGCAATTCTGTGTAATGAGGGCTTACGTCAGCTTTCGCCCTTACAGCTCTCTCAGTTGGTGATATTGGGAGCGGTGATTTTTTTACAGTGGGTATAGATGTTAAAAGGTTTGTACACAATCCGCAGAACTGCCTTATTGTCTTGTAACGTATGCGCCAGAATGAATTGTGGAGCAATATTAGCTTACCAATGCTTGACGTTGGGCTAGTTGGGTACACATTACTCACACTAAAAAACAGCGCGGAGACGAGGACGGAAGAAGTGACTTTTAGTGTGAACAATATTAGCAATAGAAGGGAGAAGATTTACGGCAACTTCTCATAGCATTTCAAACAGCTGTGCAGCTGTTTCCAGAATTCGCAATCCGCGTGTCTCGGTAATTGTCGCCTGTTTTGTTCTTTTTTAACAGCTAAGCTGTTTAAGCTTGATATTTGTCCGGTGGTGTTAGCAAGAAAATACCAAGAAAAAAAAAACTGACAACTGCTATACTCCGTAATGCGAAATATGTGCGCAGCGCGAAGTGAAGTCTTCTAGGTCACAGCGCATATCTGCTACGTCTCAGGAAGAGATCGCGCGATCAGCGAACGCCCGGCGGCGCGCGCTACTCTGCCGTTATTTCGCAGCGCATCGCCACCGCTTAGCAGGTTGTTGCAAATTGCGTTTTAACCTCCCGCGCAAATATCAAGTGGTTCGGATGAGACATGAGAGGAGGAGACACGGCTGGCGAAAGTGTGAGGGGGAGGCAGTGAGAGAGATAACGCCACAGTAGCGCGTGCCGCCTTCCCCCTCACGCTGTCGCCGATGGCTCCGACGAGCGTCTCGTGCGGGCTCAGCATACTGCCCTCGCCCTAACACTTTCGCCACACTTTCCTCTGCCATTTTCTTTCTGTCTTCGCTCGCTCAGTTACAACGCCGTCGCCGCCGCCAAACCACAGTAACGGCCGCCGTGCCGTGCACTAAAAACTCCTCCGGCGCGAGGCTCCCGGCATGATCTTCGTGCAGCTCCGTAGGCAGAGCAAAGCCTCGCCTAGCTGTGACGTCACTGCGCCGACGCGGCGACTTCGTGACGCCGCCTCAGCGACCCACAGCGCCTCGTGACTCTGCGCCGAGCACATCGTTTATACTCCCGCAAAACATGTGTCGGCCAAAAAAGTGTGCAGCTCTCGAGGAAAAAGCACAGTGCAGCTCTCTAGGAAGAAGCGCAGAGCGAACACCGTCATGTTGCTGCTCGAGAACACATGAGACAGCTACGATACAATCGAAGCCCTCGAAGCCGCCGCGACTAAATGGCAGCGAAGAGCGGAAGATTCCGAGTAACTGCCCGTGAGGGGTGAGGCCACGTTTTTCTGGATTTTACAAGGCCGTTCCTGTCGGTCACTCATATTGACAGCGGATCCCAGGGGGAAGAAACTAGGTAGACCCCCTGCTGCACTGTTTCTCCAGCCTTGCAGCACGAGTGAACGCTGTGCCATTTTTTTGCCTTGCTGGCCATTTGTAATACCCGGAACGACAAAGCACAAGTCTCCACCATAAATGGTCTGAAGGTGTTTAATCAACTGTCAACACATACAGTGCAGCAACTTAACAAACAGGGCAAACGCGATGCATTGTTAGTGGACGACTATGGACTTGGAGAAACATTATTTTCAAACAGTGCGAAACCACGACAAAATGCTTTGCAGTTGCACGTTCTCAAAATGTGTGCCTCTGATTTACCAGTGCAAATAAAACAAAGGGTATCAAGTGTGCATCATACTCCAGGCATTACTTATGTTTTGTCACAAGACCTTTCAGTGCAGAAATAGTGGACTCATGTGAAGGGGCGAAGTTTGATGTACGATGCTTCACTGTCGTAGCCGTGGTGTTGTCGCAGGTACAATAACGTCGAATCCCCCCCCAACGAAACAGGGTTGTCAGTAGTAAGTCTGCTTCATAACTTTCTCGGGATGCACTCGATATGGTAAACGTGCGCGAAACAACAATGACAGAGCAACCGTCACTCCATTTAGGTCACATGCCACCCTGCAGTGAGAACGGTGTATTTGGCGCCATTACCCTGCGAAGTTTGAACATAGTGAGCATAGGCAGGATATGGCAAGGAAAGGGCAGACTCCTTTCCTTATTTTTTTCGCATTGAAATAAAATATCTACTAGGGGTGTTTATCGCTGTACTCAGTGGGTGGCACAAAAGAGGCAACAATAAAACTACAACAGCACACGGTGCATGGTTGTGCGTACGTTAGTTGGGTAAAACGTTTCGCGACACGCAACGATACTCTACGTTCACAAGGTTAACGCCGATCAATATCACATCCAACACCACTTCCCCAAACTTAAAAACGTCAGTGCATGCAGTTGAACAACAATGAAGGGAGCACACCACTGCAGACTGAGAGGAAACATGTGCTACCGTTTTTAACTTACTGCTTCCCACTCCAGCCCTTCTCTAAAGCACGCGCAAAGCTATGCTTACATTTGGTACAACGTTGGGAACCGATTATATGGCCGTCTGTCTACACGTACTTTGCGCTTGCTGTGTTCAATGTAGAACATTCAACCCACTCATGTTCACACGAGAATGCTATCGCTCCTGCAAGTACTTAGTCAGTGCACTACTATATGATTGTGTTATCCCCGTAACGCATGAAACTCACAGATTGAGTCCACGTTAAGCTAAGTTCCCAGCAGCACACAAACAAATCTTTGTGCAAGGCACCTCAACAGTACCATCGGTGAGAGAGCTAAGACACAACAACGAAAGTTGTCTCGCAAACAAAAATAATAATAATAAAGAGAAAAAGCGTGAAATATAGGTTACAACAAAACATTCTATTTGCCTACCAAAGGTGAGACAACCACGCTACGGACTGTACGGACGATTATCTACGGGCTTTTGTGTATCAGAAAGGTGCTCTTTGCGTCGGTGTCGACAAGAGAAGAAAGCGCCGTGTCTTCAACTTGTGGTCTGTTTCAGGCTTCCGGCAAGTCAGTCATACTTGTGAAAACCACTGCGGGAGCATGTCCAGTGCTACCACACACACCACAGCTTGCACCACGGACGTCATCACATCACCAGGGAACTTTCACCCCTCCCTTCAGTCTCAAGAGTTCAGGAACGGAGTCATTGCACAAAATTTTGCGTAAAGAGGGAAGCTTGTGGCCAGACAGAAAACATTCAAAACGAGTGCAAGTTAAGGTAAAGCTCCGACATAAAGAGTGCGAAAGGACACTGAAACAAAGACTTTGAGCGTCCAACTCGACACGAACGCGCTTTCTGCAACTTTATTGCGGTAGAAGTTTGCTGTATCCAGGCTATCTTTAACTGCATTGCAGCAGGAATTTTGTCGCATCCCTCACAATCGCAATAGCAAGAGGTAAACTGCAGAGAAGGGAGAATAGATCCATGGATGAAGACAAATGTTGTCACTTTGGAAATAAACATAATACATATTCATTATATCTAAGCGAAATAAATGAACGAAACTTTATGTTTTACTCAACTACGACTGCCGAGGAAGCTTTTCTTGTTCTGCAAGGGTATTCTGTTTTCTCTTTATTGCATTAGCATGCTCTCAAAGCGATGGCCATTGGCATACTGTTCTAGGCAGTGACAATTTTGAGCGTAATAATCCAAACAAGTGCGTAGGCTTTCTTTTCAAGCCTATTTACCCTTCGAGACTTAGCAAACATTGATCTTCCGGTTTATTTTGAGTCTTTTCCTTTGCAGCAGTATTCTGGTTAGGACACTAACACGTAACATAAGTGCTTGTTTGTGAGCGTAGCGTACTATTCTTCTCAACACGGTGTAGGTTGAATACTCGAATACGATGTTGCCTAGCTGTACGGCTAATGTAGGTCATACGTGTCTGTTCGTATCGAGTGTGACGAGGTTTTGATTGCTGAAAATGAAGCAAATAAGCAACAGGATGTTTCACAGTGTGAAGACGAGGTTTGGTTCGCATTTACAGATGTGCTAATCCACTCTGTTTCTACAAGATGCTGTCACGAAGGCTGAAGCTCAAATGCATAACAAGGAAGCCAGCATGCAATGGTTGAGTTTCAAGCCAATAACAGTACCGTGGCTACGTTACTTTGTTCCCTCTTTCCATGCTGGCTCGTTTTGTGGTAATAAGCGGCCGTTCTGGCTGCAGCGACGACACAAACACAGTGCGACTAGAGCTAAAAGGAATTGAAACCACAGGTGAATTTAAAGGTAAGCACCTCAGTGGGAACATAACTTGCGAAGACTTTGCACTAATGCAAATGGAAAAGCATTGGAAAAGCAACGTCCTATAAGACGTGGTTGCCGTCCGCTCGCTGCTAACGCGGCGATTCCCAGTGACGCGACATTGCCGTCTTCGTGGGCTCGCAAGAGCCACAAGTCATCTGAGGCAGTGGTGAGCAAGTTCGGTGTGAATAATGAAGCGCTTGGCAGTAAAGCGCGTTATCGCCGACGGGAACAAAACAACAACGAAACAACGCCAGTCAGGTAGCACGAACGACGACTACCGTTAGGGAGAAGAAAACGACTCGGGAATGCGAAGCCCAGTAACCAACAAGGACATACTCTCTGCCTTTCTTGCACGGGATGTGTGCAAGCACGCACGGCTGTACAATTGCTATCGTTCTTTACATCATTAAAAGTGACCTTAATTGTGAATAAACTGTGTGGTGCGATTAAAAGATGTGAAAGAGGGTTAAAAGTGTGTCGTATCTCACATGCTTGTGTCATTCATGCAGTTCATTTTCTCAGTCACGTGATGTTTGGGTGAACCATAATCGCTTCTTGGCATTTTTTTCCCCCACTCGCGTCGGCATGATTGATGGCTCATTTACACAAACGGCGTGACTTACAAAAAGTGCGTACAACGTGTGCGTTCACTGACGCTACTTCAAGTGCTGACACGACAGCGCAATGCCCCCCTTTGGGGCGTGTTCGGTGACAAGTGGACCGGAAATGGAACGATGAGATCATTTTCAGAAATGTACACGCAGTATCGTGTACCCTGAGCAATTACAAAAAATGACTCATCCTATCATAGTATGAAGTTAGAAAGCATCACGTACTTCATGAAGAGGAAAAGAGAGAGAGAGAGAGAGGTCAGCGCTTGTGATTCTCCGCAGATACGGAATTATCCGCAACACAGGAACGATCACTGAACAACCGATCGCAGCCAGCTGCAGGTTTGTGCACAGCTCGTTATATCAAGTACACAAATGCATGTGTTAAGCGTTTGAAATGCTGAGTGCAATTCCTATTGAACACTCTGGCGGGTTTGACTGTTTTCGCCGTCTTTTGGGAGCATTGGAGCTGTGGGAACGAGCTAGGCACTGTCGCGTCCGACCTACTCTGCCGTTTATGACTTAAAAGCTGTTCCACATATGAGCTTCCTGCGCCCATGCCATGATAATTACCCTGTTTGCGCAGGTAGAATGATTTGGGAAGCAGAAGATATATTGGAATGTGAAGATGCGCATGTTTCTAATTACGATTTTAAAGCCCCCGGTTTAATCAGTGAAAGTAAAATAATGGTGGCCATTCAAGTAGTTGAGTATTTTTTGTGTAACCTTCGAGGAATTGAAATCGTATATGGAAAGCTGTAGATGCATCAGGACAGACGCTCTGCCCTGCGCCTACTAAGCTCGTCATAAAGCGTTACTGTGCATTTCTGCTAATTGTTCAGTGAGTTATACATGACTTACACATATTTAGCCGCGGATACCAATTATACAATGTGTAATAAGAACCTCACTGAAACGGAGTATCCCAGAATAGTTAGCTTTCCTCTACAAGTAGAGACTCGTAGCACTGAAAGTGTTTTTAGCGGGTATCCTTGTTTTCTGACATACGAAAGCTGTATGTGCAGGACTGGATGGTTATACTATATTAGCCATGTTTATGGGTGGAGATTCTTGTAGCGTATTTTGTCTTTCCCTTCGTCATGTGAAATGACGAGATCCGTAAAGAGCGGTTTCATTAAGGGCAACTATTTACGCTATGCAGTTGCGTCTCTAACGTTGTTTGATTTACATGTTATATGTCCATACTTGTTTGTTTTAATAATTCCAGCCAATTTTGTGCTCCCAGGTCACGAGGGCTTCTTATCATCGTCTTGAATAGGCTTGAATGCTATTATTGTTTTGTGATTTGTGACTATAAGCTTTAGCACACAATTTTAAATTAATTTGTTTTTCTTGGTATTTGTAGCTCTTAAAACCACTTAAAACTTAGCTCTTAAAACTTAGCTCTTAAAACCAAAGCGACACCTTCATAATCGAATTTCCATACGCTATATTGCGAATAATACTTTACATTACAAGAGGTATCACAGTTTGATTCATATTTGACTCCACGGGTGTGTTATTTGCTTTACATTTAAGTGGCTTCAAAAAACGTCTATTGCGTACTCCTATTAACAAACGAAAACGACAACATTTTGTTTCATTTTTCCCGTGTATTATGTTCTCACCGGAGACACTGTACACGTTTAGACATTTAAAAATCTTTAAGAGCGCAAGACGTTGCCGTAAATAAATCAAGATGACAAGTACGCCATTGTACAAATTAATGAATAGTGCTGGTATGACACCAGTTTTATACTTATTGCCGCTGGCAAGACATACCGCCTTTTTATGTTGCGTAATATTCACCGAATGAAATCGAGATTTTAAGGAGACATAAAATATCGCACAAATAGATTTTTCCGCATTCCCTGCCGCAAGTTGGCTGGTAGCACGTGCTTTTATATATACCATGAGGTGAGAGGAGCCAAGGTACTCCCATGTATTATCTGCCCGCGTACACCACGAAGTAGGGCATGATGAGTTTCTCCTTCCGTAACGAGCTCAGACTCAGAGTTCATCCCGCAACGACTGCGACCGCACAAAGGCCCCAGAATTTTCTCCTAGTGTCGGTTAATCACTGCAGGCCCTGTTGCAAGTCCCAGGAGCCGAGTCTCCGATATCGGTTCCCCGCGCAGAATGTGACGACAGCGGCCACAACTGCCGACGGCGGACACAGTATTTGCTGTACTGGCAGAATGCAGGGTACATCTGGCACCGGCACGCACGCCACGAGACGCAACAGCCTGGCGACACCGTGTTGTTGGGCGGCCGGCGGTCAGGGCTTGTGCGCCGAGGAGAAGAGCACGAGGCAGGCGGCCACTGTGATGGAGACGAGGAACGCGGCGAGCAGGAAGCGGTCGCACACCACCGCCACCTGATGCCACTCGCCGCGCATCGCCTCCCTCCGGTCCCGTTCGGCCACGCGCAGCTCGTTCTTCTCAATCGTCTGGTACACCTGCGCCACGGGAAGGGGACAAAGAAAGAGTGAACCTCATTCTCAACTCGGCTTTTAAAAACGGTGTTTTTTTTAGCACGTTTTGTAATAAAAATAAAACCGGGCTCGTATGTGTGTCCGTGCTCATGCATGGCAGTGTGCACACGTAAAACAATTTGGTGCTAAATTCGAACGCATACTTCCGTTGGTGCACATTAACGCATGCGCTTCGTTCTCCCAGACGCCCGGTGCACGAGGGGGTGGTGGAAGGAGGGTGACGAAAAAGACGCTTTTGAATGAGTGAGTAAGGCGGTGTCAGAGAGCCTGTTGAACGAAGACGGTAGGGTTTCAGCTACTCCTATTCCCCGTCTCCTCCTCTAGCCCACTCCTATCCCTCACAATCTTCTTACATCCTCTCCCTTCAATTCTCTTCCAAATTGTAAATTTTCTTTCCTCGCCCTCCTCCACTCATCGTCTGCTCATAAGTTCCTCTCACACATTTCCACTCATTCACCTTCGTCTCACCATTCTCTTCCCTCCACTCACCGACCCCAACTCCACCTTCTTTAAGTTGGTTTAGTACCCTTGTCCCACCCTCTTTTCCATCCTCTTTTTCCTTCTCTCTTTATCTAACTCTTCCTCTGCTACATCCCCCTTTCGTTACACTATCCTTCCCATCCCTCTCCGATTCGCTCACTCCAATCGCGCTCCTCTCCGTCCCCGTGTAATCCGGTTACATTCGTTTCCGCCGTCCTGACCCTCCTCCTCCTCCCATAACTCCATCTACTTCCGGCACTTTCTAATTTCCCCTTTCTCTCTTCTATTCCCTTCTCTCCGTCCATTCCATTATCTCCATTCTCGTTCCCTTTCCGCTACGCTCCTGTTCCCCTCTCCCGCCAATAACTCATCCCCATCATCAATTCTCCTGTCCTCCCCCTTCCCTTTTCCTCCCCTCATTACCCCCACTCTAACTGTACTCCCCCCTCCCCTCAACTACCCAATCCCTTCCGAGCCCTCCCCTTCCCACGACACCATTTCTCTAATCATCTCTCTCTCTCTCTCTCTCCATCCTCTGTCCTGCACGCTATGTTCCAAATTCCCTCCTCTCCTTCCCTAACCAATCCTTTTCCCACAAATTCTTGGTGGGTCAGTAACCTAGTATTGCTCAGGGTCGCCAGTAATACTCTTGGTCGATTCAAGTGACAGACGGGAAGGTTTCACGTTTAGGCACCCCGAGAAAGACTATCGTCTGAAAGCATGCTTTGCCACATTAGGAGTCGTGCTGTGGCGGTGCACCCTTTACAGAGGGGCCCTCTGCTACATTGAGAGTAGACAATTCGGCAAGTTGGACACAGTTCATCCTTGATTATTGCGCCAAACAGCACAACGAAGGAGATGAATGGCAAAGCGCTTGTCTTAGTCATTCATATCTTTTGTTGTGTTGCTTAGCGCTATGGGCCTCGTGCGCTGGTATGGTGGTGCCACTGATTTGCTGTGTCCGAGCCACCTTTCGGACAACGAAGACATCACTTCTGAATTCCGCGAGCAGGCGACGTCCCGTAGCATCTCGTTCGGGAGTGTACGAATATCAGCACAAGAAAGAAAGAATGGCCGCTATTCTTTTTAAATGAGATGCAAACAGCCAAACGGTACTTAAATAGAGAAGGTTTCGCAAGGGCGACAGTAAAGCGATTCATCAAAACAAAATCGGTTGTAAGGAAGTATGGGTCTGTTTCCACGCCGTATGGACACGCTGCAATTTCGCAACGGCTTCAACTGAAGTTCACCATCGGCGTCAGCGGCGTCGCCCAAATGGGGTGTCCACAGGGGTGTCCACCAATGGGGACACCCATGTGCTCCTGTTCTGTGGGGCCCCTCGTCACCGCAAGAACATTAAATCACGGCGCAATGTGCACGTGCCGCCGGCAACAATTTTATTTGTTCGGTTTTAGCTTTTAGGTACTTGTCAGGGCATAACTGACATAAGTTCATAACTGGCATCATTTGGCGGACAGCTTAGCGAAGAGGAGGCCGGTGGCGCGACTTTCACAAGGCTTGCAGAAGCGAATTTATCCCGGGTAAACACCATTGTGCCTTGTACGTGTCAGGAAGTGATGTGATGTCCGTTGTGTGTGTGAAATCGCTGCGAAAGGTTCATGTGTATATTGCGACACCAAGGATATGCGGCTTCAAGAGCCCGAAGATTCAGGTTTGTAGAGGCAGGTATTTGAAAATGCAACTGCTCGGCTAAACTCTACCTCACACTGCTGAAACTACGATGAGTCCGTTGGATGGGCTCAGATAAATATTGCGACGCTTTTTAAAGTGTTTTCATAGGTTTACAAACGCGTACTTAATGTGCGAATACTTTTGGACGTATATGCGCGTGAGGAAGCTTTCATGAAAGCCGCTAAACGTTTATTTACCTTGTTGTTTATCAGTCGACATCGACACGGGCACAGATATGGTAGAGCGCACAACAGAGAGAGAGAGAGAGAGAGAGAGAGAGAGAGAGAGAGAGAGAGAGAGAGAGAGAGAGAGAGAGAGAGAGAGAGAGAGAGATCTTTAATAAAGTCTGGCGATGTTATCTGGGCTAAAAGGCCTAACTTGCTACGCCAGTTGATGACGTGATGAAGATGATGGCGATGATGTTCAACAACAGGAGCTATAATTGTGCATAAGTGGTTCCTCGCATTCAAAGTGCCGATGAAAAAAAACGGCTTGCGCCTCGTAGGCGTTGCGAAATCTCTCCCCCCCCCACCCCCCCTCCAACCCCCAACCCCCCCCCTTACCCACCCACCCGAGACTGCTAATTCTGTGCAGTGCGCTTCGCAGCTATTGCGCAGAAACGCAAACTACAAACTGCACAGCCACATATGTTTGAGATATTTGGGAGTAATTTCAATAAAACTAGATGCGAGCCTCCGAATTGTGGCTGGTATGTGTCCATCTGTTTATTGTTGTGTTGCTGTGTAGCGTAAACATTTAGGTTTCTAATGTTTTCGTTTTAAAGCTTTCTTTATATTTTTCTGGTATGAGTACGTACATTGGAGGCATGCATATCCATGGGATGCTCCATATATTTTCTGATGAGTGTGCAGTTATTATATCTGACACCAATCTGTTTGAGGAGCTACAAAAATAAGCACTCATTCCGTTCTGTTGGATACACGGCATTTTTCGCAGCGGTCTTACGAAAGTAGCGGTCAGATATGCAAATTCACCCATGGATCTGTTCTTTTTATTTTTTCTCGGGTGCTATGTGCTTTGTGCACGTCAGCGTCGCAGGAAGCTGATTCATGTACTGTCGTCTGCTTTAATTGGAGAAGGGGCGCTTTCGAAAATATTTCAACTTGTATTCCCGCACAACTCGACAGCGGAATATTTCTATGAATATAACAACTGTGAACATGATAAAACACTGTAATTGTTGTATACTAATTTTCCGGTTGCTGTTTAAATTGAGCCCCGTAGCGAACTGTTGTATGTATATGTTTATTTTGTTCTTCAGAAAAATTTGCGCCGCCGCTACCAGGTAACGCCACATGTTTACTTGAAACTGCAGTGCACGAGGCCCATAATCCAAGATGAAGCCTGCGCTTGTAGTACGCCGCTTTACGCGGTGCTTCATATGATCGCCAGTTGTTGTACAACAGTGCATTCTTTTCAAGGGCATTGCACATCTTTGTTTAAGCTGCAGAACTCATGATAAATACATTCGCGTAAAAATCAGGGACATAATTTGCGGAGGAGACTTGGTGGGGAGAGCAATCAGTGCAAGGAAGAATTAATGGAGGCCAATGAAGAAATTGCGTGCTCAGGGCGATATGAAACGGGGGCCAGTGACAGGGTTAATGAGAAACAAGATCTATTTAGTGAGATGAAAACTAGAGATAGGCAGTCAACGATATCAGCGACCACCTGCCCAAGTCACACTCAAGCAGCAGGTATTTGCACAATACTGAGGAAATGGCTGCGGGTATTGTTGAAATTGTATAGGGAAGTTATACGCAGAGCAGGACAGGGAAGTATGAATTCAGAGAAGAATTAATGTAGCGAATGACCAGAGCAGGAAGGATACACTACGTGCCGGGAGGATCAGCAATATGTGCGCGAGAAAAGATTGAATTGATGTCCGCGTAGAAATGTCCTATACAGTAAATCAGTACGGTTACGGATAAACGGGCTTAGGTGCAGACACAAGAAATCCACAGTCGCGTGCGTTTCTCTGCCCGGATCTTCGCGGAACTATCACACGCTGCGGGGTCGTACGGGAAGTCAGGGACACAGACAAAATATTGAGGTTAAATTTTTAGGCATACTCCTTTACAAATGAAACCGTGCTGTGGAGAGTCACCGGGAGCCGCCCCTGGATTGGGATGACTCTGAGAAGCATAGGCGTGAGTGGTATAGAAATTGCTCTCTCCCAGCTTGTACTCACAATAGTTTTCATTATAATCAACTTAAAAGCAGAAAGTCACGCCTTAGTAGGGATTCAGAAGGAGCGGCATCAAGGAGCAGAAATGTGGATGAAGGTAGCGCAGCGAATAGGGGTAACTGACGAGACGTCTACGAGATAACGCGATGGGGAGGTCTACGGAAAAAGTTTACGCGCACAAGAAAAAAAAAATTTGGTGCAGCTTGCACTAGTGGTGTAAGGCTGGAGAAACAGCGGAGCTGGCGGTCGACCTAGCTTATTCAAGTTTCGCTAAGTTTCGCTAGGTTTTGCTAGGCTTTGCCAAGTTTCGTTAGATTTTGCGATGTTCTTGCTGGGCTAGGCTAAGTGTTGAGGGGTGAGGCCAAGTTTAGCCGGATTTTACAAGGCTGCTCCGGGGTGTCCCCCACACTGACAGCGGATCAAAGGGGGAAACAAGCTAGGTCGACTTCCAGATGCGCTGTGTCTACAGCCTTGCACAACTAGTGCAACCTGCGCCATTTTTTTTTTGCGTTTTAGAGGCCCCAAAAAGGCTAGCCTCTAAAATGGTATAGTAAGGGGCGCGCATGCGCATATGCCCCTTGTGCTCGCACTCAGGCAGACGCTAAAGACGGCTTCACTGTGATAACACCCCATATGCGGTGGTACACCCTTTACAGGCGGTGCAGTTTTTTTTTCTTTGTATTTTTTCAGCTAACGTCACTGGACCAAGCTCAAGCTTAAACAGCTCCGCTGTTAAAAAGTTGCTCTCAAACGAAATGTCAGACGCCGGCGGAGATATCGTTTACAGGTTAAACACAAGTGTACATTTACGTAACGTAATGATTTTCCCCCTAGAGTGTTGCGCGTACCTTGGCGAGCACTCGCAGGAACTGCTTCTCGAACTCGTCCGATGAGGTGTCCACGGCGGGGCCTGGCACGGGCGGCGGTGGTGGGCCCACCCCTCCTAGCACTCCGCCGAGCCCCGCGCAGAACTCCTTGCGGTGCCGCAGGCGTGGCGAGAAGTTGTAGCGCTCAATGTGGTCCAGCTCCAGCTTGTCCGAGTCTAAGGAGGGACTCGGGGGTTGAAGCCGCGATGACTTGCCGGACTCGCGACCAGAGTCGTGCCTCTGGTTGTGGTTCTGCGGTCGCGAGATGGTTTCGGCGGATGAGAAGGGGACCAGGCAGACGTGTAGCGAGGCACAGCCAAGTGCTTAAAAGGCTACGAGTGATTGCGAATGCGTGGTTATGTATCAGTACGTCAAACTCATGGAAGGAAAGTAAAAAAGAGCTAATGCAACAAATATATACACCATGTGCACTTGTACAGGATGTTGCAATAATAAATTAGCGCCTTTCCTTTAAAACATTATTTTGAAGAAAAGGCTGGCTACATTGCGCCCAAACTTTGCACGAAGGTCATGTTTTGTGGTCTACTTTTTCTGGGATAACGCAAGTTGCTGGGTTGCCTTGGTTTTTTCGCTAGCTCAGAAAAGCCTGTTGTCGTCCATAGGATAGAGTAAGACCTTTTGCGTATTTTTACTTGTATCCGCTTAGACAAAACGTTTGCCATGATTGAACGCAGTTGAACCAAGTTTGTCCAGCGATAGCACGGTTGCAGCGCCCAGAGCATGCAGTGAACGTGCCAACAATTGCACCACAGGGCAAAACACCGACGTTGCTCGGCCCAGTTGACCGTCTAGGCACGAAAGCGCAGCGAGATTGGATGCAGGCAGTGTCTCCTTGTATCATTTTCTGATGGCACGCGCCTATACTCTTCCTCACTATCCCCCTCTCGACACCCCTTTTCTTGGAAAAAAACGAGCGATTGCACGCTTTCTCTTCGCAACCGCCTGAGGCGCTGCGTTGACCTTGGCTGAGCTTGAAGGTCAGAGTCCGGTACGAGGCACTGTGGGAACGGAACGAGGCGTTTACTGAGCTTTTACCCTAAAAATTAAAGCCGTTTCACTCAATGTGAAAGCTGTCGGAAGTGCAGAGCAGTGATTCGGCATAATGGGCTGTGGCGCCGTTATTCGCTCATTGCTGCCACCCATCACGCTCTTCGCTTCCCTGTCTCACTCCCAGTTCCCTTGATTGATTGATTGATTGATTGATTGATTGATTGTAGGGTTTAACGCGCCGACGCAACGCAGGCGATGAGGCGCGCCGTAGTGGAGGGCTCCGGATTAAATTTGACCATCTGATCATCTTTAACGTGCGCCGAAATCTCGTGCACGTGGGCGTTTTTGCTTTTCGCCTCCATCAGAAAAGCGGCCGCCGCGGCCGGGAATCGAACCCGCGACCTCGTGTTCAGCAGCGCCCAGCTCCCTTAATGCATTTAAAGGTTTGTCCAGTGTGATTCAAATTTCCCGCCTTCGCAGTGCTCGCGCGCCCCCTTCTTGCTTTCATCTCGCACGTGCCAGAGCCTTACTGCGCAGTTTGGAACACGTCGTTTTTGGCAGTCACTTTTCCTCGCTTACTATCGTATAAACCGACCTAACGGGCGTTCCTAACTAAATGGACGCGGAGGCTGCCGGCTATATATACAGATTTTGCCTAAAATGTTCCTGGAGTTTTCTTTGCGCTAAACAACGGGGAGATGTATGACAAGCACCAGCGGTCAAGGAGTTTCGAACGGTTATGACTATATAATCCGCTTGTTTTTCGAAGTTAAAATGGTTGCAGCGCAAAAACGACGACGGACGAGTGAGGAACAAACGGGACGAGCGCTATTCCGAGTGAGGAACAAACGGGAAGTAGCGCTCGTCCCGTTTGTTCCTCACTCGTCCGTCCGTCGTTGTTGCGCTGCAACCATTTTAACTATGTACCAACAAGCCCAACTGGTTCTCAATGACTACGTTTTTCGAAGCCTCTGTTTGGGGTCTGCTACACCGTAACGCAGTGGGGCTCTACTTGGGTCTGTTATCGCGCTGCGCCGCCTGATTCCGGCAGTCGCTTGACATTGTGACAGCGAACAAGCTACGACGACAAGGCGGGCCTATAAAGTGCCCTCCACTTCAAATCATTAGGCCGGCCAGCACTTTCCTGGTCGACCGGAGCGCCGCCGTGCGGTGCAGCGGAGTAGCAGCAGTAGCAGTACCTTCCTCTCGTCGGCGCTTGGGGAGCAGCATCCGAGCAGCAGCAACCTGGCGAGGAATCCGAGGACGAGTCGGCGCAGTCCTCGGGGCACCTCGGAGCCCCGGGCGCCCCGGTGGTGCAGGCTGAGCGTGACCACGCTCAGCGCCGTCGTGCACGCCACCACGCACGTGCTCAGGCCGTAGTACACGCCTGCACGGGGCGGCCGCCGCACAGGGAGCAGGTTGTCAAGGCCTGCCTTGTTACCCAACAGCTTGTCCATTGCCTTTTGGCAGTGGCGGATGAGAAAGGGCATCCTGCCCGCAATTCTGAGGGTTAACTTACACTGCATGCCATTTCTCCATTCACAGCCACCGCCTAAAGTTCCCCTTCGAACACTTTAATCAACGTTGCAGTCTGGACTGCGCGATGCTGTTACAACAAACCATTGCTAACACGCATGCGTAGTGTTAGCCTTTGTAATGACTCAAACACCTAATGCTGGCTAAACCTTGTTTACCGTTTTTATGCAATTTTACACGTGAACGACAACCAGGATGCAGTGAATTGTATCTTTCGAGGTTAACCCCGAACTTTCAGCGCGAAAAGACAGGGTCAGAGGTAGGGGAGGGGGGGTTGGGGGTAGCCAACTTTTGCGTCCATTTTTCAATAAGAGATAGGTAAATATTTTTTCGTGTTTTTTGAGAAATTTAAACTCTGCATGTGCACTCTTAGCTGATAAACAGAGATCACCACCGTTCAGTTCGGGCATGATTGAGTGTTTGTTGTTAGTAAACAGACGAAGCTAGTCTTGCAGGGAAACCTGGGAGAATGCTGCCAAATCCCGAAGCAGCAGCAGCAGCAGCCTGCAAAGGCAACTGTGGGCACTCACTGAGCAAGGGCACGGAGGCCCGCGGGCGGCAGGCTGTCCCGAACCACGACCAGGAAGACGGCCAGGCAGAGCATCGTGTTGATGCCCAGCGTCACCTTCTCGCCGGACTCGCAGGGCACGAGAAAGCCCAGCAGGGCCAGCCGCGTTCACCACCACGCACGGCAGCACGAGGTGCAGGAGCTGCGAGCCCGGCCGACGGCGCAGCCGGAGCGTGTACGTGACGCCGCGGTAGGAAGCGGACACCGCGGGGGGGCGCGCCGTCGCCATCTTCGGCCGCGGAGCCGCCGACGCTGGGCGACGAAGGTGATGCGGTGGACGGTGCGGGGGACGCGGCGGCGGCGGCGGGAAGGATGGGTGCGTCCGGAGGCGGGTGAGCCTGCTGAGAGACGCTCATCTCGAGCAGTTCGAACTCGCCGTGCCTGAGGAAACGGCTCAGGCCGTCCGTGCTCTGGGCCGCCTCCAGTTCCACCTGCAGACGGGAGCAGGCGGATGTTGGAGCTTTGCTGGAGCGGCAAGGGCCACTTAACCTTGGGGCTGTAGGTTTATTGATGACATTCAGTAGCGTTGCCGAAAGAAATTATGAAACTATCTGATGTAGATTAGTTCTATGTGAGAGCGCAAGTGCGCCTAACTTGGTTCATTTATGTCATTGAGCGGGCCTCAATGGAGTGTTCTTGTTCCGTTTAGTGCGTGTGCGTCAGACTGCGTTTTTTCTTCTTTTGTCGCCCTTTCCCATCATCGGCGCGGTGCTTCTCCCTTCATTCGCACCGTCGCTGATCGGGAGGCCTCGCACAAACATACGCATGAACATCCGCGCGCCGAGTCAAGCAGCAGAACTCCCCAATTCGCAGGCGCGGCGAGCGCTGACGTCACACGCCCCCTTTCTTCTCCGCTGTGCTATCAGTCGTTTCCCACCCGGCATCATTCGTTGCCGATTATTTCCAACCCGCTGATGTTGAGTTGAGTATTTAATATAGTCTATAAACATCAGCATCCCAACGTATATCGCGGTGTAACATTCCTGTTCCTCTCCCCGCCCCCTTCGTCTTATTTCGCTCTTTTGTCTCACTTTTCATCCCCATCTGGAATAGCAAGCCCCACCGTAGTTTTTTAACTCTCTCTCTCTCTCTCTCTCTCTCTCTCTCTCTCTCTCTCTCTCTCTCTCTCTCTCTCTCTCTCTCTCTCTCTCTCTCTCTCTCTCTCTCTCTCTCTCTCTCTCTCTCTCTCTCTCTCTCTCTCTCTCTCTCTCTCTCTCTCTCCACCAGGCGGCGCACGCATATTCAAGTTACCGCATAATAAGGAATAAATAGGCAACAAATATTGTTTAAGCTGATTCCTGTTTCAGTTTATGCCTGAAAGGACGCATTTTACGAAAGCATGATATACAAACTTTTAGTAAGTGTACGTTTCACTTAAGCGATTACTTGTCATTTGACACCAACACGTGAGTTCTGGGCGGTTCACTTTTCGAGTCAAATTTTGTGTCAATCACTTAATGCTTTATGTACAAACTAAGACTTTATTCTCGAATTTCTCCCATCTCGCACTTGCCACAACATTAGAACTTGTAAATAATCCGACAGCCCATTCAGACTCTAGAAACTGAACCTCGGCGAAACAAAGTAACATCACACGATCGAACGCAGGAAATAAGTGACCTGAAACGTGGCCTGACGGGAAATTGCCAGGTGGTTACCCACGCTGTGAAAAACGAGGATGTAGGGGAAATTATTTTTGCCGGTCAGACTATCAGTCCCGTAACTTGGGTCCCGACGGGACTCACAGATTGGATTCGATGGCTAGACTCCTCGGAAGGGTAATGGTTAGTCCCACTGCAGCCAGCCTCCAAATGATCCGACGGACGCGCAAATGCCGCGAAGTTTCGGGAAGAACTAACTCATCGAACTTTTCTTTTACTCGCGTTTCCTGTGGGGTTCCCCGTTCCCTGGATTGACCACCACCTCTGCAAGCCAGGAGTGCTCCCTCGAGAACCTGCCTTCGGCGTACACGGCTAAAAGACCACGTCGGTCATTACGATAATCTTTACCGAGATGTCTCACTCAACGAAGCAAACCTGGAAAGCGGGGCGCAAACACGCCGAGCGATCCGTAGTAATAGAAGCAAGCGAATCGGGAACGGGTTCTCGTGCTGTGGAGGAGGGTGACGTTGGGGAAAGACGTGCCTGTTGGGAGTCGTACGTCCAGGAGACGAACTGCAGCTGGCAGAGGTGCACGTCGAAAGGGAAGTAGTGCAGGTCGAGGCGGCAGGCGCTTGACAGCACCGCCTGAACCGGGAAGAGGACTTCGCCCGTCCATTTGACGATCACGTTGCTGCCCAGGTGGCCGGCGTGGTAGTCGCTGCGGGCGCTGCAAATGGTGTCACCCCAACGCCCCCCCGGTTTTCTGAGGTCAGCGCCAGAGCAGCGGTGCAGTGGAAAAATTTTGGAACGAAATAAGAATGAGGAAACAGAGAGAGGTGCTCAAAAAAAAAAAAACAAAAAAAAAAAAACAAAGGCTGATTGATTGTAGGGTTTAACGCGCCGACGCAACGCGGGCGATGAGGCGCGCCGTAGTGGAGGGCTCCGGATTAATTTTGACCACCTAGGGATCTTTAACGTGCACCGAAATCTCGTACACACGCGCGTTTTTGCCTTTCGCCTTCATCAGAAAAGCGGCCGCCGCGGCCGGAAATCGAACCTGCGTGCTCAGCAGCACACAAAGAGCGCGCAGCGATTTTATTTCTCATCACTTAGTGGGTTTGGCTGAATTCAGAAACGTGCTACTCTCCCAATAACGAAGTACAGAAAGTAATTTACGAAGAAATCGCGCCTAGGGGTGGTATTTCTCAGGAATAAAACCTAAAAAAATGTATGCTATGATTGCCGCAAACGAAGCAACAAAATAAAACAAAAGCAAAAAAAATGACAAATTTGTCAAGGAAGGAACTTTCGTTTTATGGCGCTCAAAATGGGCTTAGATGGCGACATGTTGATAACCGGGCAAGCGCATGGTGGTAAAGCGCACTTGTGGCAAGCATCTCACTCGCTCACTCACTCACTGAATTAGGAATGGTGAATTAAACTTTGTGGTTTTGGCTGAAAATTGATCGCGTTTGCACGTGATACTAAACTCGACAGCACACTAAATGGGGCCCTTCGAAGTTCTGTCCTAATGAGTCCTCAAGTTGAACCCAGCGCCATAAGAAACGTTGGTAAAATCAACGCGGCACCCTCACATGCTTTAGAAAGTAAGTTGCGCTTGTTGTGATCACAGAGACGGGCACAGGAAAAAAACGTACACTTTCACGCGAAGGCGGCGGCGTCTTCTCGTGAAAGTGTACGTTTTTTTTTCCTCTCTCCATCTTTGTGATCCCAACAAGCGGCAACTTACCTTCTAAAGGGTGCTTTACACCCCTCCCCTGACTACAAGCTTAGCATTTTCTGGGTTAGCATTTTAACTAGGTGGCGTTACAGCCCGGTACACGAATCAGTAGAGATAGCGTGGAAGAAGCGGCA
>NW_027526361.1:54641016-54642458 GCF_048455015.1 Haemaphysalis longicornis | reverse complement strand
GGGAGCGAGGCAGAGGGGAGGGGCGAGCGAGCGTCCTTTCGCGTGATCTAGTGGCACGCGCGCTGAGCTTTCGGAGCAAGAAAGCACGCCCGCTCGCTCGCTTGCATCCCGCGCCACTTTTGTACGGAATGGCGTGGAAGAGGACGAGAGCGTGCGCATACCTGCGGGGACGCAATACTTTTTTTTTGTTTGCTGTTGCGTAGTTTTCTTTCGCAGCTAAACCGGGCTCGGCGAAGGCCTGCCTAAGCGCCCTTTTGTAAACCCTCCGTTCCCTGCCGCTTCTTCAGCCTCAATTTTTTACATTCTGGAGCCGCCCAGAGTGGATCGTTCATTAAGCCCGTGCGCTGTTTTCCCCTTTTATGCGCAAAAAGAGCGAAGCGGATGGCGGGCAAGAAAAACGACTCCCAATTGCGTCGCGCGCGCGCCCGGCATGTTTGCGGCGGCGTTTGGGGTGCCGCCAGGTATCGCGCGGCGTTCCTAGCGCGAAGCTGGAAACGATGAATTATTGAGAAATGGCTGGGATGCTCCTTTCTCCTCCTTCTTTTCTTCTTCTTTGCTTCAAAAGAGAAAACAATAGTTGCCTATAATTTACGTTTTGTTTTTGAGCGGGGGCCTCATTCGTGTGTTCTTGGCTTTGTTTCCGTGAGTGCGGTAAAACCCGGCGCTGAGGCCACCTATCTTGCGCTGCAGTTGCCAAGGGCGCTCTTCCACAAAACCTGTCACGACGGGGGAAACTAAATGTGCATGCGTTATTAACTTTTATTGTTTTTCTTTTTGAGGTATTCCTTGGGTACTTACAGCACCGATGATGCGCGAGCCCCATAAAATTGCTGCGAGGAACAAACTGTTAGGTAACCAGAACGATCAATGTTTCGAAAACAAGTACAACTCGCAGGCACATTCGTAAAAAAAACGCCCCGTAGATTCATATGCTCTGTTAGGTTTTTAAAGCGAAGCTTTTTACCTCTGCCCCCTGAGGGTTCTTTGGCGACCGTTGGTGTCAACGGAAAACCCCCGCGAAAAAATAAAAGAAGTCACTAGCATCGCCAGGAATCGAACTAGGAACGAATAGGGAAACAGATCGAGAACCAGTTGTCTTGCCGATTCAGCTGCGAGCCCACGCAGAGACGGGGGAGACAGACGGTGCACTCACCGAGCACATCTGCGGGTCTACCCAACTCGCTTCCTAAACGCTGATTGGCTATCAGGCCGCGTGGGCACGCGCGTGCAAGGGCTTGCGCCTAGCACCGCGAGTGCTTGTCGAGTTTACCAGAGCAGAGGCTCGCAGTGCCGCGAACGTGGGAGCCCACCACGTGGTGATGCACGCTGTTACGATTAAGCGCGCCGCTACCCTGTTCGCGCGTGCTACAAGTTAGTGTAGTGTGGTGGAAGTACTCCCGTGCTTTGCGGAAAGCTCGCCTTCCTCGAACGTGTTGACCGGA
>NW_027526361.1:54511016-54636016 GCF_048455015.1 Haemaphysalis longicornis | reverse complement strand
CGCTTGGGGCAGCCCAGCAAAAGCGACGTGCGGAGAAGACCGAGAAAGTTCCCCCGGCTGCCCGATTTCGCCCGTTTCTTTCTAGTTTAGCGCCGAGTTGTTCTCGACACAAGGGAACTTTTACTATACGCGTGAATATGCGCCGAAAAAAGAACAAGAGTAACGCAGGACGAAGGAGCCGGTGGCGTCCAGGGTTGGGGGAGCGAGGGTAGGGACCACTGGACGCTGGGTGCCCGCACGAGGAAGACAAGTTCCAGTATTGATCCACATATGAGCTTAATACCGTTCCATCCATTAACTTATTACTAAGCGATTACGCGAGATGTAAATGCAGGAACAGAAAAGAAAGTCCAGGCAGACGAAGATGAAAAGTGTAAGAAAAATAACGTAGATCGATCGCTTTTGTGCGAAGCTCACCGTCTTCTTCAGGAACGATGAGTGGTCTTGCTTTGCATAATTTTGAAAATTTTGCGCTAGGCGGAACAAGGTGGAGCAAAAGAAAGGAAAAAAAATTAAAGAAAGCCTCAACGCCCACGCTTAGAACGCAGTATCTAGCAAAGCTATAAATTGGGTCAGGTAGCGGATAAGTACGCTGTAAAATGAAATGATGTTAAGCAAAGGAAGCTCCAAAGAAGCTTCTAAATTAAATCAGCGCTCAATATTGTGCAGAGAGCAGACCAGGTGTTCTCTTGTACGCCTCCCCTTCGTTTTTATACAAAAAGCAGGGACTGGGAAGTTTTGGCTAATTTTTTTTTGCAAGGCATAAGACCGCTTAAGTAATATGCCACAGTGGGCGTCGGTGAGCGCTTTTAAGGGCCCCAAAACCGTTGATCTAGAACACACGTACTGCATAGCCCCCCCTCCCCCCCCTCATTTATAGTCCCTGCTTCTATCATAATCCTCATCACAACGAAGAGCCTGGGGGATTCTTTCTTCAGAAATGCTAGCACCTCAGGTGGTACATTTTTTGCGATCGGCTCTTCGAGACGCCTAATCTCCACTACATAGTTTAAAGTTTCAGGGCTATGAACAGGGCAAAAGTTAGGTGTAGAGGACAGTACAGTAGGAGCGAGTGTAAGGTGTCTGAATAAGAATCATGGGCAAGTACGCTCCATTAAGGGGGGTTACCAGCGAAGTTGAGGAGGCAAAGAGTTTTGAACAAATGTAAACGAACTCTTGACGGAAGTTGGGTTGCGACTAGCTGTTGCACGTCGTCATTCAATCTTGGAAGATACCCGCCGCGGTGGCTCAGTGGCTAAGGCGTTGCGCTGCTGAGCACGAGGTCGCGGGTTCGATTCCCGGCCGCGGCGGTCGCTTTTCTGATGGAGGCGAAAAGCAAAAACGCCCGTGTGTACGAGATTTCGGCGCACGTTAAAGATCCCCAGGTGGTCAAAATTAATCCGGAGCCCTCCACTATGGCGCGCCTCATCGCCTGCGTTGCGTCGGCGCGTTAAACCCTAAAATCAATCATCAATCTTGGAAGATGGTGTGGAATAGGGGCTGGCTGGACGTATCCGTTCGCGGTGGAGAATCGGAGCACTTCACGTATAGGAGGGAGTCTTTACCCGACCCGAACATTCGGAAATTTTCGATCTCCGCGGGGTCCGGGAGTCCAGAGCCCGGACAATGCGCGGAATCCCCGTTACGACAACAGAAGAGGAGAGAAATTCAAAATGGAGCACCGAAACTCGTCGAGTTAAGGCAAGTGTGCGGAGTCAAATAAAAGCAAGAAAACAAACAAACAAACAAACAAACAAACAAACAAACAAACAAACAAACAAACAAACAAACAAACAAACAAACAAACAAACAAACAAACAGACAGACAAACAGAAAGACAAAGAAACGAACGAACAAACAAACAAACAAGCAAACAAACACAGATATACAGACAGACAGACAGACGCACACGAACGCCTCGCGCTTTTGCGTCAAAGTCGGGAGCTGAGTTTTTGAACACGCAGATTTGTTGGCGGCCGCAAAAAATCCAGGAACCCTAGCCATAATCAACCTCGCTGTAAAAATGAGAGCTGTTCCATAGTTGGACGTGGACGCTCGCGTACAGGCCAACGCCTCCGACAGCAATGAGGAAAGCCAGCCGAATGAGGAGAAAAAACAAAAAAAAAAGAAGATACGATAAAAATGGCTGAGGCTTCACGCAGCTAACCCTGGATATGCAAAGCGAAAGCTTGGCTTAGCTTGGTTAAGTTTTGGTTTCACTACGTTAACCTTTGACTTAACTGTTTTTATTATACTACCGTATTTACTCGCGTAATGATCGCACTTTTTTTCCCAAAAATATGATGCAAATTTAGGGGTGCGATCATTACGCGAGGTAAAATTTCGCGAAAAAACATTGAGCGCAGAAAACGCAAGTTGCCGGTCAGAATGTTTACGATAAGTCTCATGAACATAATCAACATAACAAAAAAAACATGACAACTCCACCGACCACCGAATGACCACCGAGTGACGTAAATTGCAATGTTTTCATTACGTAACGCACCGGAATTGCGGAATTACGGAACGCGCCGGAACGAGTTTGCTGCAAGGTGAGAACAGGTCGACCAATATGTGGCTGCTGCTGTCACAGTGTGGGACATCAAGACACGGCTGCCGATGCAGCAAGCCGAGCGCGCTTTTCTATATGTCTGGTGAGTACATTATGGGCATTTAGTGAGAATTGCTTCCGCACCAATAATGAACTCACGCTTGCCGATATCGCTAATATCATGAAGTCCGCGGCAATAACGTAGCCATGCCCGCTTTGAAAGAGGAGAAAACAACGGTAAGCACGACCATCGTCATCAAACTTGGCACACATACGACACATGGCTGTGGCAAGTTCAGAGTGCGATTATTGCGCGGGAAATAAAAAAAGTCGTATTTTGACGACGAACTTCAGGGGTGCGATCATTACGAGAGTGCAACCATTATGCGAGTATATACGGTATTCGTCCATAGCCTCCCTTTGTCTACGGTTGTGGTCCCGCTTCCGGCGTTTTTCGAGCCGAATGGCTCGCAGGGCGATATCCGCGGTGCGGTCAGACGCTGCTTGCCGACGACGGCTTAAAGCCTTCAGCTCAGTGCAAAGCTCAGAGAAGGCGGCCCGGCCTTGCTTTCATTCATGTCCAAGCTCGCATGTACGCGGGGAGTCCCGCGGTCAGGTGCGAACCAGCAGCGGGAAGCGCATGCGCCAAGCCGGCAGCGAAGGCGGCCACGGCGAATGCGACCGTCAGCGGAGATCGGCCAGGCGAGTCACGTGATGCGCCGCAAGGATACGGCGCAGCTGCGGTCAAATGAAGGTCAGATTTACTGCGACGGCGAAACCGCTTGACGAGATTAGTAACGCTTTGCTTTAAAAGAACAGAAAGAAAAGACAGTGATTTCGCTCATGAGGCTTTGTGGGCTTTGGATGAGAATTCTTTTGCGGAGGAGGCTCAAGATTTGGGCCCAAGTTAAATATCCCCGGGTGGTCAAAATGAATCCGAAGCCCTCTACTACGGCGTGCCTTGTTGCCCGGGTGTAGCTTCGGCACGTTAAATTCTCACGATATGAAAAACAAAGGTTTAGCCGACATTGAGGAGGAACTTAATTGATTGATTGATTGTGGGGTTTAACGCGCCGACGCAACGCAGGCGATGAGGCGCGCCGTAGTGGAGGGCTCCGGATTAATTTTGACCACCTGGGGATCTTTATCGTGCGCCGAAATCTCGTACACACGGGCGTTTTTGCTTTTCGCCTCCATCAGAAAAGCGGCCGCCGCGGCCGGGAATCGAACCCGCAACCTCGTGCTCAGCAGCGCAACGCCTTAGCCACTGAGCCACCGCGGCGGGTGAGGAGGAACTTAAGGCGTGTCTGTACTGAAATTATTTTTTCGAGCTAGGCGCACGCATGAAATATTGTAATTAAAGAAAAAAAGAAACGATGAAAAGGTACCACCCAAAGTGGTGATGCAATGACTGTTGTAGACGACGTCGGGGTTTTGATTCCCAGCTTCGGAGGCGGTATATCTCACTGAGGCGAAGTACAGGCATGCTTCATGATGAAATGTAACAGCGGAATAAACGACGAGGGACGCAGAAGGAGAAGAGGGACACAGCGCCCGTCTTGTGAATTTCTTCTGTGTCCCTCGTCGTTTACTGCGCTGTTACATTTCATCATGAATACGAACGAACTCGCCCAACTTTCCATTTTGTTAATAACATGCTCATGTTGACGAAAGTTCCACCTCACAGTGAAGAATACTGCGGGGTCTAAATTTTTTATTGCCCTCCGTTATGATGTCTATCATAGTTCAGGTGCAATTCCTTCATGCTAAACCTCAAATTTGAACAATTAAATGACGGGAAAAGTACATATTGCTACTGAAATAAACATTAATTAGGTGAAGTAGAGGCGCGGTGTGAGAGGCTTCTCTCACCTCCTGTATAAATACTGCCGAAGTCGCTATTGACATTTCATTAAGAAACTTCACAAAATGAGGACTTCTTGTTGATTCCCATTAGAGGGAAAGAAAGGTCGGAATGTGAAAGCACCACTGAAGTGTTGTAGTGCAGCCTCATAGTGAAGTAAAATTATATTGGACGAATGAAGCGTGTTTGACAAGCAAAAATGTCTCTTTTCAGTTGAAAGCAACTTCACAATCAATATGGCGCAAATGCTGCGGGGCTGGGGCCTTAGGAAGAAAAAAAGAAAATATAATGCGTTAGCATATAAACTGGAAAGTTTGTTGGGCCAGCTATTATTGAGCCCGGATTTTCGTGACAGCAATGTTTCAAGTTGCCATAGTATATTGTCTTTTCCACATCGTTTTTTTCCCCTCTGTAGTTCAACTTGCTCCTTCGGCAGTTACAACGATTCGAATACCAGAGTTTTGGCTTTCTACACGTCAGAAAAATAGTGAAAACCGCGGCGGCACCCCTGGCGGCCGGCTTAACAACGGCCGCAGTGACGCAATAGTGATCCGAAACTCGCTTTTCTGGTGTCTTACGTGAAGTCCCCCGGTCCGTCTTGAAGCGGGTCTTCTTACTCCACGGGCGAAAATTCGGTCAGGAGGGTATCGATTCTGTGACCGAGCGCTCTGACTTGGTCCAGTTTGATGAGCCGGATTCGACCGGTACTCAAACAAAGCTTCATCGGTATTTCCGGCACTGGACAGCAAAATCGACGCCCTGTGCTGCAGTTATTTCCCCTTGCTTTGGATTGTTTCGCTTGTCCCTAGTCTCTATACAGGCAGTTATTCCTGCTTAATTTTCCGTTTCAGGGAGTCGAACTGATACGCCGTACGGCTCATCAGTTCGTT
Source organism: Haemaphysalis longicornis (assembly GCF_048455015.1). NCBI lineage: Eukaryota > Metazoa > Arthropoda > Arachnida > Ixodida > Ixodidae > Haemaphysalis > Haemaphysalis longicornis. The sequence continues at coordinate 54,630,711 of NW_027526361.1, read as the reverse complement.
TTATAATCAGAAAACAAGAAGAACGCAAAGAGAAAGGTTGGTTCGCTGTGATGTGGCCATTCGTCCCTATAATCACAGCACGACAATGGGCGCATTATGTGGGACTATTAGGATTAGCCGCTGCTTAGCCTTCGTAAGTCTGGAAGCTGGGAGATATCGTTTAAATGCGTTATGAAAATTACAATAATTCAAAAGTTCCCGCCTTTAGCACAAACACAAGTACCCCGTTAATCAAGAAAGCCATCAAGTTACTTTATTTTTCATAAGAAGAAGTGATTGTTGAGGGGTCGTGGATGGGGAGATAGAGGCCATTTACTGTCTGGCATTGGCCGACACCTTAACTGGCCGAGTGGGGAAGAGAAGAGAAAGGAAAGATAGAGAACGAACGAGCGAGAGTAGTTTCATAAATACATGTGTATTTTGTCAATAAGATTTTTTATACGGCACGCTGTTGATAACTAATAGTACGTTTCTGTCATACAATTTTCTGAAGAGGCAAGGCGTAATGCACGGTTGGTTCATTTTCACAATATTTCATCTGCGTTTCCGTCGTTATTCTCATGTCTTCATTACTTTTGTGTTCGTCCTTGGGGTAAAGATTTATAAATGCCATATGTTTGAGAACAACTTTAAAATAGATGACACGAACATTTTGGGGCAAATAATGGAATCGGACATCGGAGGATAGGAGCGGGTGTGTGTAGTATATAAGCCAGGATTTCGACCTTAAGTGGACCTGAATAGGCTGGTGATGATGATGGGCTGCAGCCTGCGCGCGCACGCACACACACACACACACACACACACACACACGCATATATATATATATATATATATATATATATATATATATATATATATATCTCCCCCCCCCCCTTTTTTTTTTTTTGTTTGTTTGTTGGTTGATGTTGTAACGTAGGCGTAGCCTGACTGTATGCACACTCTCCATTTGCGAAACATTTTCCATTCCTTCTTACAGTTTTATGCAAACCTATATAAGAAATGTGTTCAATGTTTGCGACACCATAATCATGTAACTTTACTCTGATGAAGGCAAGTCCCATTGCCGCTACGTAAGTAAACATTGTTTGTTATTGTTCTTGCTGTGTATCCGACTCTTTACTTATACTATTTCTGCGCGCTTTGTGAGTTTATCTTTCTCTAGATTTATATATATATATATATATATATATAAATATATATATATATATATATATATATATATATATATATATATATATATATATATATATATATATATATATATATATATATATATATATATATATATATATATATATATATATATATATATATATATATATATATATATATATATATATATATATATATATATATATATATATATATATATATATATATATATATATATATATATATATATATATATATATATATACCAGATCTGGAACCTGGAACATTACCAGACCTGGAACGCTTCCTTAAAAAGCAAATCTTATTCAGATCGATTAAGTTATTTTTAGGCAGCACCGCTATTAGTCCGAAACTAAAGCTATTGCCTGACGTATAATTTGTTTTGTTTTTTCTTTTCGAAACTGCGGAAAGTTGATTGTAGGGTAACAGCGGCAAGCTCTTGATTTGAACATCGCGTGCGTAAGGAAACTTTACAGTTGGCCGCGGCCATAACGGGCTAAGGCGTGCGCCGCTCGGAGCGCTATTGTCATCTACCTGCACGGCTGTTTACGTTTCTAGCACTCGGCCTCTTTATATCGGAGTAAAACTGCTGTGAAAATGGAATCGTTGCAGAGCCTGTAACTACAAGCGCTTTCCTTGAGCCGTGTCGCTATATATTTGTAATAATAACAAAACGTACAATCCTCGCGGTTTCTTTAAACATTAAAAAAACGTGATTATAGCCGTAATGCAAGTACATAACATATACTTCATGATGTGCGCAAAAAGTCGTTAGCCCCTTTTGAAGTTGAATTAAACTGGCCTCTTTTTAAAGCTTGCTACAAGTTTCGCCGGACCATATTGAGGCGGTTGATCATATATATAAACGCGTTGAAGCCCTAGCCTACAACTATTGTCATGACGACTGTTGCTTTAGTAATGGCTTTGTACCCCAGGTTAAACCAACATGACTGTAAGCGCAAAAATATTCCTCAGGTTCCTTACTGCACGTCTCTTTTCTTGGTACACTCGGGCTTCTGCGGATGAGTGTGGCCCATGTTACTGTGGAACGAGTATTCGGGAGAGCTGCCTAAATGGAACGCGTTTCGAGACGGCATTAAAGTCGTGGGTGTGCTCATTTAAAAATCATCGTGTTAATGGCCTAAATCAACGAAAGAAAAGTAATGCGACCAAGGAAAGGCAAAGTGACGCAACTGTAGGTGTTAGGGCAAGAGGGTTCGGTGTCATGGACCAAATGTTAGGGCAAGAGGAGACAGGCAGCAGGGTTGGGTGTCATGGCTGACAGGAACGGGCTTCTGAGCTTTAATAAATAATAAAGAATTATAATAATAATAATAATAATGGCATGATTATGAAGACGATGATGATAATTATGGAGCACACCCCAGAGGGGATTCAACACCCTCCCGCCGCCGCATAATGCATGTGCCACAAGCAAGTACTGGGTTGAAACGCACCGTGACGCCACTCTTGCTCGCAGTTCGACGCTCTTTCTTTATTGGCGCTGCGTGTAGATGATGTTCTCGCGTTGCAGGCTGCTGTACGTGTACGCTCTTTTCAAAACGATTCTATAGCCCAGCGAATCATGCAGTACGTCGAAACGCCTCATCCTCCTTGTAGCGGCTCGCGCTGATGTACCACTCTTGATGCGCGCATTTTCTACCTTTTAACGGCAAGCTCGCGAGTCACTTGTCGAGGGAATTCCGAGACTGCTGTTTTGCTTGGCGATCTGCTGCTTCTGCTGCTGCATCTTGCGAGTCCAGCCACACGGTGACAAAACGAGGTCGATTGGTTCTTCGTCAACATCTTGAGACACGTTCACCGCTGTCGGCAGCTTCGTCGTCGTTCTGTTTGAACAGCGTCAGTAAAAAATCGGCGGTCGTGCCTTGTCACATCTTTTACTCCCGACCGCGAGAAAAACGTTGAAGAGTTACGCAATTCATCCGAGATCCTAACATTTCCTTGTATTTGTCCACGTCGGGAACGTCACATAACATCCGTGGCACTCTTCGTTTTCGCTTCCACGGGTGCCTCAGCCTTCGTTGCAGCTTCAGAAGTGCCGAGCGGCGTAACGATGGGAAAGACAGAGGACCCACGCGACGAGGCTGCAGGTTTCCTTGAGTTCCACGCCAATGGTTCACGTCCCTAGGAGATGGAAGTGTGGCCTTCCGGGATTTACTCTCAATCTTGAACCCTCTTGTGCGGCGGTTGGTCTTCAGAGGTAGGCGTCAAGTGTATCGGCGGTTTGCCGGTTTTCTGCTCTGCATTTTGCTCTTTCGATGACCTTTTTGTGCAGTAGCGGGGCTGGAAAAGTTTGATTGATGGGATGATCTAGGCCGACGACGCTTTCTGTGAGATGAGCCATGCCCGGCGGTAACCGTGTCTTCATGGACAGGCTCCACAGGCGTTGCTGTTTCTGGGTCTACGCTGTCAAGCATACTTCCTTGGTATACACGAGATGCTGGCGGGTACTTGCCCGCATTCGCCGGTACAGTCTCAAAAATATCCGCAAAGGCTTCACTCTTCATGAAGTGTGCAATGAAGTTGTACTTCATCGCATGTGCTAGCTGCTCAATGCGTGTTCCTTCACGAGCTCACGCTATATTCAGTTCGACAAAGGCCGCTGGCGTGTCCCGAAGGTCCGCTATCGATGGGCAAGCGTTTGCTGTTCCTTGTAGCAGGCTCGTGTTGCGTCGGCAGGTACGGAAATGCACTTGTGGTGTCGGTAAAAGTTACATACGGATCACTTGCCAGTGAATTGGTAGGCCGATAGTAAAGTTTGGCGATTCTGTATTTTAGCGTAATTCGTTTTACCTCGGGAGCATTCTTTTCTTTCGGAAAGTTATTTAATGAGTAAGGAGTGATTTTGCGCAGTGACAGCTATCGGTGTATAATTCAGCATGCTCTACTTCCTCTTCAAGTTCGTCGTCGACTAGATCTCTTATGTCAGAATCCAATTTTCTTAGGTTTATCCGTTTACGTTCGAAGTTTTCGAGGCCCATTTCGAGTTTCCAGACAGCTCGTAACGGAGTAGTGATTCGGTCAATATCGGTAAGAGTAGCTGCGAATTCTGCACGGGCCTTGTTTCGCAACAAACGCAGAGCGTCCAGTTCACCAGCTTGCTCTTCGGTAGCAGTACTCTTGGTGCCAAGCATGGTGGGCTGGTCGAGAAGTGGCTTGTCTGCGTCGGTGGGCGAGTTGCGGTCGTTTTTTGTCGGTGCATCGGGGATGGCCACACCCGGTGTCGGTCGTGTCTGGTTAATCACAGGTCCCTCGAGGCCGGAGGTAGGAACGCCAGTGTTGACGTCGGTGCCTTCGAGGGAGTCGGTCGTCGGTATGCGGCCGCTGTCAGCCATGGCGACCGGTGGCTCAGGGTGAGTCAGCGGTGAATGGTTCTTGGTCTTACTTGCCTGTAGCCACAGTCATCCCTGCTGCTGTCCCCGTCGGTCCATGGTCTTCTTCCCGGGTTTCGGCACCAAATGTTAAGGCAAGAGGATGCAGGCAGCAGGGTTCGGTGTCATGGCTGACAGGAACGGGGTTCTGAGCTTTAATGACATAATTATGAAGACGACGATGGTAATTATGGAGCATACCACAGCAGGGATTCAACAGTACGTGCAGAGAAGCTACCGCGAATATTTAGCCTTCAATGCTTACTGCACTACACACAGGACCAACAGGTCCTATTATGGTAAATACCTGGAACCACGACGAGAAATACCCACGCGGAAACTTCTGACTATAGTTTTAAGTGCGAATGCACTTTATAAGCGACCCCAAACCTTCCACCGCCGGCGGCGGCGGCGTCCGCAGTCCTCCTCTCTATATATAAAAAAAAACAGCATCCGGCGCCAGGTTTCCATCCGAGGACTCAGCGGCCGCAGCGCGACACTCTACCGACTACGCCACGGACGCGACGCTGATATCAGTGTCAGTAACGCGCCTTATATCTTTAACGCAGTCCTCCTCTCTATATAAAAAAAAAAGACAGCATCCGGCGCCAGGTTTCGATCCGAGGACTTTGCGGCCGCAGCGCGACGCTCTACCGACTAAGCCACGGACGCGACGCTGATATCAGTGTTAGTAACGCGCTTTATATCTTTAACGCATTCAAACTACGTCGTCAGCGGCGTGCGTTGGCGACTCAGCGGCGTTATAGCGGCTTGATAACTGCGTAGTGTACACGTGATACTACAAACCCGATGGAAGAGATGGAAGAGAAGGCGGCGAGGCGGTGGGCTGCGGGGGCCGAGCGCAAGCGCCGCAAGCGGGCCGACAACCGTGCATTCGCACTTTCACATTCTCCCCCTCGGGGAAATGCGGGGGAATTTTTTAATGTGCACGAGAGCATCAAACGAAGGTTGTAGGAACCGACACTGTACTCGGGTATAATTTAAGAAGGGCAACGATGATGATGATGGTGATTGATGATTTCTATTGGTTTCCCCTTTGTATCGGGGTGATGACATGTCATCTTACCAAAAAGGACTAATATATCTATGTTTTACACTCTTGGTTTAATCCGAGCGCTGCTTAGGGCAGGCACAAAAAGCTTGTTAGGCACAAAATACTTTTTTTTCCGTTACAGGTGGTAACTGTCTTAGGCAATATTCCCCTCTCTGCTTTTCGTCCACCAGCATTCTAATCTTCTTTTCGTCCCCTCGACAGCCTTGAAGTTAACTTCCTCTGTGATACCCTTAAATCCTAGCGCTTCTGGAAGCCGAATATTTCCTTCATGTAGATTTGGATGGATATCCTCACATTCTAACACTATGTGCCGCATAGTTTCCGTTTCTTTTCCGCAGACCACGCGTACCCCATCATTTTGTGAATACTTCCCCACAAAACTCTTAGTTCGCAGGCAACCTGCTCTAGCCTCAAAAAGCAAAACACTGCCCTGGGAATTATCGTAGAAATTTTCCTTTCTGATGTTCATCTTCTCAGCCCTGTACATCTCTAACGACGTTTTAGCTTCCATTTTTTCCCTCCATTTATTCGTTTCAATCTGCCTTGCCTCTTTTTTGGTTACCTTGGCTGTTTTGGATTAGCCACTGTTCTTTCCGTATTTTATCGTTAGCCTTCTAGTCTTCCTTAACCACTGCGTGTCCACGCTTTTCAAGTATAGGTACCTAAAAACCTTAGCTGCCCACCTTCGTTGATCCATTGCCCTCAACCTCATCTCAAAGCATATTTTACTCTGAGCTTCTGTAACTTCGAACGACGCCCAGCCCATATCTCCCTGAACTGCTTCGTTAGTTGTTTTTCCATGCGCGCCTAAGGCCAAACGTCCTACCGTTCTCTGGTTTACTTCAAGGCCTGATAGAACGTCTGATTTTAAGCAGAGTACAGCATTCGCAAACGTGAGGCCCGGAACCATTACTCCTTTCCACATTCCTCTTACTACTTCATATTTGTTATACCCCCACAGAGCTCTATGCTTCATTATAGCTGCGTTTCGCTTTCCCTTAACCTTAAGTTGCTCCTCGTGAGTACTTAAGTAGTTATCCCCTTCCGTTTATCCACACTCCCAAATATTTATATTCCTTCACTCTAGGTAATTCGCCTTGCTGGATAGACACTACGTCGGTGGTAGCGTCATTGAAAACCATTATTCCTGATTTTTCTGCACTGAAATTTAACCCGAGGTCAGTGGCTTCCTGGCCGCTAATATTTATTAGCCGCTGCATATCGGTTTGGTTATCAGCTAAAAGAACAATGTCGTCTGCGTATAACATTCCCGGGATATGCTGTTGTACCACTTCGCCTTGCAGCATATGGGTTAGGCTAAACTCTACTTGACTTTCTTCCAGTTTCTTTTCTAACCCTGCCATGTAAAGCATGAACAGTATTGGGCTCAAAGGGCATCCCTGTTTCAGTCCCCGATGGATGTTGACTTGCTGGGCGCATTTCTGTCTTTCCCAAGTAAGGTGCACTCTATTGGCTTTATAGATTGCTATAAGGAACTGTACTAACTCGTCATCTAATCCCTGGAGTTTCACCATTCTCCACAGCCGTTCTCTGTTTACGTTGTCATATGCCCCTTTAATGTCCGAGAACGTAATCCATAGTAATCTATTCTGTGCTTTCGCAATTTCAATGCATTGCGTTATCACGAACAGATTGTCATCCAGTCGCCTGTCTTGTCTAAATCCATCCTGCAGTTCCCCAAGTATTTCATTTTCTTCCATCCATGCTTGAATTTCTGATTTTATCGCCTGCATTACGAATCTATACACCACTGACGTTACTGTGAGTGGTCTGTATGAATCAATACTGGCTTTGTCTCCTCTGCCTTTATATATTAAATTCATCCTACTTTCTAACCAGTCCTCTGGTATTTGTTTGGTTTCTATCACCTTATCTATTGCCCTCATAAGCGATTCCTTACTTTTAGGTCCAAGTAGGTTTATCAGTTGCATTGGTATTCCGTCCGGGCCCACTGCTGTCTGGGGGGAAACCTTTTGCTCTGCTTTTTTCCAATCAAGGTTGCTCAAACTTATTTCCCTTTCCGCAGTCTTTTGTGGCGCTGATGTTATCGGTGCAGGTTTCCCTAACACTATTGTCCTAAACTTCTCACTAATCACTCGATGAATATGCGCCAACACGTGCCCTCCTTCTAAATGTTCCCCCTCCTCATCAATCAGGAATTTTTGATGGTTATCGTTTTTTGAGCTTAGTGATTTTACATGGTTTCAAAACTTCTTGGATGCGCTTTTGTCCTTCTTCCGTATTTCTGCCATCCATTGTTCGCTTTTCTGCTTGATCTTTGCTTGCACCATTTTCTGCACTTCTAGTTTTTTCCCACGGTAGACATCCGAGTTTTCCTTCACTACCTCCGGTTCCATACCAGTTCTTTTTGCTTCTCTATGTTCTCTCGACGCCTTTCTTCGCTGGTCAATAGCCTCTTTTATTTCCTTATTCCACCAGCTTCTCGGCTTTCTCTTCCCTTTCCATCGGTTTCGTTCCTTTGTGTCATTCATCTTACCTTTTATGAACGCAATCATTTCGTCGTAATCCCAATTTTTGCCTGTGTATTTATTGATTTCATTTTCCAATCTATCAGCGATGATCCTTAACTGCTCATTATTCAAATCATTTCCTCCTATTGTACCTATTTCTGCATTTGTCCGGGTTGCTCCTCCAAAGTGCAAGCTAAACCGCTTGTGGTCGCTTCCTAAGCTGTCTGTTCCATTTTCATCTATCCTCATTTCCCGCAGCCTTCCGTATACTGTCTCGGATACTAAACTGTAGTCTATGCTGGACTGTTTGTTACCGCTTTCCCACGTTATTTGTCCGGCACACTTGCTTTCCGTGTTTACTATTACAAGCCGGTTTCCCTGGCATAGATCTATCACTAGAGAACCGTTGTGGTCTGTGTATCCATCCAATCCTTCTATATGGGCATTCATATCTCCAACTATAATTATTTCGCCCGAATCTTTGAACTCGTTTATATCTCTTCTCAAACAGTTTACCATTTCCTCATTTTCTTCCCTAGCACTACTTCCGGTCCACAGATACACCACTCCTAACGATGTATTTTTCCCCTATATGGTGCCTCTAACCCATAGATGCTCTTTACAACTTTCATGCACTCTCTGCCAGTCGGTCCCTTGTTTAATGAGCATGCCAACACCTCCCCCTTTCTTCATTCCTGTGGTCCTGTTGCAACCTTCCCAGACATAATTGTCTGTGATAGGTGGGGCTTCTAGGTCCCGGAGGTGAGTCTCGGCTAAAGCGTACACGTCTATTCCTTCCCGTTCAAGTTGCTTTTGAATTTCCACCCATTTATCTGGCTTTCTGCCTCCCTGCATATTTATGTAGCTGATTAAACATTTATTGCATTTGTTTTTCCCTTTCCGCTTACGGGGTCTGTTTTTGTCTTTTCCAGAATTGTTTGCTCCATTGTTTCCACTTAAATGACTTCTGTCAACGCTCTCAGTTACGTCCGTAGGTTCTCCGTTTAGCTTTAGGCCTGGCTGCCTCCCAGCGTTGAGTGTGCATGTGTCTCTTGCTTCCCCTTTGTCTCCTAGTTTGCCTTCTTTAGCTGCGCGGGGCCCCCCAAAAAAGCTACCGCTCTCCCACCTAAGCGCCACCCGACCTTGTTTCCTAGCCTGGGGCTGAAGTGAATCCCGTCCCACTGAAAAGCTTGTCTATGTCCGATGCTGCCCACTACCCTGTTCACGTCTATCACTTCAAGCCCAAGTTCCCTTCCTCACCTCACGATCTCGCTGTTAGCAGCAAGTACTACCCGTTCGGTGTGCACGCCCTGCTTCATCACCTCCGGCACGGTGCAGACTGCAATGCGCACATTTGGGGCCGTCGCCCGCAGGTCCTTTACCCCCTTCGCTATGTCCTGGCCAAGTTTTCCCTCCTCTCCCTTTAGAGCATCGTTAAGCCCCGCGGCAATCACCACAAGGTTTCTAGCTTTACTGGACAAGGCCAGCTGCCCCTTCGCTGCAGTCATCACCGTCTGCAGCGTTTGACCTGGGAAACACCCCACCTTCACACGCTTATCCCCCATTACCCTTTCCACAATGGCAGCGCTGCTCCTCTTCATGTTAGAGTCACCCGCAATGATTACCACGCTATCATCTGCCACGTGCCGCTCTTTACTGGTACCCGGGTTATCGACTGGTTTTGCTGTCCTATTTCGCAGCACGTGGGAGTAGCTGTTGCCTATTGTTGCTTCCACCCCCGGTGTCACCTCGGCGCATGCCTCCGCTTCGCTGCATGGGCCGAGGTGGTCGTCATTTGTTGGCGAAATGACGCTCCTTTCTAGCTTCCTCTCAGCTGCTTCTAACTTTCCCTCAACGGCCCTCCGTTCATCGCGTTCGTTACTTAGCGCTGCCTCCAGTTCTGCAACCCGCTTAGCTAACCCCGGGTTATCCGCTTCTATGCGTTCTAGCCGTGACACCACTACGCATAACCGACACGTACCTGCCCCTTCGTCTGCCTCGCCGCCATCCCGCTGAAACTCCTCTGCGTCTACGTGCCGCGGACAGCTACCACACTGTACCAGCTTTCTACGCGTCATCTCGGCTGAAACCCCGACACAACGAGAAAGAAACCGTGCAGGTAAATACTCAGCTTCGGCTGTCCTCCGCTGTCTCTGCCGTTTCACTGCCCTTCACTGTAGAAACACGCTGTTGTCAGAGCACCAGAAAAGCACGTCCGAACAGGTCGACTGCGCACTGTGCACCTCCAAGTTGCCGCTCCAAGTTAACACAACGGAAGTTGCCCCTGTGCCCCATCACCGCGCAGTCAGATGTTGCTCCGCGCGGCGCAAGTAGCGCGTTACTGGGAATATTTTGAACATGGCACGAGCAGTTTTCGTGATTTCTTGGACTTAATATGCTTACAAACTACTGCAGTGACGACAAGCAAACTACGTGAGAAAAGGCAGACGATATCACGCATTCATAGCAATTTCCTTTCAAAACGCGTGCGCCCGTTGACATCCGGGTTCGTTGCATAGGCGGAGTGATACCGTACATGAGCTGTTGCCGTTTTTAACTGGTTCCCGAGTATAGCGTCACGCCTCTACATCTCATTCCCGCATATTTTTTTTGGACGAATAGTATTTATATAATTTTGGCATTGACTTTCTTTTGTCGCAATGTGTCGTGTCTCATTGGTAACACTGCACACAGCGTTGTGAAATACATCGGGAATAATGGTGACAGAACGTTTTCGCGCACGCCTACTAAGACAGCCCGGGTGATCAGTGCTGTGCAGCACTCACATTGGCTGGGAAGCCATAGCCGAAGGCTTTCCTGGAAAAAAGGGACCCCTGATCTCAGGCAATCATCTCGACGCCACTTTGCTTTCCTGCGGCATTATTTGTCGTGAGTTGAAAGTCATTTATTTGTTGCTGAAGTCAGTCTTGAGCACACAGTCTCTGTCAGAGAGAAGCAAGCTCGAACTTCTCTCTGATATTAAACTCGGAACTTTCACAAGTTAAATAGAAGAGAAGAGTCAAAGGTTCGGCTAAAGCTACAAATTTGTTGTGCCGCTGTTATAGGCCGCGTTTTCCACTCTTGTGCGCGGAAAACTTTGACAGCCTGCGGCGGTGCTGCTCAGTAAACAAATGTAGGACTATGAATTCATTGGTGCATGCGTAGGTTCTGTTCTCTATTTTATTTATCAATTTCTTTCTTTGTGCGCTGGGACTCTGAACTGTGGGTTACTAGTCACACAAAACGCATATATCGGTGATAATCGGGGCACAGTGTCTTGCCCATGAGTTAAAAAAAAAGAGGGGGAGTAATACCGTTCTCTCTGGTGTCTTGAAAGTTCAAAGTAAAGTTCAAAATACAAATCGTTACGCCCAAAATGCACTACAGGAAGCCAACTTACACAATTGGCATCCACAAAAGCACACCAAGCGCAGGTGCACAGTCAACACTTCATCCCTGGCCGATCCCCCGAACGTGTGCGGGTCAAACACTTCAAGATCATCATCATCATCATCAAAGTCAAAACTCGGACGACAACGAAAGAATCCCTCACGAGATTGGAATTTGATACGACTGTGTTTGAGACGGAAGAAAGCGTGGCGTTTCAACCATCTTTGTCGTTAGACGAAGGGGCTTTGAATGTTTTAGAACTTGTTCTGGTTAACTTTCTCAATTATCTGTTTCGTGGTACGGGTGCTTTTAATGATAAACATGCGCTAGTTTGTTTCCCGTGAGCCTCATCTTTTTTGCTGCTTGCGAGTCTTGTAAAACTTATTTCGCTGTTCGTACAGTAGCACAGAGAAAGCCAACTTGAAAAAGCGTTTCTCAGCTGCATTAGGAATTTTTCTCGCCTTAATATCCACTTAAAACTACAAATAGCTTTTTATTATAGGACCCTGAGAGTACCCAGTAGAGTTGGCCTTTACGCCGCTTAAACTAACAACAGATGTCCTTTTTTTGGGAGTGGGAGGGGGGGAGTAAAAAGGACTGTCCTACATATCTTTCCGACATTATTGAGAGAAAAAACAACTGTTCTAGTTACTTTTTAAGGATTAGTTGAGAACCTACCCGGCCACAAAACGTGTATTTAGTTGAATTACCGCCTTGTCCTGCCCCTGCCGCTGTAATGTGGTTCTGCCAAACACAAAAGTTCAAACTCCGGGCGCAGCCGGAAGTCAGCAGCGCGCAACATCTGCTTGTATCAACTATGCGGCTTTCAGCTGTGGCCAGGGCTCTCTCCTCGATACGAGCGAGGAGCTCGCGGAAGGGGTCATCACCAACGCTATGATGGCATGGACGATGATCCGATGAGATCGAGAAATGCCGGCGTGGCGGAGCTCGTAGAGCTAATGACTTCCGGGGCAGAAAAGCGCGAGCCACCAAGCGCCTTTTCTGCCTTTCGGAGATCATTGCTGGGCGCGGTAATGCACTCACCACGTCGAGCAGCTGGAGCAGAGCCAGGTCCAGGTCTACGCGCAGCGAGAGCGACGAGTTGAAGGAGGGCCGCACCGCGGGGTCGTAGTTGGACATGAGGTATCGCGTCAGCCGGTACTCCTGCTCGTCCGCCAGGGCTCCTCTGCCACCGCCGGTCACTGCGGAAGGTCAAGGGACGGTCGCCAGTAGAACGTGGCTGCTAACGCCCGTCGGGTACTCTAATAGCATCAGCTTGAAAGAAGAAGGGGCAGAAAAAGAGGCGAACACTAATTAGCTTTGTGCTTCCCCCGTGTCATTTCTTTCGCGGAGGAAGTCTCGCTTAGGCGCTTATAAAACACTTATTTCTTGTGGATTTGTCTGTGTCCTGGTCCCATTCTGCTTCTGCTGCGCATTGCATTGTGGACTACTCTAACTTCTTCAATTCGACAGCGCCCCATGTTAGCCGGAATTCATAGCCGTAACAACAGCACCGCCCCACTGGTTTACAAGGTTAGAAATTTATGGAAGGAGCAGAGAAGGTTTCCCTACAGGAAGAAAAAGTATGTGAACAAAATTTTTGAACCTAACGTTTGCTGAAAAAGATATCTACTGCGATGCTTTCTTGCAAATTTGCCACCTCGCCACTGCGATGTAGACGCCCCAGAGTGAGGATAGTCATTCTAGCCTGCAAAGGAAGTGTTAACGACTGCTCTGGAAGGGCCCATTTTGGTATTGCAAGTCTCTGGTCCTGTATCGGGCACCTCTATGGATGTGTTTGTTGCATTTTTATGTGTGGTTACCTGGAACGTCTAGAAGGTGCCTTGTAGTCAACTGGGACGGGCACTATTCACGGGTTTCCGCCGTCTGTGTTCACGCTGGGTTGGACTCCGTTAATCAACAGCGTGTGCACTGGACAAAAGTAAACTGTGATTGGTTCGTTTGTTTAAATCTGCCCTCATTGACTGGCTCTACGGAACTTCTTTCCCGTTATCTAAAGCGTGGTCTTAAGAACTGGGTTTTCAGTGCAAGTGAATGCGATAGAAACCGACAAAAGAAGCATCGCCGGGGTCACTGGAGCTCTCTGCCCCGGACGTTACGGGGAGACCGCACCAGACAAAGAAGTAAGCTTTCCAGTCGATTCCACTGTGCCGAAGCGGTATCAAATCCCAGTTATTGCTGCACTGCATCATTGATTTTTCCTCGGTGTGTGTAGGCGCTTTGACAATTCAATGTTTAAAGTTTAATGTTAAACGTAGTCCAGTGTTGGACAAAATACCGTCTGCTACACGTACTGGCACTGAAAAGCCAAAGCCTTTATTTTTTGACTTGGTCAGTGACCCTCTTTTTACCGTCGCTATTACAATTAACTTTTATCGCTGTAGTTGCACTTCAACGTTGTGGCAGTACGACAACGACCCCACACTCATGTTGTCGACAACGTTTCCTTCACATAAGTCAGGAGTCATTGACGAATATGGTGTTCTAGCTTACAGCATTCCAAGACTCATTTGCCTTGAGTGGTGCAAATAACTTATAGTTTCGCGGAGTTTTTTGTGTGGTTGTTTATGTCCGAACAAAGCAAACGGCAAAACCAATGACCTAACTTCAGTGCTCCGCTTTTTTGTTACGCCCACTCACACGCCAGGGTTGCTGGAAAGGGTTGCCAAGCATTGCACGCTAGTCAACGAGATGAAGGCGACGACTGAAAATGCCAGATTCAGCAACGCAGCTTCCTGCATCCGCACATTCTTATTCTTGGGCGAAAAATTTTATCGACGGAAGCTGACTACCAGCGAATCCGCATCCACTCTTCTTTATTATATTGATGCTATTGTGCCTGGCGCATACACCTTTGCCAACGCAGGTATCGGAGCATCGGCATTCTGTGGGGAACGATATCTCCGACTTAATATTCTGCTGCTTCCAGTATATCGCGACCCAGCGCCAACGAAGGCTTCTCGGCGGCACCTTGCAGCTTGGCCTCCCCATGCGTCTTTATCGATGTTTATACAGACAAGCGACTGGGCGGGTACCGTGGCTCTGTTTCGAGCGCAGCCGCCCACCACCGCGACGAGAAAGCGTTAACTCGGCAGAAATCGGTGGCGCGCAAAAGGCGTTTCTGCCACGCTCGCTCCAAACTGTTCACTCGCTACCACGCCGGAGGCAGAGAGAGAGAGAGAAAGAGGAAGCGAACCCCTCCCCCCCCCCCCCCCCCACCTGACAGTCTTACAACGGCAAGCTTAGCGTGCAGTGCGAAGAAGTAACAGCAAAGTAGAAAGAACCGCACCTTGAGGTACACCCGCTGCCTGGAAAAATATTTTGGGACGGAGAAGGATAGCAACTAAAGAAAAGGAACCCTAAGACGGGAAGGATGTCTTTCTTTTTTTTTCAGAGAGCGAAATCAGCAAAAATCTTCGCTTTATGAACTCTGGCCCCCACCTTCGGTTGGAGGAAAGGTTCTCAGGTTAACGCAGCAGGAGAGTCGCAGGGACAAATTTTGCTGAGCCGTCGGAACTGAGGAGAGGCCCGCCTTTTTGAATCACGTATATAGCTCGCTTACCGGCGCGAACCTGTAGCGAGGGAGCCGAAGGGTAAAAGGGGCCGGGAGAGCTCTTCCCGGGCGCCGTTTTTTGTGGGAAAGGCGTTTTTTGGGGCACGGTTTACCGAAAATGCGCCGCTCAGTCTTGCTCAGAGCGTGGAAATTTCATTTTCTTCACGAAGCGTTGCACCTTTTCTTTTGTGCAGGCGTGAGTGAGTTTAAGAGACTTTGGTCCGCCGCACAGGCTGAAGTCTGCAATAAACAACGCTCATTTTCATAAACCCAAGGTTTTGTTCCCAAAAAAGACGTTTTATCAAACAAGAAATACCAGTAAGGCTATCCAATACGATATTACGTGTAAAGAGGCCCCAAAGCATGTTTCAAATAACGCAAAAAAAAAAAAATCGCGATCACCATGGGCTGCGCAGTCACCAGCACCTGTACGAAAGAATAACTTTTTAACAGCGAAGCTGTTTAGCAAATCGTAATTTTTCGTGTCCGCAGTTATTAAAAATACCAAGAAAATGCCGAGCATACCCACTTAGGGAGATTGGCAAAGATTGGCCAAAGAAAGTGTTAGATTCCTCTGTCATAGGAATCGGTAAAACACGCAAGTGAAATGTGCAGCGAAATCAGCAGGAGCATGATTTGCGGAACGGTGGCTGCCTTGTGGGTGTGCTTGGCGAGCGACGTCCTCCTGGCGGGGTCGCTTCGGCAAAGGTGTACTAGCGTCATTTCCGTGACGGATATGACGTCCGTGAAACCTTGGGTGTATCCCGGCATAATACACTGACGTGTTAATATATAAAACCCGCAAACGAACAACCCTAAGTATAACGTGCTCTTTAGTTGTAAGGGTTGCTTCCCCACAAGAAGACCCTTTGTGCAGGGGTGCACCCTTTACAGACAGCTTGCTTCGTTGTAACGGCATCACTTCCGTGATGGATATGACGTCGCCGAAATCTTTGTGTATCCGGGAACAAAATACTTTCATGTTGAAAGACCAACTCCAGCGTTCGCCGTAATTGTGACAACACTTGCTCGGAACGAGAAAGACACGTCATAGCGTACGCCCTTCCAAGGTGATGTCCAATGATTATCACTTCCCCCCCGCCCCCCCCCCCAAAAAAAAGAAAGAAGCTAACACTTATAGCAATAACGATAAATAAAGATCGTTGCGGAAGCCACGAAGAAGCAAATCGGTGGCAATCGTGCGCTTAAACCGTCGTGATGGTCGTGATCGTACAGCGTCGCTACCTTCAGGTTTTGCGCGTTAGTTGTGTTTCCTTTTTTTTACGCACAGCGGACAACCAAGTTTGATTACAAAGTTTGTAACGCCTCTCTTTCGCTCAGTTCGAATTTCCGCCATCATTATGCTCGTTTACGTGCCATGGAGCAGATATTCTTGCTTTTGGGTAGCTTTTGTTATGCACTTCCGCCGAGCGGAAACGTTGTCTGTTCACCGTCGGTGGCCTCGGTCAACACCTGCATCGTTACTGAATTAGGATCGGATTCAGCACGTTTATGCGCCATCGCATGTATTCACGTTTTATTCCTTTTTAAACTGCCTTGTCATACTACTCGTCCCAAGACATGTGCTCACGTTGTAAAATAATGCGTGTGTTCTGCTTGAGTGCGCTGGTTGTTTGAGTGTGCATGCCGTCCCACGCCGCTTAGAAAACAGTCCGAGCATCTTTTTAAAAGAGCACTGCAAGCCGACGCGTTTCGAGACCGCAGATTCTCCATTGCTTCGCAACTGTCGGTATCTACAAGTACACAGAAATGTCGCTGCGTAATCGCCAGCTGCAAAGCCAGCGAAAAGAACACGAAAGCTTGCCATCGCGTGACACCGGACAGCGAGCTTCGGCAAGCATGGCTACAGCGGATGCGCTAAAATACGCGGAAGTTTGTGGGCGGCATCGAGCCTTCCCGCATAAATCTAGTAAGCAATACAATGCCCACGCTCCAGGCGAGAGGAGGGGCTTTAACCCTGCAAATAGTCACCGAAAAACTTCGTTGCGCACACAACATAAGTCTATACAGGTCAATCGAAAATTCCTCGAATGTTTCCCGTATTAAGAGTAACGCAACTTTGCCTCTTTCTGGTGTAAAATGTTCGCTTTGGAGCACATCGCGAACCGCTAAGAAAGGAAAACAATTTCTTTACACATATGGATCTGTCACGGACACATCATATGCCGTACAGATATGCATTCCTGCAATGTGTGCTAGAATAACTGCCAGTGTGGCCCCTACAACCCCCTCAAAGGCAACGGAACTGGCAAGTCTGCGTACTGCATTGCGGTCCATCCTAACGCAACCATTCAACGCTTGGGCCTTTTTTCACTGACTCCCACGCTGTCCTTCAGCCATTGATATCGTTTCCTCACAATCAGCTTGCACACGAAGTCAACATCCGGCACACCCAGGAATTAAATTTGGCTCGCACTATTGAGCTTCAGCGGCTTCCGGTTCATCGTGAAGTGGCGGGCAACGCTAGCTGCCGCCTACCGATATGCCTTCTCTGCCCTACACAACCTGATCGTCATTGTGCCTTTCATGAGACGAGACGCCGGAACCCTCGCCTCATCAGAGGCGAGGAGTTCGCAGCGGTCGATTTGGACCAAACCAGACCGGGCTTATCGACCTCTGTGTGCCATTGATCCCGACTGCGGGTTCCGGATGCCGGAAGGCCTTTGCAAGCGAGATAAAAGCGTTCTAGATAGTACCTGTTTAGCACAAATCCCTTCCTGTTTAAAATCGGATAAGTTGCCACTCCTCCGTTTCGAAAGTTCTCAACCCGCGAAGACGTTGAGATTGTTTTATGTGCATACTCGCTATACAATTTCAAGACTGGCAATGAAACAGCCTTTGCGTTTACCCTCGAACATAACGCCAAGAGATGTTCAATTGATTCGATTGATTGTAGGGTTTAACGCGCCGTCGCAACGCAGGCGATGAGGCGCGCCGTAGTGGAGGGCTCCCGATTAATTTTGACCACCTGGGGATCTTTGACGCGCGCCGAAATCTCGCAGACACGGGCATTTTGCTTTTCGCCTTCATTAGAAAAGCGGCCGCTGCGGCCTGTAATCGAATCCGCGTCCTCGTGCTCAGCAAAGAGATGTTTAAGGTCTGTGGACATCTTCCAACACGGCGCCGCGCACAATCAAAATAGCCCTGTCATGCTTTTTACTGGGCAGTGGGTCTGTGTAGACTCTGTAGCCACTATGCCACATGACTGTTCCGGGCCTACGTGCGTGTGTTCCGGGCCTACGATGAATGTTACTTTAATTTTTCTAGCGTTTAAAGGAGCCACGAAGAGAAAATACAACTTCATTTAATTTGAAAGAACTAGTATTCAGCATCTCACCCAGCTCCATTACAGCCACAAAAGATGTTTTTTTTAATGAAAAAAAAGCAAGAAGTATTCAAAAACTTTCAAATTTTGCGCCACAGTGACGTGTTATGAGCAAGAATGACGTCATACGGGCCAACAATAAAACATTATTTTCAGTGTGTTAACTGCACGTTAGCATTCAAGTGATGCGGTCAAATGGAACTAGAGGCCGCATTACAGACGTCCAGTCATGTGTCGTCGCGAGAGGTCAGTTAGGCGGCCGCCAATCGCACAAACAAGGTTCCGTGACGTCATAGAAAAGTTGCGGGAAATTGGCTAGGGGGTCGCGACTGCTTCACACGTTTTCTTTAATATCTACGTTATTTGTTCAAAGGTTGCAATGATATTGGTATCATTGTTATCGGGACTAAGCTGTCTTTTTAATAAACCCAACTTGTATTTTGTCTTCATGGCTCCTTTAAGCTTCACGTCATTGTTATCCCCATCTGATGCAACATGTCAGGTAGCCTGCCAGGCTGACCTCGTCAGTAGATTAAAACATCCTCCCCCTCTTGCTTATGTAGAAATGTGACAGCTATTAGGAGTGAGTGCGGGACATTAGAAACGAACGGGCCAAATGGCGGCGCAGTGGGTAACACGCTGCTGTCTTGGCGATTTTTTTTAGTTGCTATTGCGTTAGCATAATTGTATGAACAATTACCGTGATGGGTGGTTCTGCACAAACGACGGTGGGTTGGTGCAAAATTTAGCTGATCCGCCACTGTGGCTCAGTGGCTAAGGCTGAGTTCAAGAAAGCTGGCAAAAAAAAAAAAAAAAGCGAAGCACGCTATTGATCAAGCGCGTAAAGATCGTCGCCCTGAGTGATATCGTAAAGATAGTGCTGTGAGCGGCTGCGCGCGGTACTTCTTGTTTTTTCATATATTTTTTCAATTTAGTGGCCGCTGGTTGGTGCTGTACAGATGTGTGCGGTTCGAACTAGCCAAAAGCAGTTGCCGGCGCCGCCCGAGCCGACAGCGTGAGGCAGTTATTTTTATTTGTTTTGTTCTTGTTACCGCCGCTCGCGAAAGCGCGAGGCAGAAACTTTTTCTTTTTCTTTTGTTTTTGATTTTAGAATGTCTGATTTCGAAGCCGTTTTCAAGCCAAATTTTTTGGTTGTATTCGTAAAAAATGTTAAAATGTAAACTTTTTATCTAAAAAATACCTTAATTTCGTTTATGTACGTAAGTTCTACGTCAAATATGCTACAGATGTGCTGTGCGCTAAAGGAAGTTTATATGTATGAGCCGCCCCACCAGTACTAGTAGCCAACAGCCTATATATACAGGGTGTCCCAGCTATCATGCACCAAGATTTAAAAAAAGAGAAATAGCGTAACTCGAAGAAAATCTAGTGCATAATGTTCGCAGTACTGTGAAGAAGCGGAGAGTATTTTTTTCGTTAATGAGACTTAATTAATTATTTGTAATTAATTATCTAACTCGAGAAATACTGTCCTAATCACTAAAGTGTCAATGAGGCACTTGTAGGTAACCACGAGGGGCATCTAACTGCGGTATTTTCAGCGATGAACTAATTGCGTACACATTTATTCTGACTGATAAAGAAAACCCGCGAAATATGAAAAATACCACGTGACGACGCTTACGCGCGCATTGTAAAGCAGCGTCCCCAAACAAAGCTGATTGAAAGCAACTGCTTCGCGTGTTATCCGTCCGAAGAGACAGCGTATCACCTTGATAATAGCATGCATGGAAGGAGCAGCAGCAGCAAGATTCGCGGGACGCGTGTGCAGATAAGGAACAAACTCGCTTGCGATTTCTTCTTTCTTTCTTTTGTCTATTTCATTCTGGCTAACTCAGAGGCAGCCTGTTTGAGGGCGTTGCTTTACGGTGCGCGCGGAGGCGCCGTCACGTGGTATTTTTCATATTTCGCGGGTTTCCTTTATCAGTCAGAATAAATGTGTACGCAATTAGTTCATCGCTGAAAATACCGCTGTTAGATGCCCCTCGTGGTTACCTACAAGTGCCTCATTGACACTTTAGTGATTGGGACAGTACTTCTCGAGTTAGATAATTAATTACAATTAGTTAATAAGTCTCATTAACGACAAAAATACTCTCCGCTTCTTCACAGTACTGCGAACATTATGCACTAGGTTTTCTTCGAGTTACGCTATTTCTCTTTTTTTAAATCTTGGTGCATGATAGCTGGGACACCCTGTATATATATATATATATATACATATATATATATATATATATATATATATATATATATATATATATATATATATATATATATATATATATATATATATATATATATATATATATATATATATATATATATATATATATATATATATATATATATACATATAGTGAATCAGAATAGGAACTGAGGGGCTCGTTGTAATAAGACAGAAATAAGGGTTGGCAGTAATGAAAACCTCGGAAAGCAAAGGGGATGATGTGGTAGGTCATTGAAACAGATAAGGAATTTGGAAAAAAAGAAAGTGGAGAAAAAAAGCCCGCCAGGTGGAAACCGAACCCACGACCTCCA
This sequence comes from Haemaphysalis longicornis, assembly GCF_048455015.1. Classification (NCBI taxonomy): domain Eukaryota; kingdom Metazoa; phylum Arthropoda; class Arachnida; order Ixodida; family Ixodidae; genus Haemaphysalis; species Haemaphysalis longicornis. The sequence continues at coordinate 54,609,704 of NW_027526361.1, read as the reverse complement.
GAATACCGGTCTGGTGCGATAACCACTACGCTACCGGCGGTGCGATTTTTCCCTCCAGTTTCTGGGGTATTTATGTCAATGTAATTTTTTCCTGTGCTTGGGGGTGGTAGCCAGCGCCACTCCGACTTCTCGGGGTAAAGGGGACCTTCTCTTTAACCCCCGGGCCGTGACTCGAGTGTCTACGAGATGTCGAGAGTGGTCGACCAGCGTTGAACCCTCTTAAGCTCCCTATGGCACCAAGACTGCCGTAACAGAGGCCCTCGCTATGCATGTAGCGAATCAGAACTGAGGGGCTCGTTGCAATAAGACAGAAATAAGGGTTGGCAGTCAAGAAATTGCACCAGACCGGTATTCTGGAGGTCGTGGGTTTGGATCCCACCTGGCGGGCATTTTTTCTCCACTTTCATTCTTTCCAAATTCCTTATCTGTTTCAATGACCTACCACATCCTCCCCTTTGCTTTCCGAGGTTTTCTTGACTGCCAACCCTTATGATTGTTTGTTGTAGCAGTAACGATTTTACAAAGTGCGCTGAAAACGACTTCAAAGCAAAGGGGGACGCCACAGACGTGACACCAAAGAATTAGAAAACTACCCAAATGTGACGTAAAACAAGGAAGGCGGATCATACATTTCTGCGCATACGCCAGAGGCACCGCAACCGGAACTATACGCCACGAATCGAAACTGACGCTCCTGAAACGGACGCAACACAGAATTTCGCCCCAGTTCATTTTACTTTGCCGCAGCTGTTTTTCAATGCGACGCACGTCGCCTAAATCCGGCCTTCGTCGCCATCGATTCTTTTTCTCTTCTTCCATATTTTCTCTTCAGCGTTTTGACCTAGGTTTAGGCCACGACGATAAAGCGTCCGCAGTCCACTCCTTTATTGAGGCGACGGGCCGTTCATCCTGCGAGCTTTCGTATTCATGGTCACGTGTCCTCCTATTGTTTTGTTGTTCTCGACGATATTTAGTCAGAATTTAAAAAGAACGGTCAATTTAGACTGACTATTACTAACTTCCTCTCGACTGCAGGGAAGGGCAACAATTCAGATGATTTTAAAGCCCTTCTGCTCACGGTTTTCAAGGTTGAGATGCCACTCATCTGCTCGAGCACCCGTCATTTTGATTGGCTGCAGCCTCCCGAGCGTGCAAGAGTCATTTCAATCGTCGTCTTGTTGCCACCCCACCTCCCTACCACCATCGTTATTATCGTCATATCACGTTTGCCTGGAAGAGGAGCTGCAGTGGGGAAGAGAATAACTGAGAATCAACGAACTCTATCGTACGGCGCCAGCTGCGGTGGTTGTGATATGTGATACCCGTAGTGTTCCTTAGGCTGTGCACATTAGTTGCTACCAATAGGCTTGCGTTCTGACATCTCCCAGGAATTTCTTTGTAACCCACCAAAAATTATTATTCCAGTTTTTCTCTATCTCTCTGCAAAATGACGCATAAAGCTAGATGTAGATTCGGGAGCTAGATCTTAGCTCCCGAATAACTTTACCTTCAAAAATACAGTCTCGCAGGTCGCCAAGCAACGGAGCGAAGACGTGAGACGTTCTCAGGCTGTGCGCAGCTGCATGTTGCTGCTTGTCTTTTCGCGTTTGGCTTCGCATGGCTTATTTCGCATGTCGTTATCATATCCTACGAATGCATCACGTATCACTCGCAATCGCCTAGGAATCTGCGTAACTAGTTTTTGGAATGGCCCCATTCATCCAGTTGCAACTCCTCATCCAACTCCTCAAGGTACTCGGACTGAAAGTTCCTCAAAATTCAAAGTACTGAAGCCGCTTGGCCATTGGCCAAGCATGATGAGCCATGGGCTTAGCGGCCCGCTTGGCTGCGGACTCATAGGCCTTAATCATGGTGAACCTAGCGTCGCCAATGGCTGAACTCAAAGTCAGAGGGAAGACCGACGTCACCGAGAGCGGTCATTCTGTAGCCGAAAAAAGTTAGCCTCAGCTACACTTTCCAACCCCCTTTCCACTCTAATACCACACTCTTTGCTCAGCTCTCATGCATCCCCTTCAGGACCTCTTGACCAATTGCCTCGAACGTTACTCCCACCCTTCCCCCTCCGTGTCGCTCCAGTTGTACCTCTCTCTCGTTGCGAGGACCACGAAGCCACCGGCATGAAATGTAGAGGTTGTAGCCGGTTCATTTCAACATCCTGTATCACGGGAATTCCTCTCGACGTGTATGCACTACGCCAGCAAACAGGGAACAAGAAGATGACGATTACGATGTTGTTATTGAAAACTGGTATTTTGAGCCTTGTGATGATGAAGGTTACGATCATGGTAAAGAAGAGGTCGTTGATAATGAAGAGGAAGAGGAAGGCGACGAAGATCACGAAGAAGGAGAAGAAGACGAAGGAAAATGAAGAGAGACAACAAAATGACGTCCAGGACGGAACCCGCTCGTGTTACGCGTGCGGCCCAGGCGACGCTCCCCGTCAGCCTGCGTGCGCCGTCAAACGAGATGCCGCTGCAGGAAGGCATGGGCATGTCGGCCGAGTCGTGGAACTCCGGCCGCGACCGCTACTACGTAGTGGCCGTTGTGCTCATCGGGCTGGCCGTGGTGGGCTGGGCGTTGCTCAGCCTCGCAGCCGAACGGGCCTCGGCGTCGTCAGGCCAGAACGACCAGACCTTCTGCTGCACCGACCTGCTCGACACCCTCGGCCAGGTAGCGAATTCGCCAAGTTAACGCGAATGGGAAATCGAGTTACGTTAACAGTTACACTAACATAAGGTAGTGTCGACTATCCCGGAAACCGTGAGAATTACCGTCAGAAATTTCTCACGGAAGTCGCCTCTCATTGGCTAAGCACGATAGCCTAAGATTCTATGGGATAAATATTCCCTAAAAAGTCGCGTTTGCATATGCCCCTGTAGCGCGGTGGTATAGTTCTCGGTTCTAAATGAGAAGGTTAATACCCCTGACACACGGGCACCTAAAAGGCCTTTGCAGAGAAGGACTGCTACCGAAACGGCGTTCGCCTCGGTGACACACGACAAAGGAGAATCTCCTTCACCGAAACGGGCATTTCCCGTAAGGGGTGTTTGCCTATCTCCTTTCCCGGACGAAAAGGAGCAGCTAGCGGCGCAGCCTCGTAAGCAGGCGCTAGCAAATCATAAGCTTCTCAGAACTTAGTGAGACCAAATGCGATTTCATAATACTTTCATAAATTTTTAAAACTGCAATGAAATAAATTTCACCAAACACGCCCAATCGTAATGTATTTTTCTAAGCATCTGCCCGCTGTTGCCAGATTAGGCACGGGACATAGGCGAAAAAAAGCACTCTGTCGTTGCTGTTTAATACAAATATGTGAAATTACCCATTTACTTTTTCTAGACAACAATAAAACGCACAGTTCCTCTCTAAAATAATTAAAAAGGTCTATTAGCCGCACTTTAATTTTGTTATTGTGCATGCTTTTTCAACAGAACTGCTAGCGCCACTTTATTGGTGTGTCAGTTACAGCAACTACATAAAGGAGATCGGGGGTTGCTGTGTGTCAGGAGCGCCACTCCTTTCCACAAAATGTCCTTTGACGTGGCGAAAGGGGTTTAGTTTAAAGGAGATCTAGCGTTACCGTGTGTCACAGGTATTAGGTTCGAGTCTGGCATTGCGATGTTTTTTTTTTTTTAGCTTTCAGAATTTTTCGGTCATCGAGATTTTGTTAATACTTTTTTTCTCTGGTTTTAGACTTGTCCAGAGATCGACGTATACTATGACATCTAGAATGGGTTGAATTACGTTTAATATAGGTTTTGTTCTGGTGTCGTTAGGCTGGGTAGATTAGGTTGCTGGATTTGGGTAGGTTATGACTAGGGGTGTGCGAATATCAATTTTTTTCGAATACGAATCGAATACGAATATTTAGCTTCGGATATCGAACCGAATATCGAATAATTTAGGGGGAAGCGGCTTTCGAACTCAACGTTTTTTATTTATTTGTGGATTTTGATGAAAATTGGCACAGAAACTGGAAATGCTTCTGTGATGACACCTTAAAAAATTCAAGGTAATATTTTGAGAGCTTTTATTGATACATTTTTTTCGGTTCACCTTGTTCCAAGCTTGAGCGGCCTATAAAACATGACAGAAAACTTGTTCGAAGTGTTTTGCATTTCCAACTGAATGGACGAGGTAGTGACAATCAGGTTTTTATTACAACGCGTTTTTTTAGTTTTCAGTTTTTTAGAGGTGAATGTACCAAAGGGACATAGACCATGGACGACTATTTGAATAAAAATTCACAAAACGTAAACATGAAAAACCAACAGTGTCACGCCCGGAGCTGTTCGTAAAAGAGTGTAACGCAAGGAACTGAGTCAAAATAGACCTAGCGGTCACGAAGAAATCGCTGGAACAAGCGACGTATATGGCAAAACAAAAGCCGCTTTTAGAAAAAGGCTTACGAAGTTGTAACATAGATTTCATTAATCAAAAGTCGCTAGGGTTGTAGCCTTTTGTGTCCTTTTGAACACATGGCTTCTGGAATGACTTGCCTTGAAATTGGGAGTGCCTTTTGCAGCCTTTTTCCTTCCATAAAACATCATTTTAAGCTCCTCTGTGAAGAGTACATAGCCCAATTTGCTGAGCAAACGGTGGGAGATAGCTTTCAATGCAAAGTAGGTTAGCTGGGTGCCTGTATTGGACTGGACAGCTTCCCTATGCAATGTTGTGACGATGGCAACAGGTGAAGCACTTATTTATTTTACTTAAATTTGTAAACTTCATTTGAATTTGATTTTTATCAAAATATATTTTTGGCTTCGTCTGTGCGTCTTTGTTCATCTGCCGTTTGTGCGTTTGTAAATGAACGAAGATATAAGATACGGCCTGGGCCGGAAAGAGGACCGCTCAGCCCATCCAATGTACCAAAATGGCCGCGCCCGGTGGCACCGTTGCGGAGATACAGCGCTCCGAAAATTGCCCTTTTTTTTGCCGTTTTGCGCTGACATTGCCGGAAAAACTTTGCAAACGCACAGGATACAGAAACATAGAAGCCGAATGTGGAGCCTTCATAAAAACGATGTTTTGGTCATTTTTTTTCCGAAGTTAAAAGCCGCGTAGGTTCCCCGTTGATCTTCATTCGCATCAAGTAAATACATGATGCTGGAGGTCCACAGAAAAAGCCGACTAGATGTCAGCTTCACGGAGCCGCAGACCTCCCCCCCCCCCCTTTCCCCCACTGGTCGCTAATCAATCCAAATCAATCCAAACTAATCAATCCAAATATTCCATAATACCCGATTATTCGAACCCTTTCGAATATTCGAAATTTTCGAATATTCTCACACCCCTAGTTATGACGCGTTCGGTTGGGTTACGTTAGGTTCCGTGAGGTTATGTCATGTTAGGTTACGTTGGGACGTAATATTATTAAGCAAATTTTAGGCCAGCCAGCTTCTATGAAAACTGCCGTGAGAATTTACCGGAGGTAATTCTCACGGCTGCCGTGGGAGTAGACGCAGCCCCAACATAAAGTAGTGTAACATGTAAGACATCTTCATAATCTTCCAGCGAAATAAGAGTACTGATTGAACAGAACGAAAGAAGGTCGCGAAGTAAGGCCGGATTTTGTTCCAGGCTTGGATGTGAGCGATCAGCTCTTGCTCCCTTAATCCACTGTCAGACTGTCGAACCTGCTCGAAAAACCAGTCTTTGTTCGCTTTCGCGTGTTTAGAGTGTGTTCCACAAGTTCTACTTGTACGCAACCATGTTGAACATTGTTATTACAACCCCCCTGCCTCTTTTGCACATCACGCAGTCTTTCTTTTTATGGTTTTCAGACTGGTGTGCTTATAATTTTGATCTGCTGTATATTTCTTGTTTTTTTGTACGATGTATACCTGATCCTCTCTGTAATGCTTCGGCCTTGAGAGTAAATAAATAAATACCTGTTTGAGGTCATTATATTGTCAGCTCAGCCTGTTGGAAACTCTATACGACAGATAGTCTTGGGAAAATTTAGTTGGGCACTGAGCAGTAAGCACTAGTCAGTGGCTATGCTGCGTTAAATGTTCTGTTTCATTTGCGTGTACGGCAAGATGCCTTGGTGGTTAGAAGAATCTGTTGTGTTCGACTCTAGAGTCGTAGATAACGTCTAGTCCAACTGTTGATTGATTGATTGATTGATTAACACGTTTATTGAAATACAAGGGAAGGGGAAGGAGGAGGAAGAAAAGAGAATGAGCTGTGGGTGGCCATCCTATAGTCCGGTAGGGCGTGTGCCTTCGCAGGCGTTTAAACAATTTTTTTGGCTACTGCATACCATCTCTTAGGTGTTCAGATGTCTTCTGATTGTTTATTCACGGGACGTTTCATTTACGTCACTCAGTTTAGACAGTATTGAGATAAAAAAAATAACAAAGAGGTAAACACGGGTAATTTCAACAGCACAATTAATTTCATTTTTCGAATGACGTACCCTTTAAGTCAACGACCCTGGCAACCAAGCAGTCGTTGGCAAATTGTGAGACTTAAAGTTGGTGTCTGTACCGTGTATAACTGGGAACTCGCTAATTCATAGACTTCTAGCGGTAATTTTCGGGAAGTACTCATCCTTCCATTGAGACGCAGGGTTAGCTGGACAACAACAAAAAAGGAATAGTTTAGAGCACAAAAAAAAGCGAGAGATGTGCTTCCAATAACCTACAGCATTCCCGCAAAATGATCGGCAGGCTTCGTCTTACTGCTTTCTTTTTATCTCGACGACTTGAGGGGCTAAACGCTTATGATTTATACGACTGTAATGGCACAGCGCAAATGATCTCTTTGTTGGGTGTTATTTGCACATCTGGTTACCGTCGCCTCACGTAAATTAGCTTTGCTTCTCGCTCGGCTTCGTGCTTGTGGAAAGAAAGGTTCTAAATACAGCTAACAGAGCACGGGAGCGGCAGCCGAAAGGGACTGCTGCGCCGTCGAGTTGCGCCGCGCCTGCTGCGGATGCACTGCCGTTCACGACTGCTCGCATGCCATAACCGCCCAACTGTTCACGACTGCATCGAACTCCGATAAATCGGCGTAAGGGGAACCTCGCAAGCAACCAAGTAACTACCCCTTGCTTGAAAATGGCCGGCTCGCGATTCAGCGGCAAAGCTTCTCCCATTATTTCCCCGCTGGCACAGTTGGCGCTCTGTTGCCTGTTTCATGATCAATCTTGTCTCAGCCCCTCTAAATCGTTGAATCTAAAAAAAAAAAAAGATCTTGCGCAAATGCAGTCGAAAATGAATGAGGGAAAAGGACCATCTTTTTCTTAGCCTTTAGAAGAGTTAATAAAAAAAAAACAGCGTAATTAAATTGAAAGCCACCTTGAGGTGCCGATACGGGCGCCTTAAGATGAGACCATGGAGACGGATTGCCGAAGCATTAATGATCGGAGAACAAGGTCCCTTCTTCACGTGACACATTCGTATTTACAGCTCGGGTTTACAGTGGCGCCACCACTCGATGGAGAACACAATCAATTGGAGGCGCATACGTGGTGTAAATGGTGCAAAAATTCCACAGACAGCATATTACCTCCCTTAAACAGCACAGAAACAACAAGGACTCAAAATACCACCAACGCGGCCCCAACCAAAATAATACACGATCGAAGCTGCAACATATACACTTCACTGTTCCAGTGGATGACCATACTAAAGTTACCCCCCCTCCCCCCCCCCCCCCCCCCCCCCGAAAAATAAAAATAAAATCTTTATCAAATCAAATCAAATATTTATTTTTCTCTTGAGAAACAGTCCCACACGCAACAACAGTTACTAGATTCATGCAAGCTAATGGTACCGAATAATGAATCCTCACTCTTAAATGCACGAAATTCCACACTACACACACTTAATTCGTGCAGAACAAAAAAATAAAAACGGTTCGCACAAAGTGCCGGTGTTGCACCCACAACGACGCTGATTTTAAGTATGCAGAGTTCAGACCAAGTAGTCTCCAAGATGCTTGGGCTTTGCGCGTATCGCTGTTTATGACCTCGAAGTCTGCTCTGACATTTCTGCGGCAGGTCACTGAGCCCTGGCGGTTGTGGAAGTTGGCGGTAGCAATACTGCTTATGGTTCAAACAGCAAACTAGTTAGCATACTGAATCTGGAATTCGTGAAGTTGGCTCGACTGACATTTCTGTGAATATGGTGTGATAAGATCAGATTCAAAGAATCAGGGGTCTGTTTGACCGATCCTTGAGACAAAGCGACTGCACTTTGATAATTTTGATGCGTTGCAATGTGAGCCCTCAGCCAGCTCATATGCATTTGGTGTTATACTATTTCGGATTGGTCGAGGGGCGGATCACTATTGGCCCATTCTCGCATAACCACTTATTTTCGTTCGTACAGAACCTTGTGAAGCGAAGACCTGATGATGAGCCACATGACGCTTGTAAAAGTCTGCCTGAAGTTTTTATATATATATATATATATATATATATATATAACTGTATACACGACCATTCCATATTTAGAATGTACGGAGATTGTGGCCTGGGATGAGCGACGGCGGAAAGGCGGTTTCGAGGATTTCGACCCTTCGACAGAAATAGACAGCATTGCACTGGCTGAATGAGATTCTTGCCCTGGCCGGCGGCCAGTCCGAGTAGAAATTGATTCAGAAGTCCTTAGTCCTTGTTTGTGCCGAAACCACATTGGTTCAGCCGTCGCTGTGAACTGACGGCGAACTCTGACTTTTCCTTCCCGGTGCCGGTTGATTTGGCGAAATGCCAGACGCGAAGTTCTAGTTATCGAGGAAATGATGGTCGAAAGCATTGATGAATTTTTCAAAATGGGAGATCTCGGCGTTCCCGATGGCGGCGGCGGCGGTATCGACGTTTAATGTAAAGGCAACCCGGATGCCCTCTGCCCCAAGGACGGTGCGCAGGAGCGTTATGGGGAGAATGTGCCTTCGCCGGAGGCAATAAGGCACTTCTTGGATTCTTTGATTCATTCGAACCACGCTATGGGCGGCCTCCCGCACTCCGTCAAAAATGGCGGCCGTTTAAGAGCGTTGTCAGCCATTTTGGACGAGTCGAACGCTTGCAGAGAATTTTACTACGTACCACGTACCACGCTACTCCACTGCCGCAAATACTCGAACACTTCGGAAAGTTCTCTTGAAAATTGCATGACTATTTTCGTTATTTGGACGGTTATTCTTTTTTCCCCCTCTCAGTGTCGTGGGTGTTACTCATGTCTTTTGGTGGCGGCGGCGTTCTAGAGAGGGTTGCCATGAACTGAGCTTGGAGACTTGATTTGGACAAAAAGGCTGGAAGATTTGCTTTACTTCTGCCAATACTTGGTCCTGAAGACTGTCGAATGTGCCATTGTAGTGGTTCCAAGACGAGCACTCTCGTAGACTAGACAGCGGAGGCTGATTGTTGCAGCTTTACTGGACTGGTAGCAAGAGCCGTTATTCCCACGACACATTTGTATTCATTGTTCGGAAAAACAGTGGCGCCACCACCATTCGAAAGAGAACCCAAGCCAGTAAGGCGCGTACTGCCACCTGGTGGGAAGGTTGTTAATGTCCCACACACATGTAAAACGTAGTGATTAAGATCTGGGCACATGTTACGCTTCTTCATATCTGGAACTTGGTGCTTCCTATGCAACCTGCTCGTATAATTTTGTAATTGGTAAGGAACAGTGTCATCTAGAAAGTTTCTGGGAGCCACCAATAATATTTTTGCCGTAAAATGCAGCTGCCACGTTGGCGCGTGTCTTTTAGTTCGTTTGATAGTCCATGTGCCGTTCCGCTGGCTAGGTTGAGACCGACCATGCTTGTTTTCGCCGCCTCCCAGACGCTTCGGCTGGGTTGAAGTCGGCGCGCTGACCTCATAGACGCTTACTCCGCAGCAGCAACTGGACCGCCGGAAATTCGATAGATGTAACGGTGTGCGACGTAATGTTAGCGGAAGTCGACGAGAGAAAAACGTGCTTTAACGTTATGTATTTTTTATTAGGAGATGCGTGTTCCTTCAGCAGGTGAAAAATAATACGAGAAACGAGGAGCAAAGACGCTCGTTGGTGTGCTTTTGTGTTGGAATGTATTGTGAAATTGCGGAAATGCGATCCCGATTCGATGTTCCGGGGAAGATGAGCGGTAGCATCTGGAGACGGAATTTTTTTTCGTCGGCGCGACATCAATTCCCGCCGGAGAGTTGAAGCTGCAAAAAAAAAAAAAATAATTGGAGCAGCTTGCGCTAGTTGTGCAATGCTGGAGAATCAGCGGAGCTGGGGGTCAACCTAGCTTTATTCGGTTTTGTTAAGTTTTGCTAGGTTTTGCTAGACTTATTTTTGTTGGGTTTTGCGATGTTCTTGCTACGCTATGGGCCACGTGTTGAGGGGTGAGGTCGAGTTTAGCCGAATTTTACGAAGCCGTTCTGGTCGGTCCACCCCCATCAGCGTATCCCGGGGGGGGGGGGGGGGGGGGAGCGGAAGAAGCTAGGTCGACCACCAGCCCCAATGTTTCTCCAGCATTACACAACTAGTGCAAGCTGTGCCATTTTTCTTGTTCAAAAAAGAGTATCACATTTAAAATGGGGTAGTAAGGGGTGCACATACGCATAAGCTCCTTGTGCTCACACTCGAGCAGGCGCGGAAGCCGGCTTCGCTGTTATAATACCCTCTCTGTGGTGGTGCACCCTTTACAGGAGGCTCCGTTTTAGGGGCGAAGCCCCTGGGGGGCTGGGGCGGTTGGCGTCTCCTGTCGTCGTCGTAATCGTCGTCTCCTGTAGTCATGGTACTAAAACCCCGGGAAACTCGTTTACGCCTCGCACTGGAGCGCTTCGTAAGGCCGGGTTCAGACTGTTGCCGAAACTGTCGTAATAACTGCGTGACATGCCGTTTTTTTACGTCCATAAATCACGGTATGGCTTTTGCGTTGGTAGTATGTACATAGCCTAACGTATACTTAAAAAACACCGGGACACTCGTTCTCGCCTCGCGCTAGAGAGCTTCGTGCTTCAAAGACAAGAGTCTTTTACTGCAAAGCTGTATATCTCTAACCTCCAACTGTTTGCTTTCCGTTGGCATAAACGCTAATGCGCCAAGAATATACTTATACAATCCACGCTTCGCAACCTCCCCGTGCAGGTGCCACGTAGTGGAGATGGCCCGGGATTTTTTTTTCTTGGGATTTTTTGCTAACGCCACCAGGCCAAGCTCAAACTTAAACAGCTCCGCTGTCAGAATTCCTCGGGAACTTGTCTTGTTACGTGCCTTGAAGGCGAAAGCTTTAGTGATTACCAAAGACTTGTGCAGTGCTACGTTGTGTTTGCGCTTCGCCAAACACATTTCTTCACTTTCATTTCTTGGTCTTTCGACGCTAATTACTCTGACAGGCAGGTTGGCCGCAATTCACGCGGCCGCTTCTACACAGTCAGAGCTCTCCTCCGCGTGCACATGTTCCACTCACGTGCCGTCACGTTAAAATGTCCCGCTGGCCTGCAACCACCAAGCTGATTATTGTTCTCCCTCCGGCAGGGTGTAGAGTTTGCGCAGCGGTAACGCACTTCTGCTGTGGACCTGAGTTCAAATTCGACAGGACACCAAAAGTGCTTTTTTTTTCACAGCTGTGGTGATTTCGGTGCCATTCGTGTTGACGACGACGAAGGTCACTTTTCGCGTTTGCCGAGACATCTAAGCCGTTCGCCTAACTAGCACTTGAGCGCGAAACCTTACCAGCGGAGCAGTGAGTGTCGCAGTTTTCAGAGAAAAGGCGGTGCGCGGCAGTGTTCCCCCTGGCGCCAATTTACTGGAGGACGAAGCCATCGTCATGGCAGACAAAATGGGCGTGCGTGCAATATTGATAAGCCGCGCCGGCACCATGTGCGGGTCTCAGCACTAAGGCAAAGAAATATACCTATTTCTCAAAATTCCAAATTCCCTAGAGAGTTAAGTCTGCTACGTGGATGCAAAAGTGTTGCATTTCCGAGGGCGAAATATTTTCGGGTAATGTTTCTACATGTATTACCTGCGGGGCTGCGACTGCGGTATCGTGTGGTGGCTCAGTGGCCAAGGCGTTGTGCTGCTGAGCCCAAGGACGCGGGTTCGATTCCCGGCCATGGCGGCCGCTTTTCTGATGGAGGCGCAAAGCGAAAACGCCCATGTGTTCAAGATTTCGGCGCGCGTTAAAGATTCCCAGGCGGTCAAAATTAATCCGGAGCTCTCCACTACGGCGCGCCTCATCGCTTGTGTAGCGTCGGTGTTTTAAACCCTACAATCAATCAATCAAACACTCGATCAACCAAACAGTAATGAATGTTAAAAATAATAATAATAATATAAATACATCGGCCAATCAATCAATCTACTGTGGTGTCCCGGGTAATTCCCGTGATCTAGCGCCAGGACTCCTCAAGGGGCACAGTAAACGTCCTGGAGCAAAAAACCTTTGTATGTCCGAAGGCCACTTAACCTAACCAAATAGGCCTAACCAGGGGTGTTATCAAGGAAAGCGGCAGTCGAACAGTGTTCTTTTTGTTAGCAGGCGAGCCACGCCGGCAACCCGCTGCGGCCACCACGACACAAGAGAACTCCACGCTCCTCAACGTGGCTCTGAAGCGCATGCCCCGGCGTTTCCTAGCAACGGAGGCGCGTGCTCCTCTGCTTTGTATACGATGTGCGCCGAATGACATTTTCATGTCAATATTTCAGATGACAACGAGGACGGAGCCTTTTTTAATAACAGGACATGTAACGCTCTCACCTGGAAAATTGTAGTGACATTTCATTTGGTAGTGTGGGCTACGCACAAGCGCCCTGGGCGCACCTAGTCCGCACCTTTTGCCAGTTTTGTTAAACTCGTGAGCGATGTTTTCCATTGCTTATTGCATTTTTCTGGCAGTTGGCGCGGTGCCTTCCCTTCATATAATAGTGTAGGGGCTAATGCCTTACCAGCTGTGAGGTGCCCTGAAGCAGCGTGAGTTACGGCCTCCCAGGCTGCGTGTTGCATATGGCATTGAACAGACGCACGCAAGGCTGGCGGGCTTCGAAGCGAGGACCACCGCCCGCCTATCACTTGACCAGCAGTTGTGAGCTCTGCGAGTTTTGTGAGCTTTGGTTTTTATTTTTATGATTTGGCCTCTAGATTGCGAAGTCATGATGTCTTCTCACCATGGTCTCGACAGCAGGCTCCCGACAACCAGACGGTGCAGCGGTTAGGTTTGGACACCGGCCCCGTGGACCAGAAACTTACGCCCATTGCTGTACATACACACTTGCCTGCAGCGTTTCCTAGTAAAATCGCACTGAGCGAGCGCACTTCCTTCGTGAAATTCCTCGAAGATATAGCTAGCACCGCCTGCCCTTCTTACTGCGTTCGCAGGGCGCCAACTTCAGTGTCGAGCCATGCACCTCGTTCTACGACTACTGCTGCTTCCAGCGCGCCGGGGTCGACCCCCGTGACATCGCGCTGAAAAGCCTGCTCAATGACGTGGTCTCGGAGACGCTCCACGGCACCCCCAGGGACGCGGCCGCCGAGGCGCTGCACGCTTTCTACAGCAGCTGTACCAGGACGGCCGTCGACACTGGATTCACGCCGACCGAGGCCGTCGGACACTTTGTACGCTCCCTCGGCGTGAGTGCGTCCATGCCCCCGCGCGACATGCTCACGCTCGTGGGACGCCTGCAGCTGCGTTACGGCCTCGCGGTTGCCGTGAATGTCTCCCTCGCCAGCGGGCCCGGCAAAGGGCAGACTTCGCTGCTTGTTTCCACCCTGGCCGTCAACCGCCCGAACGAGTACGACATTCAGCTGCTCCTCCAGGCGCTGAACCCTATCCTCAGAACGACGACAACTTTGGAGGATGTGCTTAGAGTGTACAAGTGCGTCGAGGGGAACTTGACGCGTTCGTTTTCGAGGGGCCTATGCGGAGATACGAGCAGGCTTCTGAGCGTCTTAGGCTTGAAGGAGCTGGACGTACCCTTGTTGTTAAGCCTCTGGAAGCCATTGCTGGTTTCTGCAGGCGCCATGCAGCCAGTGAGCGAGCTCACGGCGAACGTAAGCGTTGGCGCAAAGCGTGCCTTAGAAGAAGTGACTGCTTCGCAGAGTCCTTCTGCTGCGGTCGCTTACGTCGTGGTGAAGTCGATGGAGGGGCTGTACGAGATGGAGTTCGTCTTGAACAAATATCCGCCCGAGTCGCTAACCAACATGGAGTACTGTGAACGCCAAGTGGAGTCCCTTCGCGCCCTCTGGGCCGTGGCGACGTCGCACCGTCTCAGGTCTTTGCATCGAAACGCCCACCTCTCCCAGGTAAGTGTCCCGTCCGGCTATTTTAAAACTATATAATGTCGAGGCCTACTTATCGCTTCGCGCACTACCATAGTATGGGAAGATCTCACAGCCCACCTAAGCTGCTCGTATGGTGTATACCGGGTGTCGCAGCTACCATGCACCAAGATTTAAAAAAAATAGCAATGGCGTTACTCGAACAAAACCTAGCGCATAATGTTTCCAGTACAGTAAAGTAGCGGTCAGTAATTTTTTCGTTAATGAGATTTAGTTAATTGTAATTAACGATCTAACTCGAGAAGTACTGACCGAACGAATAAAGTGTCAATGAGACCCTTGTACATACCCACGAGAAGAATCTAACTGCGGCATTTTCGGCGACGAACTAATTGCGTACTCATTTATTCTGACTGATAAAGAAACCCCGCGAAATATGAAAAATACCACGTGACGGCGCTCCCGCGCGCCTCGTAATGCAGTGCCCTGAAACGGGCTGCCTCTGAGTTAGCCAGAAATAAAGAAAAGAAAAGAAGAAATCGCGACTGAGTTTGTGCGTTATCTGCCGCATGCGACCCGCAAATCTTGCTGCTCCTTCCATGCATATTCTTATCAAGGTGATGCGCTGTCTTTTCAGACGTGTGAAAGACAAAGCAGTTGTTTTCAATCATTTTATTTGTGGGCGCTGGTTTATGACGCGCGCGGGAGCGCCGTCACGTGTTTATCATATTTCGCGGGGTTTCTTTATCAGTCTGAATAAATGAGTTCGCAATTAGTTCGTCGCTGAAAATGCCGAAGTTAGATTCTTCTCGTGGGTATTTACAAAGGTCTCATTGACAATTAAAGGATTAGGGCAGTACTTATCGAGTCAGCTAATTACTTATAATTAATTAATCAATTACGTATTAATAATTAATTAATTATCCCAATAACGAAAAATTGCAGAGCGCTACTCCACTGTACTGGAAACATTATGCGCTAGGTTTCGTTCGAGTAAAGCCATTGATGTTTTTAAAGTCTTGGTGCACGATAGCTGGGACACCCTGTATATTTCTAACGCAGAATGTATCATGCGTGATGTTGGCGAACAAGAAAAGCTGTGACACTTTCAGTTAGCGAAATTTGAGGTTTTCGGCAGCGAAGTTACGTACATTAAACCTGGATGTAACGAACCTCTATGTAACGAATTCCTGGATTTAACGAAGTTTTTCAATTCCCCATTGCCACCGCCGTAGAAGCCCATTTGTTTGCGACCTCTATGTAACGAAGGCGCTGCGGCGGTTGACCGTGATGTAACGAACTCGCTGAGCTGATCAGTCATTGTTTTCCGCACTTTGACTGAAAAATCGTCCTTCGCCGGCCGTCGCCGCGCGCTACAGTACCCCAGCTAGCACCCGTTCAGCAATTTTGAGTGTAAAAACAGCATCAAGTTTGCGAAAACGTGCCCTTTCAGCATAAGTTTGGTCCTTGAGACGCGTTTGAAACGAAATACTCCCACATCCCCTCGCGGGAACCCCTGTGTAGATGCGACACATAGGGGGTTCCGTTGTTGTTTCCGTTAGGTTGATTCTCCCATCGCG
Organism: Haemaphysalis longicornis; assembly: GCF_048455015.1. Classification (NCBI taxonomy): domain Eukaryota; kingdom Metazoa; phylum Arthropoda; class Arachnida; order Ixodida; family Ixodidae; genus Haemaphysalis; species Haemaphysalis longicornis. The sequence continues at coordinate 54,593,874 of NW_027526361.1, read as the reverse complement.
TGAAACGTGCCGTGAACCCCCTGCCGCGGCTATGACGCAACGTGGCGCGGCTATGACGCAACACAATCCAACACAATCCACTTTAATCCAATCCAAATCCGATCCAAGCCAATCCAATCCAATTCAATCCAAGCCAAGCCAAGCCAATCGAATCCAATCCAATGCCCCTCGCGAGAGAGTGCTCGCTATCGGAGAGGAGAGGGGGTGAGTGGCGGAGAGCGCAGCTCGCGCGGCGAGGAGAATGGGGGAGGGGTGTGGACGGACAACGACAACGCCGTATGGAGGGACAAGGCGAGTGAATGAGATGCCGTCGCATCTAAAAGTGTCAAAAGGCAAACGTGATATTGAAGTTATGTTTGTGAGTGCGGGGTAAGTGACCTCGCTCCCCTGGAGCGCCGTGTAAGTGCCTTAGCTCGTGAGAAAGCAGCAGGCGCAAATGCCGCAGTTTTTCACTGTGTAATAAATCTGTGAAGCGTGAGTTCACTATCATTGACGTCTGGCATTCTCGTTCCATTCTAGTTCATTCACGCAAGCCTTAACTAAACCTGGATGTAACGAAAACCTGGATGTAACGGCAAACTGCAAACTTCTGTCAACTTCGTTACATCCAGGTTTAACTGTATACTGAGTTGCGTCCGTTTCAGTCGTGGCATATAGTTGCCCTTGCGAGGCCTCTGACAAATGACGTGGACAGAAATAGACAATCTTGGCAGTCTTGGCAGACAAATAGGCAATCTTGCTTGTGCTTCGTCACATCCGCGTCGCCCGGTTTCAGCCAACCAGAGCTCACTCGAAGTGGACACTTTGAAACGAACGTGAAATGGACAGAAATGAGAATTGCTCCCCTGGTCGGTGAAGTACACCGCAGTGTGGGGCTGCGGTTTAATAAAGTATACCTGGGGTTCTAGACTGCCCCAGTGGAAACACCGCAAATCACCCACGCAGCGCGTTTATATTACTTTACACGCTCGCACCTTCGTGTGGCTTTATAGCAGTTGAGGGCGGCGGGGCGGGGTGAAAGGCTTCCGCAGAAAATATTAAAATGTAAGAATAGCCAGGAGAGAAACATCGCGTGTATCTTTCACCGCGGCAAAAGATGATGCATCAGTAAAATATTCCACAACACGCTGCAAATCCTGAAAGCTGATTGTCGTATATAAACGGGTTATAAGGCACCCTCGTGGCTGCTCGGTGGTGGAGAGATTTCTGTAGTTGCCAATACTCGAGCATGCAATTTCACGGGTGTTTATGCTCCGGCCTCGTAGAAAATGACAGGAAAGATAAGTCAAATGGAAGGCAAACGTAGGAAAAATAAGTCAAACAGTTTCCCTGCTCATTACCAATCATTTGTCGACTTCTATAATTTATTGCTGTCCTTTTCAGCCATAAGCGATGCTCTGATCATATACTTCTTCTAACTTAAGTTTCATATTTCCTTCTTACTTATGTGCTCTGACTGTGGTTGTGACGGCCTCACCAATTGTGCTTCTCTATCTCTTAAACCAAGGTTTTATTCACGTGTTTCTAATCACCCTTGTGCGGGCAGGTTAACGCTACCGACATCTGTAAAGCCCTGTAATTCACGAGAGTACGGTCTCTCCATTTGATACTCCAGTACTATGTGTGAACTTGTCTCGGGATTATTTGCCACAGCACGTATGCGTACGTCTCGTTTTGTTAAGACTATTTGCTCGTACAGGTCCTTGTTCCCAGGAAATCAGCCTTGGCCTCAATAAGCGACGCACTCCATGTTGTGTTCCTTTTTTATTTCTTGCTTGCTGGATTGATATAATTCCCCCGAATTTCTTGTTTTCATCCTTTACAGCCACATGACCATGTCTGTGTTTCTTTCTGTGCTTTGATTGGCCCTAATAGGCCATTTATGTTTTCGATTTGTACATCATTCGTCTGGTTTATAGTACTCTCCGCCACCGAGTGTGAGCGCTTTTAAACGGAAAGTGAAATGGTTGCAAAAGTAACAGGAAAGTTGACCCTCATCTCAAACCCGCTAAATAGTTTCATTAGACGAAATACGTTTGCAGTGCCCGCTCTAGAGGCAGCACGATAGGCATACAAAAGAGCGCCGTGCTCCGCGCCACGTGGGCACAGGATGAACTGAGAGCAGGTAAAAACCGACCAAAAATGCGCCAGAATAGGACTTCCGGCACGCACATCCGCCTAACCGAGAGCAGGGAATTAAAAACCGACCAAAAATGCGTCAGAATAGGACTTCCGGCACGCACACCCGCCTATGCCTGGCTTTTCCTATAGTGTTTCTGCTGGAGGTTTACCGGTGAAGAAGTGCTACTCGGTTCCTTTGTTATTCAACGCTTTTATTTCATTCTTGAAAAGTATGCATGAACTTCAATAAGAATCGGTTCGAGCTCCTTAGCGTGATATTATCATGCCCTGACATTTTATAGCGTATACGGTGGTGAAAGCCGAAGTGGCCGCTCTGAAGGGCAGCATAGATAGGCTAAGTGGACTGAATTAGTAGGAGGTTCACCTAAGCTTTATTTATCTTACATCAACGACCATCAGCGTATCTTACGCAAGAGAGGAATGCAGATGAATATTAGTATACTTGGGCTTGACTCGTTTCTTTTATGCCGCAGCAAAAATAAAAAAAAAAGCATCTACCGAAGGAATATAAAAAAAAGCAACGACAATCTTAGTGGATATGTACCGCATTTGATAACCCAGCTGTCTGCGAAAAACAGTTTCAATCCTGATTGTATTTTCCTTCCGTCTGATAGGTCTCCAGCTTCTTGCAAAAGCTAAAACAGAGAGGTAAATAATTTGATCAAGTCAGGCATCTAGGAAGACGACTGTAGTTACCTTGAAGTATATGCATACCAGAGAAGACAATATTTGCCTGAGATTGCGTACTGGTGGGCCGGACCTTCAAACTGATGAACTGCCTATGGAAGCACCATTACATTAGGTCTTGACTTTCTGACACAGCTTTCTAATCACTCTCTCCAAATAGTCTTCGTTAGTGTTAGTCTCCAAATAGTGTTCTTTTTGCTACGTTCTTGCATAGGCCGACAAGAACACTTCTCGCTCTTGTAGACTGTGTATCAGCCAAATTTCAATGAGAGAAAATTCCGCAGGAAACAATTGTTGATAAATTACCCGCCGCGGTGGCTCAGTGGCTAAGGCATTGTGCTGCTGAGCACGAGGTCGCGGGTTCGATTCCCGGCCGCACCGGGCTCTTTTCTGATGGAGGCGATAAGCAAAAACGCCCGTGTGTTCAAGATTTCGGCGCACGTTAAAGATCCCCAGGTGGTCAAAATTAATCCGGAGCCCTCCACTACGGCGCGCCTCATCGCCTGCGTTGCGTCGGTGCGTTAAACCCTACAATCAATCAATCAATCAATCAATCAATCAATCAATCAATCAATCAATCAATCAATCAATCAATCAATCAATCAATCAATCAATCAATCAATCAATCAATCAATCAATCAATCAATCAATCAATCAATCAATCAATCAATCAATCAATCAATCAATCAATCAATCAATCAATCAATCAATCAATCAATCAATCAATCAATCAATCAATCAATCAATCAATCAATCAATCAATTGTTGATAAATTGTTGCCGGGCTGAAACAAGGGGAGCACGAAGCAGGCGTGCTGCGCTTGTCCTACTCGCTATAGATGTTCAACCCTAGCGGTAATGAGGGGAGGCCGACAGTTTATTCTCTCGAATTTCCTGCAGACGCTTGTCTTAGGTGACATAATCACTCTCTGAACTACCGCACTGGCCGGCTTGTCTGTTATAACGAGGAAAGACTGCTGGGTTGCGAAAGTATGTACTGCGCAATGCGCAAACGAAGAGACCTACCGACCAGAGCAACGAATGCCTCAATGATTGGGCACGACCATGCTACAAGAGCACAAGAACAGAAAAAATCCAAACCGGAGGACGCCCCTGAAGGGACAACCGGGACAAAGAGGCTGTGATTGCGCAACGTACAAAAAACGTGGCCTAGACGCGGCAGAGCGTAGAAGCCAACGAACAAAGGAAATTTGGCAGCCGGGTTCGTTCGTTCGTTTTTACATCTGCAGGGGACATAGGCCCTTTTTGAAACGTGTCTACCGCATACCAACGCTATATTCTCGTGCCGTAAATCGGTTATAAAACGTTGCGTTATGACAAGTCATGCTAGATGTTTACAATAGTTTAGGCTCATTTTTTTCAACCTCAGACGATGATGAAGGAGTGGGCAGTACGCAGCCTGGCTCAGGCTATGTCATGACCGCCATGTATGTACTACATACTGTAAATACGTCGATCGCATCTCTGTGTAAATAGATCACTTCACCATCAACCATGGATCGTCTCCTCTGTTCTGCCGACACGTAACAATACTATTTAAGTTCTCCGCTTGTGGCAATATTTAGACATTTTATAACTCAACCCGTTAGGCCAACAGTGCTGACCATCATTCCTTTGATGTTCTTGCTCGTCTAAATGAAATTATAGCTCTAGATACGTGAAATACTATAGATACGTGAAATACTAAGTTAGACAGTTACCAAATGAAATTATAGTCATGTGCAAACACAACTTGCGTGATAAATAGTGGATAAAAGCAGGAGAAGCTACCGACTGATTTTTTGCTGTGCTTTTCTCAGCCATCACGGAGGGTGGGAGGCCAATAAGAGGCCTCCAAGAGAAGGGGCTTGTCTACTTAATCGGAGAGAATGTTTTTTGCGAATGATATGCCATTTGGACTCGTCTATGACAAATTTCAGCGTGATATTTCAAATGAGCACGCGAGAAACTGTATAAACCAACACTAACTGTATTTTCTTGGAAATTCTTTCATATGATCTTTAAGGCACATGTACTGTGAACTTTCCCTGCACGTCGTTTCTTGTCGTCCGAATATCTAAGCGTTTTCTTAAAACGTGTTTTACCCGGGTATCTCTTTACCTCAAAAGAGATCGATCCCCCATCATCCTGCGCTGCCTCATACGTGATTTCAGCATGAACGCCTAATACCAATAGCAAGAATACTTTTGGTTCACAGGAAAGAATATCTTGAGTTCAGTTTGCTAAGAGTGATGCGGGAGCTTTCAGATACAAAATTATTCCCTCACAATGAAATAGCTGCTACTTTTCAACTGACGTAGGTAGTGCGCACAGTCATTGGCAAATCGATAATGGGGAGTGCGTTAAGGTAGGTGCACACTAGCGTCGAACTTTTAGTGCAGCCCTGCCGTCGGCCGTCAGCGGCGTCGCCCGCGCTGCGGGTGAAGGCTGCGGCGCGACGGCGCTGGCGGCCGTCGGCAGGGCGGCACGGCAAGTGTGACGCCAGTGCGCATGTAGCTTTACAGTTGAACTCTGCAAAATTTGCATTGCAGCGTTCAACTGTAACCGCGATTTCTCTCCGTATTTCCCTCCCTGTCAGGTCGTCAGCCTCGTGAAAGCCGTCATCGTGGACCAGGTCAGAAAGATTGTCCTCATCAACAGAGACGTGAACATTGTGAAAGACTCCCTGGAACGTCTGAGGTTGAGGCCTTTCTCCGACGTGATGGATGAGGCGCCTCTAAACACACCCCCGGTCATGACGCCGGTCTACTGGAACAACGCCCTCTCCGCGAGGGCTTACGCCCATCTGCTCGCCTCGCTACGAGGCGCCATCAGTCCGGGCACCTGGTGGACACTGGGAAACGGGCTCTACGACGTCGGTGCGATGGTAACCAACGAAACCCTGTACGTGTCGGGTGCGCTCTACTCCATGGTGCACGCCGGCAACGACACGGACGCCTTCGCCAGCGCAGCGCTCATCGGCGTTCACGTCGCCAACGCCATCTGGAAGGCGGTGTTCGCGCAGACCAACGTCAGTGACGAATGCCGCAGGCGTCTTCGCCGCTTCCAGACCTGCGCCAGCAACCGGCTGGGAACGAAGGCGACCGGACTAGAGTACGCGCTGCTCTCGATTCAATCGGCCGCCGATGCCGTTAAGAGCTCGTGGTGGAACTCTAGGGTGGTGTCGTGGCACGGTGTGGAGCTCTCCAGCGGTCAGATCTTCTATATGGTCTATTTTGTGAGCAACATCTGCTCGCGGCATCTGCGGGCGGGTTACAACGAAACGTTGCACCTGGGGCACTGGTTTATGAGGCGGGTACCAGATTTCGCTGCCGCCTACGGATGCAGGTTGCTCGCTCCTTTGGTGAACGACACGTGCGGTCTTCGCTGAAGACGCAGTTAATCCCGACGTGCGCCGCACAATATTCTGTGTTCTTAAAATAGTTTCGCACTAATGCTTTTTATTTTAAGCTTTATTCTCCATGATACGAAAGACAAAAAATATCATTCATACAATTATTCTGCCTCTAGGTAATTTAATTTCTCTGTACGAGGAGGGGTGCTCCGTACACAGGGATTTTGAAGGTGGGAAGGTCATGTTTTAAGCTGAGGGGGAAGTTGAGGGTCGATGGCCACTTTAGCGCATGGATAACCAGATATGTTGTGTGTGTGTGTGTGTGTGTGTGTTGGGGGGGGGGGTGCATAGGCGCCTGTGTGGCCGAGCGAGAATGTAATGATCATCAATATATGCGTGACATCTGACCCAAACAGCGGAATTCAAATAAGAACCTGTTACAATGCCTGTTTTATGTTAGCAATACATATAGCTCTCTCAAAATGCACAAAAATCAACGCGCTATTGCTTATCGGAGATATAAACAATGAGGTGCAGTAAACTAGTAACCTAGAACCGTAGTAAATGCCACGTAAGAATGTTATTCTCAAACTTCCAACTTCGAAGAGAACTCGAAGCAGGCGGTGGTTCTATGTGCAGCCAGAGCAGTAAAAGTAGCCGTAATGCTTCGTACCCGCATGTTTTTCCTTTACACGACTGCAGCTTATAGCCACTTCAAAGAAAACAAAAGGGCGAGACAATGTTAATTTAAATTAAAGGTTTGTCCCCGATATTCGACTCACTCCGGGCATTAGTTGTACGCATTCCGGGGTGTAATGGTGTATGCGTTTAACTAAAGTACCGGAGCGGGAAATGGTTTTTGGGAACTCTGGAGACTTGGAGGGAAATGATTTAGTAGGTGTGATGGAATTTTCTTTCCAAGGACCAGGTACTCAAATAGAAAAGGGGGATGAGCGACGATGCCTGATTGCGTCTCCACTAGGGTAGAGTCAGAAGCCTCTGGAACCGGTGGTAATTACTGGCCCAACGCGTTGGTGATGCGATTAATGTAGGGCTCAGAAAGTGCAATGCAGGGTTGAAATTCCCAATTACGGAATGAGTTTCACGAAAGAATACGATGACGATGATGATGGCGTTGACTTCATTTCACCCTCTTTCCTGCATTCTAGTTATGTTGAGAGAGAGAGAGAGAGAGAGAAATAATAAAACTTTTATTGAAGCCCAGTCCGACTCCATGTGTGGAGGCAGACCAGTGGGGAGACTCCTTAGTCTAGGAGTCCTTGGCTCTGGCTGGCAGTCCGGGCCCGTCTCACCAGGTTAAGCTGGGAGCCGGGTTCAGAGCTGGACAGCTGCGCCGCCCCCTGTGAAGGGGAGGAGTGGGGATTGGGAGGGAGGTCGGGTGTGTGGGAGCATTCTTAGACTATGTGATAAAGAGTACCCTTTCGGGGCAAAACTTGCAATGTGGTGCGTGAGAGGTGGGGAAGATCAAATGCCAAAGTGTATTGTGAAGGAAGGACCGGGTTTGAAGTTGACGGAGAGTGATTTCATCAGCTTTTGTTAGAGACTGGTGAGGTTGCGGGAAGGTGCGACGAAAGAGCTTGTAGTGTGTGAGAATGTCATTGTAGGTGAGTAGGGGGTGGGCATCCAGGGTGGGAGGAGGGGGGTCGGGGGCAATGGCCCGGTGTACCCCTTCTCGGGCCGCGTCGTGCTCCGCTTCATTGCCGGCCAACCCACAATGGCCAGGGGTTCATAAAATGTGGCACTCCTCAGGGAGGTAAGTGGAGTGTTCAATAATGCGTAGGGCAGTGCGAGGAAGTAGACCTTTTTGAAGATGTCGACAGGCTTCCAGCGAGTCCGTGATTACTGTCACGTAGTCGCGACGAGTGGAGGTAAGGCAAGGCGCAATGGCTATTTCTTCAGCTTCAGTTTGTGTTGAGGCTCGCGTACGTTTTTGGCTATCTACAGTCGCGACGGCGTAAGTCGATCGGTTGGGGTAGGGGGATGCATCGACGTAAAGCGTATCCAGAAGATGCTGGTAGTGGGTGCGGATGTAGTTGGTTAGCGTGGTACGACGACCGTCATGGAGACCTGGGTGCATGTTTCGGGGTAGCGGGGCGACTTTAATGCGAGCGCGCAGTAGCGGAGGGAGGCGTGTCAGGTGGTGAGGCTGAGTCGGGGTCGGATAGCCCAGCCGAGCTAAAGTTCTATAGTGGTCGTAAGCTTGAGGCGTTGAAATTGCGAAGTTCGTTGAGCTTCACAAAGCTCTGTCCAAGTGCATTTCCAAGCGCAAGAACAAATCAGTAGAGGTGTGAGTGGGGAGGCTGAGTGCAGTTTTGTACGCTTGTCTAATTAAGTGTTCAGTTTCTTATGTTCTGCTGGTTTGAGGGACAGGTAAGGAACTCCGTATGTGAGGCGACTGATGAGGAAAGCTTGAACCAGACGGGCAGTTTCAGCTTTTTTGAGACCAGTACGTTGTTGGGTAATCGCTTAACTAGTTGGGACAATTGAGTAACTGTGCGTTGAAGTCCCAAGATGGTGTGCGAGCCTGAGAAGGCTCGAGGGATTGTTGGTCCGAGTACCCTGGGATGGGTTACAACAGGAACTGGGCGAGTCTGTATAGTAAGAACCGGGTTCGGCGTCGGCGCCGTGTGTCGTTCCCGAGTTCTCTGCTGAAAGGTTAACAGTGCGGATTTTTCCGGGGAGCAGGTAAGGCCACATTTAGAGAGATTTAGTTATGTTAGTTATGTCGATGGCTTGTTCGAGTGATTCTTGTTCGCCCATAGAACCTGAGTTTGTCCATATGGTGAGATCGACTACAAATAGGGCATGGTGGAGGGATGGGACGGTGTCCAATAGCGGAGGCAGATCTTTGAGAGTTATGTTAAATAGTAAAGGAGAAATGACGGAACCTTGTGGTGTTCCTCGGGGGAGCGCTAGGAAGGAGGGTGTGCGTAAGTGGGCGATCCCCACTGTAGCGGTGCGGTTGGTAAAGAAGGCTCTCACATAGTTGTATAGTCGTGTCCCAACATGGAGAGTGGCCAGGCTGTTTAGTAAGGCGTCGTGGGAAACGTTATCGAACGCGCTCTTGATGTCGAGAGCGAGGGTACAGGGCTTGTGATGCTTCGGAAGGTTGAAAATAATTTCAAATCACCGAAATTGCTGTTGCTTATTTGCCGCGAAGTGATTACGGTGAGCGCACTAAATTAGGCCGGGGCAGGAATTCGCTCCTGGAAACAGAGACCTCCTCTTCTATAATTACAGCTTTCGAATGGAATCATTACTTGTCCCATCGTCTTGTAAGCGTCAGATGCGCCTACAGCGCGGGTGAGACGGGAGAAGAGAGAAAACAAGGAAACTATCCCGTCCGACACCGCCTCAGGAGGACTGCGAGTTGATTCGAACGAAACAAGGTCGTTAAAGACAACAGGGAGCGGTGCGGTATCCTAAAGACAACACGGCCGGCCTCCGGATGGCGCAGGGTGCTTTTCCAGCCTACGGAAGAACCGCAGGCGCCTCCGTTACACCATTGAAACAGTTTAAAAAGTAATGGAGTGTCTAGTGTGCCGTCCGACGACATTCGAACGTTTATTGCTATGGCTGCGACGAAAGAGAGCGTCTGCCGTTGTGGTGTAGAAGTTGCGTTTTAGTCTGCTGATATCAAGGGTGGTGGTCCAATTCTGCTTCTTGCCTCATTTATTTTTTCATCTTTAGTTTAATATATAATTTCTATGGCTTGGGTTGGTTAGTTGGGTTAGGTTTTCATGTTTTATACGATTACTTTGTTCTTTGGGTTACGTTAGGTTAGGTTAAGTTACGTTAGGAAGAGCGAGGTAGTGCCAGGCCGCCATTTTTTACGAAACGCTGGTGAACGTCGCTTTGGTGGTGTGCTTATAGTAGCTTCAGATGGTACTCAATACACAGACAAAAAAATAAACTATAGACGAGTAGTGAAAATGACGGCAGTTGCAGGTACGGCTTCGTCTTGGTTTCTTTTTTCTTCTCAAATGCACCGAAAAGGTAGCAGCAACTAATGCGGTGACAAAAAAAGTTTCTGGACGCTAACTGCTAGCTGCAGCATACATGCCGGACAGTTAGGCGGCACTGGCCGAAGGCTCCCGAAAGCGCACAAATATATCCGCATGTATTCGTGCATAGTGTATTTGTGCAAGTATATCCGTACAGTGCCAGAGAGCAGGACGGAGTTCATGAGGCCCTGGGGTACTACCTGGACGCCTCGGGACTCCTCCCGGCCTTCCGCTTTCTCCCCACCCAGTTAAACTGAGCTGTGGCCGTGGTTTTTTCTTTTTGTGTGTGTCATGTGTTTTCTTTTTTTCTTAGTGTTCCTAGCGTTTAGACTTGTATATGTTGTACATATATGTCCTTATTAGTCCAGTATATAAGTATATATGTATCCTCCCTTTCTCTCTCTCTCTCCTCCCTTTCCTGTCTGTCACTGTTCCCCATTCCCCACACCAGCAGGCATTCCGGTGTCCACCCTTAGGTGAGACAAACTACGCGTGCTGGTGGTCTTTCCTTTCCATTTTGACGATAGATAGATAGATAGATAGATAGATAGATAGATAGATAGATAGATAGATAGATAGATAGATAGATAGATAGATAGATAGATAGATAGATAGATAGATAGATAGATAGATAGATAGATAGATAGATAGATAGATTGATAGATTGATTGATAGATTGATTGATAGATTGATAGATTGATAGATTGATTGATAGATTGATAGATTGATAGATAGATTGATAGATTGATAGATAGATTGATAGATTGATAGATTGATAGATTGATAGATTGATAGATTGATAGATAGATAGATAGATAGATAGATAGATAGATAGATAGATAGATAGATAGATAGATAGATAGATAGATAGATAGATAGATAGATAGATAGATAGATAGATTGATAGATTGATAGATTGATTGATTGATTCATTCATTCATTCATTCATTCGCATGGAACCTAGCTTATTTCGGGAAGCGCGTTTGGTTTATTACAAACTTTATAGTGCCGAAGCACTATTAGCCGGTTTGATGGGAGATCCGTGGAAGAGAGGGATATCCCTAAGAGAGAGAGAGAGAGAGAGAGAGAGAGAGAGAGAGAGAGAGAGAGAGAGAGAGAGAGAGAGAGAGAGAGATAGAGAGAGAGAGAGGGAAACGTTTTAATGAGCTCGAAAGTGAGAGTTGAACCCTAACCGAGAATCCATGTGTTGCCCTGGTTCTGTTCACTAGTGTCACTACGAGAATCTGGTCCTCCAGGCTACAGCTCGTCAACAGTGTCTCCCACAGCTCAGGAAAGGAACGGCTGGAGAGGGGTGGTAGCTAGGGCTTGATTGTGCGCTCATTCCAGGAGTATATGTCGTAGGGTGTCTAATTTTTGGCAAAATTTGCATTGAGAAGTGTAGTGCATGAGAAAAAAAAACAAATGTATTTTACTGAGATCCGTGAAAGCCTGTCCTTAAATCGAGCCTCATAAAGACTCCTTCGTACACCCCTCCCTGTATTTTTAAGTGACGCTTTCTATGCTTCAGTGGTGGCGTCCATAGTTACACCAAAACGCACCGCAGGAAAGCCAACTTACACACGCACCCCAAGAAAAAAAAAAAAAAAAAAAACGCTTCCTGTGGCCGGAATCGAACCTCGGTCCCTCACGTTAAGAAGACGACGTCTACCCGATTTCGTCATTCCGACACGGTCGAAGTAGCTTAAACGTTGAACTTTTAACCCAGCTTGCACGGGAGAAGGCTTCGTGTTTTAACCATCTTTATCTTAAGAAAATGGCTTTGATTTTGTATTGTCATGCCAAGCATAGAGAGGAGGCGATGCGGGCATGTCTCGTCCCAACGTTAGGCCTAGCGTCACGCTTTGGGCTCAACTCCGTCAACTGGTACCCAAAGCTCGACTTGCAATAAGTATGACCAGAGTCTTGTAATGCTTTTGAAGGACTCTGGTCCTACATCGCTTGGTATACGTCGCAATGCTCAACTTGAAGCTCACCTTACGTTTATCCTAAACTAATGACATTCGGCCTAACGTCACGCTATGAAGCGTAATGAAATGAAATGGTGTTAATTGAAAAAAAAAACACTGTGCTCATTTAGGACGGAACGGCTGATGTCGTAAGACCCCAAAGCAAAGCCTGAGTCACCGTATACCCGTTAGTTGCTGTTATTCCAGTAAAGGGACTAGCAAATACCCGCCGAAGGTAGGGAGCACTGGTCAAAGCTTTAAAAGCTTGGTGCACGAAGCAATGAATGAATGAATCACTCAGGTACGGGCTTACAGCGAGAGTGGTAGGACGGTCTACCGCAAGAAACTCGACCGTACTCTAAATCGTTTATGCGTACTCTGGAGCCTACTACACTTTCACACGCACAAATTTGCACGTATGCCCTTAGTGCAGTATTGGACGACGCTTTAAAAGCAGAAATGTATGCTGCTTTCTTACGACATTATGTGGTTGACGCAGCCAAGCCATCTGTCATTTTTTTTTTGTTCGCGGGATTGCGAGGTGTGGAGCTTGCAAACTACTCGGAACGAAAACCAACCCTAAAATGATGGAGCGGTAAAAAATGTCCCCTGTTTTCAATATGAGCGCCCCTGACTCCGGATATGCTGCATTGAAACACAAGGCGCGAGTATATGTATACGAGCGAATGGCCGCTACATCGCGTGTGTTCCTTTCTCTTTTGTCTCTGAACTAAGAGCGGGCTCCGGGAAAGAGGTGGGAGGGGGATGCTGTCCGCTATGAAAAAGCGATCTGCGGACGCTCGCGTCTCCTTTGGGCGATCCATCTTTGACCAAAGGGAAACAAAACCCGGCGCTGTACAGCGGCCGCCGCGTCTCTGTCGCCCCGAAAAGAAGAGAGTAATAAGAGGTGGCAGCGTTGCCATCGTGCCGTGTCTTCCGAGCCTCGCTTCGGCGAGCTGAGTCCAGCGTGAATGTGTTGTGTACACAAGGAGCTACCAAGCTTGCGCCAAGAAAAAACGTGGCGGGGATGCTGAGACAGCGCGCACCGTTTATTATCTTCTTGTGCCATCGCGGTCGAAAAACAGCGGAAGCGGGGTGGCCTGCCTACGTACGATACGCTCGTTGGGTTTGTAGCGGCTCCAGGGTTCTCCGCGCCTCCAGTTATCGGAGATGTGTCGTTTGCTTGAAAAATAAAGAAGGAAAACATTCGCACCGGAACTGCTCCAGGCACTCGCTTCCGTTAGTTTCAATCGTAGAGCACTAGAGATGCGTTGTTCCGGTGTTGAGGGTTTTCGAACGCGTTTCCTCTTTCATAGGAGGAGTTCGGCGAGCACCTGTTTTTGATACCAGCATCTTGAGGAGTTGGAGTGGCGTCAGGATTGCCTGAGGTCTATTGGACGAAGACGCTGTTTGATCACTCTCTCGAACGAAGGAGGAAATGACTTATACCACGGCACACGCAAAAAATAAGCTTCTGTCGACCGCCTGCAGGTATTCTGTCGTAATTCTCGAAGAAAACATCGCGCAGCTTTCGCGATCAGAAATACCCACGTTTTTGAAAGACGGAGTTTAATCTTGAACAGTTGGGTACTTTGTTCATTGGTAAATATAACACTTCGCTCAGGTTATAGAAAAATATGTGTGCAATAAACGCGCTTACATGACATTTATAAATTGCGAAAAACCGTTAGATATATAGACAGCGCTGTATACTGGAGTCATTGAAAGACCAGGGAACAGAGAAAACTCGCACTAGGCTTATGGATTGCATGCATACGAGGGGTGCTCGGGAAAATGCTTCACAAGAGGAGTGAAAAGTATCCGATCAGGAAGGGAGTGATGGAAGGAGATATCGCTCCAAAATTGTTTACGTCTTGTCTGGAAGTGGTATTCAGAAGCTTGAGTAGTAGTAGTCCGGGATGTGAATGTATGCAGGGGGACTGGAAGGGAGTGCATGGACACGACCCACTTGAGATTTGCGGACGACACTACCTTGTTCAGAGAATCAAAAGAACAGCAAAAAAATGCGTTAAGAGCGGCACTCAGACAGTTTCGTAATAGGATTGAAAATCAATATGAAGAAATCGAAGGTAATGTGAGAAAAAAATGAAGAAAGCTCACACTGACGCGTAAGCATTGAAGGTAGCGTAGCTGTACGCAACCTTCACGACCATCACGACGGTTTAAGTCCACGATTGTAGCCGATTTGCTGGGTTTAAGTCCACGATTGTAGCCGATTTGCTTCTTGTTCGCTGCCGCAACTACTTTTACACCGTCATTTTTGCTACAAGTGGGAGCTTCCTTCATTTTTTTGGAAGTGATAATCATTGGACATACCCTTGGAAAGGCGTACGATATGACGTGTTTTTCTTGTTCCGAGCCAGTGTTGCCACGATTACGGCGAACACGAGTTTTTTTGGCCACTCTTGGCCAATCTCCCTATGTGGGTGTGCTTGGATTGACAAATGTGCGCCGGGGACTCTGGGTGGTCGTCGCGAGGTGCGCACACACGAGCGCTCGGCATTTTTTTGTTTTTAACTGCCAGGCGGTCACCGCAATCTTGGCCAATCTTTCTAAGTGGGTATGCTTGGCCTGACAAGCGTACGCAGGGGACGCTGGGCGGTCGTCGCGAGCCCCGCACAGAGGAGCGCTCGGCATTTCCTTGGTATTTCTAGCTGCGGACACGCAAAATAACGATTTGCTAAACAGCTTCGTTGTCAAAAGGCACGCGGGAATCCCCACAGGTAATGGAATGATTGAAGGATTGGGTGAATATACCTACAGTGAAATCTCGCTAATTCGATCTTAAATAATTCGAATTTATGGGCAATACGAACTGTACCATTTAGTCCCGCCAAGTCTGCGTAGAAGCCTATCCATTGAAAAGCCCGTTAATTCGAACGCGAGGGGGGCCTGCGCCACGGATAATTCGAACTACGCGCCACGGCACGGGCAGCCTTGGGCATGACGCCCGTCCAGAGAAACGGCCCCGTTGCCTACACCCGAGGCTGCGTAGCCTCCAGAAAGGAGAGGAAAACAGAGAGAGAGAGAAGCTAAATTGGGTGAAAGCAATCTCAAACCCCCTCCCTAGCGGACGTTCTGGAAGGAGTTTTTTTTTTCGGGCTACGTAGAAGTGGACACGGGTTCAGGGTGTGGGGCGTGCTGACAGATGGCATCATTTCAGGTCAGAAGCGTAGAACCTGTCGCTGGCAGTTACTGCGAGGAGGTGGCGGACGAAGCGCCAGTGCGGCCATGGCTCAGAAGCAGTGACCGGATTGAATGCTACCCGTCTCTTCTTCAGTTCTGGAGTACGCGAATAGGAGGCCTTCCTCAACATCCATTGTTGAGATAAAAAAGTTCCAGCTTTTGCCTTCAAGCATAAAAGGAAGGTTTCAATCGCGGCCTTGTTAACACAAAGGTGTTTTATTCCCGGATACACCAAGATTTCGCTGACGTCATATCCGTCATGGAAGTGACGCCACAACAAGCGACCTGTAAAGGGTGCACTCCTGCACACAGGGTCTTCTTGCGGGGAAGCAACCTTTAGTACTAAAGAGTGCGTTATACTTAGGGTTGTTCGTTTTCGGGTTTTATATTTTAACCCGAAAGTGTCTTATTCCGGTATTCACCAAGATTCACTGACGTCATATCTGTCACGGAAATGACGCCAGTACACCTTCGCCAAAGCGACCCGTCAGCAGGACGTCTCTCTCCAAGCCCACCCATAAGACAGCCGGCGACTAGAAAATCATGCCTAGCTTCGGGTTTCGCTGCACATTTCACTTTCGTGTTTAACGGATTCCTATGACAGAGAAATAAACCAAGGTTTTTTCAATAATTGAACCGCTGACGTGCTATACTGCGCCACAATTGCACTGTACTGCTGTTGTGCTTCACTTTCGTTATCGTCCTCTCCGAGTTCGAATTAACGAGCTTTTGCTGTATATATATCGTTCACAGGCTGTTAGTGGTGATATTAAATGTGAGATAGAAATGTGGGTATAATTTGGATGGACTGGGGAGTATTCGGCAAGCAGGCTTCAATAATGACAGTTGGCGGCCTCTGCCACAGAAAATAAAGGTGTACAATTAATTCGTACTGCTGTTGATGACCTATGGGGCAGACATTGGGCGCCTTACTAATCGCTTTGAAGGAAAACTAAGGTCAATTCAACTAACTATGGTACGTAGAATGATAGGAGTATCTTAGGGACAGGAAACAAGCGTCTTGTTAGGGACAGGAAACAAGCGTCTTCGAAACAAACTCTCATTTGGAAGACATCCTAGCTCAAATTAAGAGGAAAATAAGGGGAAATAAGAGATCTGCGGTAAGCCAAACAAGTGCTGTAGACTTCACAGTCTTGAAGTTCGACAGTGCGTTTTTCTTTGTTCAGCTGTGATTTCTGTGAGCGTGACGCTCTACACAGTATATGTAGCGTTCAATTATTTCCGTATCAGTGTTTATTCTCAGAGGAACTTTCTGTAATAACTTCGAAACTGTTTGGTTAACGCAGCTCTTGTGCTCTTAGGGCGAATTAAAACGTACCGCTGGTTAGTGCATGTAGCGAAACGCAATGAAATGTAATGCAATGTAGCGTAACGTAACGTAACGTCATGTAATATAATAATTGAAATGTAGTACATTGTTTGACACAACAGTGAAAGAATCAGTGGTGGTGATTGCAAGCCATTTGGGTTCTGTGCATGAGATCATCGTTTATGAAATTTTAGTGCCTGTTACGCATGGGCCCGCCGGCGGGCTTTCTTTCAGCACCCCTCGGCTGTGCGGCGAAGCCACTACGTGCGCCTTTTACGCAAGCCCCACCGTGTCAGTGACTCATGTTTTCACGTCTCGACAAAGCCCGGGTCAGACGCTTCGCTTTCGGCGCGTTTCAAACTTCGACGGTTGCCGGCCCGGCGAGACACGTCCCAACGCGCTTCAAGGACACAGAGGCCCCGCGATCACAGCGGAGTCCTCCTCTCTCCCCCTTTCTGACTCAACGTGCGCCGATGCTACCGACTGCTCACGAACTCTGGAAAGAGCGTTGTGTGTGTATGTGACGTTCGTGGCGTGTGCACATTCTAGAGGGAACGCTGTTTTGACCGTTGCGCTTTTGGGTATAAATACGAGCCGCCCAAGCGCTGTAGATCATTCCTGTTTGAGCAGTGAATCAATGCTGTCACTCTGCTCGAGTCCTGTACTGTAACCTCTCTTGTCGGGGCATTGTTCTTTGGCTTCGGCTCACCTCTCGCTATGAAGTAAACAGTTACGTTAGCCTACGGCTTCTGGACTTCTTCACGGCTGCAACAGAGGCTGGCCGCTCGCTTTACACCACGCTACCACACGTATGTCGGAGGCGACGGAGCTCGTCTGGGGTCGGCCTCCCCGGTCGCAACATGCCTGATAAGAAAGACTGGCATTAACTTAAAAAAAAATCTTGTGGCAACCGTGGGCGGTGATTAGACTAGCATCATTTCATCACTAAAAATAATAAAGAAAGCAAATAGGCACTCAAATTTTACATCATTTATTGTTTAGCTTCGCATAGTATTGCACGGAGTAATATTGCATTCTATTGTAATAAATTACGTGGTATAATATACTTTATATTGTATTAGAATGCACCGTTTTGCAATAGTCTTCTGATGTCGTATACACCGCGTTGAATCGTATTGTATTACGCCTAGTTCAATGCACTGTGCTGTACTGTTTTGTATTACCTTCCAGATTAAGATCGCCGTCCACAAGGAGAAGAGCTCAGCGCGTTGGAACCGGTGCGTTCTGCTCATAGAGAGAGAAAGATGAAAGAGGCTAAGGAAATAAAAACACCGGCGCGTCTAGTTTAGCGATCCGCGTTCTCGCAGCCGGTCATATGCGGGAAAAGTCTGCAAACGAGATCTAACTCGTCCGAAACGTGCAGCCAGCCGTAGATCACCAGGCTGCAGGGAGGATTCACAGCAGCGCAAATGTTGTGCCTGCTAGCTCTAGGTCAGATTTGGCGGCGTCCCTGGAGTCGTTAATGTTCATTTTAACCGGGCCGCCGACAGGTTTAAAGATTGCAGGGCTAGAACGAACACAAAGGAAGGGCAGAACTGAATGCGAAAACGTACACTACTAAGCCTCGCCAGACGACGCCGGCTGCCCTTTTATCGTGCCGAAATTTCCAGCGCACT
This sequence comes from Haemaphysalis longicornis, assembly GCF_048455015.1. Taxonomy (NCBI): domain Eukaryota; kingdom Metazoa; phylum Arthropoda; class Arachnida; order Ixodida; family Ixodidae; genus Haemaphysalis; species Haemaphysalis longicornis. Next base: position 54,575,525 of record NW_027526361.1, on the reverse strand, counting down.
GTGCGCGCGACTGTCTGCACAAGCAGCCTAATTTAGTCGCGTTAAAACTTCATCAGGTCTAGCGGCAGATGGCAAGTTAGGCCTACGGCAGGGCGCGGGCAACGGGAGTCTGAGCTGAACAAGCTCTGGCGGCAGACTAAGCGCTCTCGGAAATGGGAGCAACAATAGTTCATCTCCCTGGCCGCGAAAAAAGAAATAGCCAAGGCTAGCCACTGGTAGCCAGAAACAAGGTTGCGTTGCTTTGTTAACAGCTTCGGCAGCGGCACGGGTGCTGTGAATGTAAACGCACGCAATGGATGCGGCCAGGTGCCGGTGAGCGGCTATGAAGTACAACGCGCGTAGGCTGAAGGGCCGAGTAAAATTAAGCCTGCGGGCTCGTGGAGGATGGCTAATGGCTCGTTGAAAATTTGTGATCCACGGGTACGGTGCGAAGGTCGTTAGCGGGGGTGTGTTTCTGTTTCTTCCCCAGTCCAAGTATAGAGCGATAAATAGTAGCCCGGTCGGGCGGTGGGGGAAGGAAATTTGATCGCCCGAAACTCGACGTCAGGGGATTGAGATTCGCTTGGCGCCTGCGCGGAGGACGGGCTGGCGGACGTCGCCGAGGGTGCACGGACGGGATTGAGGCGCCGTCGCCCGAGTGAATCATTATTATGCTTTACAACGCCGCCGTGGTAATTTAGGAGGGCCCCTGGAGTAGCTCGCAAAGTAATTTAGACTGCGGCCGTGTACAATAGCCGCTCAAATGCCGAAAAGAAGTGATCGAGGAAGCCGAAGCGGGAATATAAAGACATACAGAGCGAACAGTAAAAGTAACTACGAGGAGAGGAAGCAATTTTAGGCCTTTCGTCATCCTATCCCCACTACAGGAATCCTGTTCCAGTCGACTAATGACGGTTGTTATGCTATTGAAGGCAACAAATAGTTGACCAGGAAAGCAAACGAGTTTCTTGTCGCATTTTAACACATGGTCGTTATTTCTCATGGCCGGCGTAAGCAGGCGCCCATCTGCCATCCGCAAAAAAAGTCCACAAAAGACCTGTTCGGACAGCGCACGACCTCTCCTACCGAACTGACGTTGGCGCACCAAAATGACGTCACTGAGTAAAATAACGAACCTTTGCAGGCGTGGTAATTGACCCTGCAGGGACGCGCGAAGTCCCCGGTACAGAGTCACTAATAAAATGCAGCTGAACCTAGACGATAAATTCATCGCCAAATTACAGAGTATTGCCACGGCCGCTCGATGGAAACTAGTTTCCATCGAGCGGCCGTGGTATTGCAATCACTATTGGCGAATGGGCACCCTATCTAAACAGTAGTGTACAGCCAATAAAGATGTCTTCCATGCCGAATCCGGCTAACCCCATGGCTCTAGAACATCTCAGAGCAATAGAGAGTTTTAGAATAACGTACGCAGCCGTACGCAAACAGTTAGCGAACGCTATTTTTTTTGCGTCGTTCCCACTGCGCATGCGCCGTACGTTAAGCTGCTTCTGCGTTTAGCGGACGGAAGAATAGCGGACGCTATTTCAGCAAAATAGCGTGCGTACGTGAGGCCGCTTGCGTTTCCAACAAGGCGGCAAGTAGTGCGACAACCATCCACGGTTCCACTCTTCTGTTGACAGTAATTTGCTTCCGATGGCCCAAGTTCTTTGCTCCTGTGTTCATATATACGTCCAGTGGTTAGCACGTCGCCCTCGCGCAGCTCTGTATCGTCCTAACAACGCTGACTGTCCGAACGAACCTTGCAGCCAAGCCAGCGACCGAAGCTGTGTGTGTGTGTGTGTGTGTGTATTGTGGACGCGTTCGCTTCGCGATGAAATGCGACGTTGTGGTTCTGCGGTTGGATAGTGCTTCCCATGCTCTGGATTATCTTTCTTGAGCGACGTACGACTGAACCTCGCATCGGGTATGTGCAGACGCTATACTAAAACTCCCTAATATCTCTTACGTTCTGCGTTGGCAAAGTTATCGAGCACGTTATGATGTGGGCCGACACCACGTGGAATACGGAGTTTGAGGTTCCTGATGTATGAACAAAAGGATGGCAAGAGGAGAAATAAAACATAAAGAAAAGGAGCGAGCGTCCCTCAAAGCTCCATCGCGCGTGCCTCAGAAATAAAGCACAAATAAAAGCTGCGGGCCTCTAGCTTCAACCTGGCGCTGTGCATGTGGTTGGGTGACACCTCACGGGCGATTCACTAGATGGCGCAAGCAGGCCTAAGGAGCGTAGCTTACATCAACCGGATGTACGGAAACGCACCGTATGATCGAACTAGTGCTGCTGTCAGCGCTATGAAATCTCCATCGTTTGAAGTTCAATCGCTCGCACGCTTTCGCATTCTCATATCATAACATACTACTTAGAGGTATCAGCAACTTTTAACACGAAATTGTTTTATGCCGGGATGCACCAAGACCCGACTGGCGTCATATCCGCCACGTAAATGACATCGCCAGAAAAACGCGGCTGCGCCAGGATTCGAGCCGGGTGCTCCGTCGCCGCAACGGGAGGTGCCAAGCGCTTTACCGACTCCGCTACGAGCTGAAGCGCAGACCGCAGTATGAATGCGCCGTATATCTTTCCTATAATCTCCTGTATTTCGATGGTGCTGCCTTCTAAGAGAGGTGAAACGAAGTAATGCATCACGATGCTAATGAGCGCCGACAGTTGAAAGCGACGCGCCAGCAGGTTGGCGCTCGCCAAGCACACCTACAAAACAGCACCGCAAAACATGCTCTTTCGCTGCAGCGGACCGTGAGTTCACCGAACGATTAGCTGGCAACCCGTTCGGTTTCGTTCGCATGGTTTGCGAGCGCGTGTGGTTTCATTCGGGTTTACGCAGTGCTCCGGCGCGTGCAGTCCAGTGTCTAATGTTGATGAGCCTGACGGTGCCATACCGACGAAACATAATTAGCGATGTGCAAGTTCATACCGATGCAGAATAAACATTCAACTGATCCTGTGAAGGCCCATCTCCCTTTCGTGTTTTACCGATTCCTATGAAAAAAGGGATCAACCACATTTTTTCCCCTTAATCGTCTGGATAAAGTGGTTCTGGGGTTCTTTCTGCCAATCTACAGATGAAATCTGCGTTCGTTGAGAGCGGAACCAGCGCGCTGCTCCGTACAATAAAGCTCGCCGTTAATGAGCGCAGTGAATGCGACCACGGACGCTCGGAGAGTTTACTGCAACAGCGCTTCGAATCAACACTCTCTCAAGCGCGAGGCCGCGGCGAACGGCCAAACGAACGCTTGAAGCGGGGACAAGAGGGAGGCAGAGTACGACCAATGAGGAGAAGGGACGATGTACGCCGCTTGGTGCGGGACCCCGACGAGGTAAGTAACGGCGCCGTTGCGCCGCCGGCCCGATCGACACAATGTCCACGACGAGGCTCCCCGCGGATTGCGCGAAGAAGCGATGGAGCTAACTAAACAGGCAGGCGGGCAAGACGCTCACGCGTAGCGCACGGACGAACTTGATAACCGCAATTAACGCAGCCTGGCACCACCGCGTTCTGCACACACCGGGATGGAGAGAGGCGTATTTATTCGATGGGCATGGAATCCGGCGGACATAAATTTCGGGCTCCGTGTGGTTACACTCGGAAGCGTCCTTTCTTAGTTCCGTGCAAGGCGTGGACGGCTGGGAACCCACGGAACTCATGTGACAAGGCGGTGTGTGTGTAGGCAGCCAAAGTTGGATAACAACACGCCATATTCGAGTGCGCACTTATTTCTGTGAATGGCTCGCTTCATTTTGCAGACCTATGGGAACAATAGAATGAAGAGGGAAATTGGACATACGATTGAACAGATTGATAGAACGGAACAGAGGGATATTGGGACTAGAAGTTAAGATGCGCCAGCAAAAAATAAAAGAAAAAGGTACGATTAACATGCTGAAGTAGCTTCTATACGAGTAGCGTCGGCGCGTTAAACCTCATAATAAATCAATTAATCAGCAGTTTCTATACAAGACCATGCGACTGTGGCACAGCTGTAAAATTTCCACATAAAAAGTGTGGCATCCGCAGCCGTTATATGGCTCGTCAGGTTCACAATGGCACCCACAATGGCACCCACCTCTACGAGCTGTTATAGCCTGCACGGAAGGATGAATAACCGGACGATGCTTTCCCTGTTGGCTTTTACATCGTAAAAACAAATAATAACGCTAGATCTATGCCCCTTTAATGCGACACATGATTCATTGGTGTATTAACAATGTATAAAATTTTGGCGTTTTTCTTGAAAGCTGCACATTTGCTCTAAGCGCTTTGAAATGGAGGCCGGCGAGTTATCTATAACCTTTTGATGTAGATATTAGGTGCGCCCAGGTAAACTGCCTGGGGGATTTTTTTCCCCCTGAAAAGCTTAGAAATACCGCAGGGCTTTTTATGATGCCAGAATACGGGAGCATCACTTTTGTGCTGTGAAAGCATATGCGTGGGTGGGTATGCTACACCGCTAGCAACGGAAATTGCTGATTAGACCCGTGACGGCCGCGCTCATCGCAACTGGCCAGGTCCCCTGAGCGGGTATGTGAGAATTTGGCGTTGGTTTGTTAACGTCGCAGTCAAGCGGGAAGGGGTGGATTGGCCGTAATCCCCTCACGGAAGCTGGAATCGCCATCGGCCAATGATCTTGAGTGGATACGTGAGAATTGTGGGTGAATATGCTGATGTGAAGAGGAAATTGGTGAATCGGACTTGCGTTATTATTCCGTAGCGTTGTCCAAAGGAGGAGCATCGCTGCGCGAACACCATCCAATCCAGCTACGCGTTGAACGGGCGTTTTCGGCTAGCCCAGATAGCCGTCGCCCTGGCCATCTCGTCATGACCATGTGATTGGTTTAAAAGGTGGGGGGGGGGGGGGGCAGTAACCAGTAACAAAAATTCAAGTTTGATGTACTAAAATTGTTATGTACTAATAACAACGATACCAACTTCATCACGGGCCTCAAATAATTGATTAACGAAAACACACGAAGCAGTGGCGACTTCGTGGCGAGGTCTCTACGACATTACAGAAATTTGCTTGTGCGAGTGGCTGCCGCCAACCAAAGCCATCGTCAAGAAAAAAAAACGACTGTGAAAGGCCTCTTTATTTTAGGGGGGTTTAATAAATCGCCGAAAGTCGTACGTATACACCTAGGCTACGAGGGCTTCTGCTTTCGCTTAATCGTACCGATTCAATGCTAACGTACAGTTTGCACCCTGGCAATAAAAAGGTTTCTGGCCTTCTTTATATATTGTGCTACTGTTGACTCCGTGTACCGCAAAATTTCAGTTTTTTAATGTTTCTTGTGTTTTTGTTCTGATAAAGAAGCGTCTGTCGCAGCTCAAATGGAGATGTGTGAAGTACCCAAGGCTAGTTCTTTAAAACTGAACAAGGTTGTATTTTGTATTCACGGCCCCTTCAATGCTTACCAACGGAGCGTGGCGCGTCATGATAGGGGCTTTTCTGCTGCCGTCTCACGCCTGTCCGGTACAGTGGCTCATTCCGCACAGCGCGCGTCCTGCTCTCTTCTTGCCCGGTCCTGCTCTGTCCGCAGATGCGCTTTTCTGATGGCAACTTTAAAGGAGCCATGAAGAGAAAACACAAGTTTGGTTCATTCGAAAGATTGCCTCGTTAGAACCATACTGACACCACTTTTAACACCAACTTCACTCAAATAAGCTGCATAATTAGGGAAAAAGGGAATGACCATGCGACCCGCAAGCTCATTTCCCGCAACAGAACCTATGATGTCACACGAGAATGCTCTGCGATTGGCGGAGGCCGGCAAAAGCAAACGCAAGTTAGGCAGGGCTTACCAGTTTGCATAGTGAGCTATATGCCCTTTAAACATACTGCACATTCCTTTTATGACACTAAGAACGGTGGAGTAAACGGTTCAAGTTCCGAATAAACACGCAAGCGTGTATGCCAATGCGTACGAAACTACCGCCAGCCGAACTCGACATCTCGCCGTCGCCACCGTCGCGCAGACGAATTTTCGGGTTCGAGGTTCTTTGAGGCCAACGAACCGTCCCAGCACGCACAGCCGCGACCTTGTTTGGTATCGTAATCCCTTCACAGGAGGTTGGCCGTCATATCGCCAACCAGCAAAGGTAAAAATAGAAACGAGGGGAGTAAGGAACAGCAAGCAGCGACGAGATAGGGACAGTCATCGCAGAAGTTTCGGAATGGTGTTGGCTTGCTGCTGTTGTTAGGAGCTCTTTTCCAGTTTACAACCATTGAAAACTTCAGTTTGTTCGAGTACTTTAGAATAAAATTTCGTTGCTACGTTTTGAAATGCCCATGTAGTACGGGCAAATCATCGAGGGAGTGCGACATCCCCGGTGAGGAGATCTCCATTCATGTGCTGCCCAACGACGAACCTCGGCGAAGCAAGTGGCTACGTTTTGTGAACTTTGCAAACGGAGGAGAAAGAGAGCTAAAGGAAGTACGAGTGTGCTCGCTTCATTTCCGAGGAAGTGATTACGGCAGGGACCCTTACGTTAGCTCACTCCTGGGACATGCTGGCGCTCGTCGCCGACTTCATCAAATCACCGTCAAAGCGCTCTGACCTTGGGGGAAAAAAATGCCGTACACACCGCGCATTCACGCTCGTATCTTTCTGGTCGGAGCAGAGAGCTCGCGCGAACGGCTTTCCATACACGGCACCGGCCAACTGGCATAAGCGATACTGCTACTGAAATTGAACTGTTATTAACCGTAATGAAAATACGGCACATACGTACCAGTCTGTATTCGTCCGTCGCGACGGGGCTGACGAGGCAGCGGTGCCGACGGCTGGGCGTTCGTCTGTTGTGGCTATCGCGGAATGGTCGCTTTCCGGTCTATCCGCGTATCCCACAACTCCTGCCGCTCGTGCACTTAGAAGCATTGAGCGTTCAAGTGGTGTGAGGTTGTTAAATGCAAGCCCGAGCTTCTCGGCGAGAGTTTTGTTCTCCGGATCAGGCGATTCCATGACTAGGGCTGCGGGTGCACTAGGTTTTACTAGTATTTTTTTTTAATGGCCGCCGTCTCGGTTTCGGCACGAGTTCCGGTTCCTGTTTGATTCCCGCGTGTGGGTGCTATATGGAGTCGACATACTAAGTATCTGTTTCAGGGACCGGCTCGTATGACGCCATTGTTGACGTCACGAAATGTGCAATTTAGCGGGAGATTTAAAATTTTGGCTGAAATTGCCTTATTTCTCAGTGAATAAAGCATCCTTTGCTTCCGGGAAAGCGCTTAGGGTACTATGAAACACCTAATCTTTCGAATAAAACAAACTTCTGTTTTCTCTTCATGGCTCCTTTAAGTACGCCTAGCGCTGAGCACCGCGTTAGATCTGCATATGTAGCAGCTTTCCCTCGTAAAAAAAAATTACTGGACGTGTAGTTTGCTGGGCCAGTTGCTGCATTCGGACCCGTGATTCTGGCGTTTTGGAAAAAAAAAACCTACGAAAAAACCAACGGCAACACACTCGCTGGACTAGCAACTGGGAATATTTGAAGAATAATCGTCGGATGTATCATTCTTCAAATATGTTCAGTTGCTAGACCAGCGAGTATGTTGTCCTTTCTTTGACGGGTGTCTTCGTGTTTTTTCGCAGGTTTTTCCAAAATGTCAGAATGCACCGGACGAGGCCCGCGTGCAACGGGACCTCACGCATACATGCACCATGGATCTTCTCCAGTGCGGTGCCCCGCTTATGCTGAGCCGTGATGACGCCTCAGTCGCCTGTGAAATCATCACATCGCAGAAAAACTTCCTCGAGATTAATAATTAAAAAAAACCACGTACCCCTTCGCTTAACGACGATGGTTGAAAGCGAAGCTTCTCGTGACGGATTCTTTGGTTGTCGTCCGAGTTTGATCATGAGCTTCGACGATCTCGAAATGGAGTAATGGGATAGATTTTGGTTTCACAACGCGAGGGACCGAGGTTCGATTTCGACCGCAGAAATCGTTTTTTTTCTTTCCCTTCACCCACGATCATTCATCATCATCGTCAGAGAAAGTTGGCTTTCCTACAGGGAGTTTTCGCTTTACAGACGCCATCAGCGAGAAGACTAAAGCTTCGGTTTAATAATATCTGAATACTACTACTACTACTACTACTACTAATAATAATAATATTAATAACAATAATAATAATTGTAATAATAATAATAATTGGAGGACGATTCAGCTTAGCCGTTAACCGTGAAACACGATAGCGTTATCGGGTCCCGTTCGCATCGCCTTATCATTCGCTTGTAGTGCTTTTGAGTCCCCGATGACGTACTTGTAACGACAAAACACAACCACCTTTATTTGTACGGAGCCCGCGAGCGGTGAAAACTTTCCGCTTGTGCTGGTACCCCATCTGTTGGGGCGACGTCTTGATTCCGGTTGTTTCAGCGGACGCCACAAGATGGCCCCACGGAATTTTTCGTTCCCAGTCAGCGCCACCGTCGACACCGGATTTTCTGCGACACGGGACCCTTAACGCTACTAGTTGATAATAACAATACTATCTTCGAACAGAAACGCAGCGTCACAAGAAGCGTGGGTTCTAATCAAGTAACCCCTGGCTGCAGCTATATACAGATGTACGCACGCGGCTTCTCCAGTGCTGCACAAAACTGAGGCCCTCCGCAGTGGCGTCTACGCTGGCTGCGGCCCCGTCCCTCCTATCTTCGTCTTCGGACGGCCACGGCGGCGGCGAGTCCGCCCCTTTCTCGAAGCCGGCCCGGTCGTTATCGTTGCCGATAAACCGACGAGCAGCGCATCTCCCCTCCTTCACGGCGAATGGATTTCGGGAAGGGCCGGCGAGACGCGTTTGGGCGGAAAGAAGTGAAGAAGAAATGAGTGGAGTATAAAGCGGTACACAAATAACGGATCGCGAAACAACGCAGCCGGATAATTGCCGCCGTCAGAGATTGCGGAAGGAGGGAAAAAAAGGGGCAAGTGTTGTTGACTCAGCGCGGGCGATGGCACTCGGAGAGAGACACCCCTCTCTCCCCTCATGTGGAGGACAGGCGCGACGCTGAACGCCGCCGAGCCGAGAAACGTATTAGAGCCGCGATAACTTGATTGGAAACGCGCCGGCTGAGCCTCAGCAGAGGGACCAGGAAGGGCTCGCCTCTGCCTCTCTGCGGCGTTCGATATATAAATGGATGCAGCGGCTGGTCTTCCCTGATCGGTTTAGGGTAAGGCAGTTCGCCAGGCGAGGTCCACCGCCTGGCGAGCTTCCCGGGCGCGGGAAAACGCACACGCTACCCGGAGAAGCCGGCACGGCTCTCGTAACGGTAGTTTCAGAAGAGAGCGATCCGCTAATCAGATGGCGTACACGGCGGGGCATGGTCTTTGTCTAGGTGCGAACACCTTTCTCTGTGCGAGGGCGAACAAATGATGTTTCGAAAGCGCGTAGCCACCCTATCAAGATAGGGTTGGTCTGGACAGTTATTATATGGTTGTGAGACGGTGCGCACATTTCTGAGCGCGCGTCGATATTTTATGTGCCGGTGGTCTGCCCGATGTTTTTCGCCCAGAGCAGGCACCTCGGGGGATTGACTTTTCTCTGCACTACGCGGAGGATAGACCGGTGTCAGTAACCAGAGGCAGCCACCTATCCCAGAAACAGGCCGTGCCGATGTTGTAATGAGCCGGATTCACAATGGAAACAATTACACGTATACCTCCTATGAATAACTCAGATACCCTTTTTATTCTAAACTAGTTTCCAAAGTTCCAATTTACATTTTCAATGGCCTGCCTCCGCAAAGCTGTGTGAAGAAGACTTAATACCAACACTCAAATACAGCAAATTTGTCACGTGAGAGTAGGGGGTGGTCCTCATCCGCTTCTTTGCGTTGTTTGATAATCGCACTCAAGGGAGGCAGTCGAGACCAACGGTAGAGCTCCTCTATCCGGGTGTGCCGAGGCTATAGCCGGTCACGACCCGGAGCGCAGAGCTAGGAAGCTAATGCTTTTTTGTTTGGGCATTGGTTAAGCTAAATCTTGTAGTCCCTTTGGTGGCACACAGCAGTAACATACTCTGAACCAGAGTGCATGGTATCTCCGAGGTGGTCCCTTTTGATCAGGTGAAGTAGCTTCCGCCATGCCGGAATTAGTTGGTTTAACAACTCTGTGGCTGCTCCGTCCTCAGAGATAAGTATTGAAAGAGTAGGGACCCAGCCAGTACCTGATCTTTTAATAATTATACTGCAACATTCTACTGCACGCGGGCTTGAGCGTGCTGAGACACACTGGTGAGGATATACTGCGTCTCATCGGCCGAAAGGTTCGTTCCTGTAAGCAGAAGGTATGGGTGTAGCGTGTCACGGGCCTTTTGTAGTGTCAAGATTGCACTGAAGTTCGGTTCGTGTTGATTCGCTTCTTCCCACATGGAAACATCGTCAGCGTACATGTTGATGTGTGTGCGTACAACAAGCTGCAGTTCAATTGCGAGTCCGGTCATAACAATATTGAAAAGGATGGGAGATAAAATAACCCCTTGTGGCACACCGGCAATGTTGTGAATATATTTGCGTTTGGTCTAGCTGATATTATCTGAAAATTACTGTTTTGTAGCAAACTTTTGACGATGTTGACCATCCGTTTTGCCGAGTGGGCCTCCCGCAGCCCGTTGGTGATGAGCTCATGCGTGGTGGTACCTAACGCTTTTCTAAAGCTCACCGCGACTATAATACTGGGGATCGTTTGCCTTCGCCCTCGTGTTTTCTTAAGTTGTCTCCGGATCAGGTAAATACTGCCGTCAGCGCTGACATAGCGTTTGAAAATGGTTTAATGAGGGGGATACATTATCTCCTTCGAGGTAATGATTGTGGTGGCTTAAACAAATGCACTACATGACCTTGCGCAGCGTAGACGTTGAGCTCTTAGTCACATTTATCCATTTGCCTGATTTTGGTATGGGTGTTACAACAGACTACTGAATCAACTCGGGCACGTGGCCATTGATTCAAATAGCGTTGATTACTCGTAAGGGTTCGTGCTTTCATCCTGCTGCAGTTCACGCTTTGCCTGTGCAGGTGGGTTTTACAGCATGGTCCACATCATGCCGTGTTTCCGTGACGTTTTCTTTAATTCGGGGCACGGGGTGTGCCGCGAGGGCAAAGAGGGTTGGTCATCAACTTTAACAGGGGTGTTGCTTTCCCAAGGTATTTGAGGCAGTTCTGCAATGCCGGTGGCACGCTGCTGTCATAAACCGATTTTATTACCGCACGAGTCAGTTCTGGAAGTGACGTATACCGGCTGTACTGGCCGAGGCCAGCAGCAGGGTTTATGTGTGTCCTTTTTCCGTCCGTGCTACCTGCGCTCCACATCTCGTAGCCCGGAATGTGCACCTGCTTGTCTTTTCGTCTTTTTTTTTTTGCGGTTTTCGCGCCGTTTTTGCGCAGCACGTAATTTGTGGCATTGCGCTCCTATGAACGGGCAGTGGAGACTACGTAAAAACCCGCGTATAATACGAGGTTTTTTTCCAAATTTTACTCTGTTAAATTTGTGCCTCGTATTATATGTGGATCCCAAAGTTTTCCTCCGAGAATTTGCACTTTCGGTTTCAGCGGAGGGAGCGCCATCTTGCTGTGGCGTTAGCTGGCTGCTGCTTCTCTCAGCCGGCGCCATTTTGATTGTTTTGACTACGCGAAGGATCTCGGCACGTTCACCGCAAGTCTATCAAGATGTCGGGTGCACTAAAACAGTATTCGGCTGCAATTAAAAGAAAAGTTATTTTATGTGCCGAGACCATCAGAAATTGCGCTGCAGGACGGCAGTTCGGCGTTACCGAAGGCAGCATTCGTGGGTGGAGAAAGCAACTGGTGCTTGACTGGATAAAGTTTGTGTGGTGTCGGCGGCCTGGAGCACTGTTGGGGATTCCCGTCAGTGCTCGTGTTGGACGCCTTTCGCTGCCACCTGGCCGATTCCGTGAAGAAGTTGTTGCACGAACCCCGCACCGAACTCATTGTCATGCCAGGAGGAATGACATCCCAGCAGCTGCAACCGCTAGACATTTGCATCAACAAGCCTCTCAAAGACTGCATCGGGTCCTGCTACCAAGAGTGGATGAGGACAGGATACCCGTAAGTGACAGCTACCGAATGGCTGACGCGGGTTTCTCCAGCGGTGCTTTGTGGCTGGATCGCGGATGCGTGGGCCAGCATTCCAGAGGAGCTCGTCAGTCGCTCTTTTAAGAAATGCGGCATCTCGAACGCCCTTGATAGCACTGAGGACCACTTTCTGTGGGAAGACATTTCCGACAAGGCGACTTCAGCAGACAGCGGCAGCGACCCTGACGATGACTAAACGGACGTCGGGAGACGGTGCCAGCGAAAACTGACAAAGACTGAACGGTAACTGCAGTGCAAATAAATGTTTTATGTGCTCTTTACCTCGCATTATATGCGGATGAAAACTTTTTTTCTGATTTTGATGTCCCCGAATTACACCTCGTATTATACGCGGGTTTTTACGGTACTTATGGGTTCATACTGTTAGTATTGGGCGTTGTACCGTTAATCAAGCAGAGGTTGGCTAGTTCGAACTACGTTGAATTTGAACAGATTAAATTTTCTGCCCCCTCGGAGTTCGAATTAATCAGCGATATTCAACTGTACAAATAGGAAACCAAACCTCAAATTTCGGAGAGGGGGGGGGGGGGGGGGGCAACCAATGAGCCCGGTCGTTACCAACGTTCTGACAAGAGAGCTTGCCGGGATCAAGACAAGTCGTATTGTGGAGACGTTGGCATCTGGCCGAGGCTGCCCCTTGCCCAAGTTTTGTATCCTCTATGTACAGAAAGAGAGGGAGAGGGATAGAGAGAGAGAGAGAGAGAGAGAGAGAGAGAGAGAGAGAGAGAGAGAGAGAGAGAGAGAGAGAGAGAGAGAGAGAGAGAGAGAGAGAGAGAGAGAGAGAGAGAGAGAGAGAGAGAGAGAGGGGAAAGAGAGAGAGAGAGCAAACATAAAAAGCAGCAAAAATAGATAAAGCGCGCTAAAGAAATAAACGGCGACGTCGTTGGATTTAATATTAACGAAGCCATCTGTCCAGCGACTTCATTTAGAGCCCTTCCCGCATTTCCCAGCGCGGTCCTCGGCCACTCTAGCCCGACTCGGGCGAGGCAATGTCGAAGTTGAACGAAATTTCAGTCGAACGACGCTCAAGTAAAGCGGCGAGTGGGGAGGTTTGTAAGTAGCACGGGAACGAGGAAACGGGGGTACGGACACAGCAATAGCCTCGATACGGCGCCGCAATAGCTTGGAAAGAGGCACCCAACGACTTGACATGCCATCGAAGGGCCCAGGGAAAACAAATAGCGGGGCCTCTTCGGTTCGAGTCTGCACTTAATAAAGCCTCCGTCCGTATATGAGAACATACTTGAAATGGCGAAAGAATCTCACCGGTGGTTTCAGTGAGGTGGTGTATATTTTTTCCCAGCTAACTTGCCACGACGCTAGCAGTACAGCTTAAAATGAACGTGTGAGGAGTAGTTCTGCGTAGCCGCGTTCAATGGGTTTATTATAAAAGGCTGTGACTTCCACCGCCGACATGCCATTCAGCTGGTATGTCATCTTCCGATTTTGAAACTCAAGGCAGCATCGAAATTGGTGCGATTGGCCCTAAAGGAGTACTGACACGAAATTTTTTGGTTACATTTTTTTCGCTGCTATAGGTTCCTACCAGCCCACTAATCATATAAAGGCACATTAGACGGTCGATCGCATCATTTGCGCCGTCGTTTATTCGTCGGTTTCGACAAAACGAACGCCGAGCGGCCGCCATGATAGAAGGGCGCCCCTGACGTCACTCTTCTAGTCGCACCGCTGCTGGGCTGGACGTGCGCGCGAGCGAGCGCTTAGACCTGCTGAGGTCTTCGCCATCCCCACGCGCCTGGCAGCACGACGGCAGTCCCAGAGCCATGACGTCTACACACAGTGTAGCAGCGCGCGTCAACCGCAGCCGGAGCACCGGGTACGTCACGGGAGCCCCGACGTCGGCAGTTTGGGTCAAGGAGTACATGATGTCATGCTGGCCCGCTCTGGGCTTTCTCATGCGAGCAAGAATTAAAATAGATTTAAAATATGTTGTATTGAACTGTTGTGGTTGAATCTTGCTGGGTGATATCTCCTGATTAAAAAGGAAGCATTTTACATAGTTATCTCAGCTTTGAAATTTAGTGTCACTACTCCTTTAACGTCCTCCTAGGACCATTCCTATTCCTTACAATAGAAATGGCATAGTGTAATATGCGTGAACTATTTTCTGAGCGATGCATTACGCAACCTGCGTTAGGTTTTATATAAATACAACCTTGTTCAACTAGAAAAACACGAGCCTGCGGTAACTCACTCAGCTCTATTTATAACGCGTAATGCAAAAAATAATAGCAACATCGACAAACCTTTCCTTGATTTCAACTAAAGGAAGATCTGCATCGCGACACACGCGCTCTCATCCCACCGTGTGGGACAGACCTTCCCAGTGGGCTCACTCGCTGGGAGGAGGTCCTGCTGCGTGGACTTCGAGCTGGGGTGGCCCTCTCTCCTGCGGGAACCCGGGCGTGGCCACCGCGATACCATGCCCCGTTTACCAGCACCTGCCCCTTCTGTACGGTTCCTGCCGAAGACGCCGACACCAACCACCTGCTATGGACGTGCCCTTCCCTGAGTGCAGCGAGATCCAGACACCTTCGCGGCACAGGCCTGCATCCTTGGAGACCCCCCGACCTTCAGCGATGGCTGTGGGGTCCCCATCACCGCTGTCTTCTGGACTGCCTCCGGGAAACGGGTGCCAACTTGTATCTGTAGGACCTTATGCCAAATGGAATGCTATCGCAATTTAAAAAAAAAAATAAAAAAAAAATCACCACTTTTTTTTAGTTATTCAGTGACACGCCAGAACCTCTCTTTGCAACGAAATCGCCCTGCAGTGAAACATTCGTGTGCCTAACTGTCCGTGTGCTTATATGACTATGCACCGAAGTCCGCGTAAAAATATTTCAAGAATTTGTTATTCTATTCCTTACGCGCCGTAGATTTTGGATTCTGTTATAATTGATTGTTTTGCTTTATTAAATGGCTCGGTGTCAGAGTTTTTTTTAGAGGTTGGTGGCAGTGAAGTCATTTATTTACAGCGACGCTGTATATAGCTTTTTCTTGTCGTGGTCCGTCAGCAGGGTTGTTTAAAAGAATACGCTTTGCCGCAACGCAATATTTAGTCGAGTCTCGACACGTGGGCGTTCTCATTTTTTGGCGCCAACAGAAAACGCCCGCAGCAGCCGATATCAAATCTGCGTCCTTGGGGTCGGCAGCACAACGCCATAGCCACTGAGATACTGCTGCGGGTTAATCCTCAAACGTAATTAACATGGTTCAATGACAATTAATGATCAGCCACAGAAGCTGTTTAGCGCTGCTTATCTATCGGTAACCACCGCGCGCGACGGCTTTCATCGGCATGCAGCGATGCAGTTTTTTTCGTGTTCAATCGTCCTCCATCACTGATTCCCAAACGCGGGCCAAGAGCCGTCCATTTTTTCTTTGTCCCGACGTGAAGATGGTTGGCGTGCTTTTAAGATGCAAGTGCTCGCAAGCCGCCGGCGTCATGACGTGGTGAAGTAGCGTCCCCGACACCGGCGCTATCTAGAGCCGCCCGCTTTGCAAAAATGCCTCGTCACGTCTGTATAGACAGCTAGTTGCGTTCGCTCGCAGTCGATGCTTCAGCTGTAACGCCTCTAGAATGCTCGGAGAACCCTCGTTCCCGCGCTTGGATTTCGGGCTGTTTTGCGTATGCAGTTGCCTGAGTGAAAACGTCATGTACATTGTTGGGCGTGCCTTCCTCGATGCGTGTGCGAGTTGTGCGAGTATGTGTCACAGTGACAGAGACGTGGTTCGGGCCGTTCCCAGTGGACTAGACGACGACCGATATCCGTCGGCGGCTCTGCGCAGTTTCCGTCGGTATTCGCTGCCCTCTGAACTGCGGTGAAAAGAACATTGCTGCTGTATGGAGCCACGGAGTAAGATGGAGCCTTCAAAAGGTGACAACTGGTTAGGTTTACCATTTCCAAACCGCATGTTGGTGGGAAAGTTGGCCGTCGGGGGCTCAGTGCGCGTGAGGTCTGCTTTTGTGTCCGTCACAGTGGCGATGGAGGCCACTGTGTCTGTCACTGCATGTGAGGAGCAACCTAGAGGACATGTTCTGAGACCTGTGCGTTGACTAATGATGATGATGATACAATGCGTTTCCTGCGGAAGTTATGTGCAGCCGGCTGGCTCAAAGGATGGATCATCATGGGTCAAGAATGCGGGTAAGCTCACTTTTTAAACCGTCATTTTTGCGTGAATGGGAAAGGTGGTTAATCCACTTATGGGAAATTAATAATAGCCACAGCAGCTGCGGCAAACGGGTTGGGGAAATAGCAAGATTTTTCTGGCTGCACTTTGTGTAGCTTGTTACGCTTCATGTTACGTGTGTCCATTTGTCAATTACCCTAACCAAAATCAGCAAATGCCAGTGTGAACACTTCGAAGGTTTTTGTAACAAAAGTAGCCCACTCTGTATTTTTTGCGATTTGTAAACCGGTAACTACGGTCGAAAATGTCTCTTACGAATTCTCGTCGAAACTTCTACATAGAGACAGATAGAACATATACAGGGTGTCCCAGCCATCATGCACCAAGGTTTAAAAAAACAGTAAAGGCGTAACTCGAAAGAAACCAGGTGCATAATGTTTGCAGTACTGTGAAGAAGCGGACAGTATTTTTTTCTTTAATGAGATTTAATTAGCTAATTGTAATTAATTATCTAACTCGAGAAATACTCCCCTAATCACTAAAGTGTCAATGAGGCACTTGAAGGTAACCACGAGGGGCATCTAACTGCGGTATTTTCAGCGATGAACTAATAGCGTACACATTTATTCTGACTGATAAAGGAAACCCGCGAAATATGAAAAATACCACGTGACAGCGCCTCCGCGCGCACCGTAAAGCAACGCCCTCAAACAGGCTGCCTCTGAGTTAGCCAGAATGAAATAGACAAAAGGAAGAAAGAAATCGCGACCGAGTTTGTTCCTTATCTGCACACGCGTCCCGCGAATCTTGCTGTTGCTGCTTCTTCTATGCATGCTATTATCAAGGTGATGCGCTGTCTCTTCGGGCGGGTAACACGCGAAGCAGTTGCTTTCAATCAGCTTTGTTTGGGGACGCTGCTTTACAATGCGCGCGTAAGCGTCGTCACGTGGTATTTTTCATATTTCGCGGGTTTCCTTTATCAGTCAAAATAAATGAGTACGCAATTAGTTCGTCGCTGAAAATAGCGCAGTTAGGTGCCTCTCGTGGTTACCTACAAGTGCCTCATTGACACTTTAGTGATTAGGACAGTATTTCTCGAGTTAGATAATTAATTACAATTAATTAATTAAGTCTCTTTAACGAAAAAATTACTCTCCGCTTCTTCACAGTACTACAAACATTATGCACTAGGTTTTCTTCTAGTTACGCAATTTCTCTTTTTTAAAATCTTGGTGCATGATAGCTGGGACACCCTGTATATACCTCGCGAACTAACTCCGGTGGTGCCTGTACATGGCGATGTTGGGCTTTGAGTGCAATGTAGTTGCGCCAGGTGATGTGCTTCATGAGCGGCGCTGAGACACGTCGTGAGCGGCAGGCAGACGATACGTCAAATGATGTTCAGACACCCGGTCGATTTGCGTTCGTTCGTTTGAAGGCTGCTTGTACCTTAGCAGCACCGTTTCGCGAACACGATGGTTCCTGCACGAGGGATTTTGGAGACGATATTTTAACAGCGGAGATGTTTAGGCCGACACAAATCCGCCCGGCGGAGACAGAAGACCCCGAGCGCACGTGAGCGCGTGCCTCGCTGCGACCGTCCAGCGTCGTCCAGATTTGCGCGTAGGCTTACGCCCCATGAGGAGCTCCCGCCGTTGACGTCGTCGTCGTGTAGCGACCGGTGCGCGACGGGTCCGCCGAAGACGATGATGACGAATCTGTCGAGCCATCCCTTCGCTATCCACTCGTGGAGAGGGCCACCGTACCAGCTGACGAAGAAGTGGAGGTCTACCGAGGCGAGGGTGCGCCACAAGAGGATTTGCCCCACGCGTTTGTGCCGTCGGAAGGCGAAGAAGAAAGGGAAGGCGACGATTGCTACCGAATAAAGCACTGCACATACTTTAATATTCTTTGCCTTACAGTGTCGTCCGAAACGGCTTCGCACTGCTGGGGTCCGGCTGCTTCCTCTCCACTGGGATCCGCTTTCAGCGTGTGGGGAGAAGATAGGTCGACCCCCAGCTCTGCTGTTTCTCCAGTCTTGCACCACTAGTGCAAGGTGCGCCAATTTTTCTTTCTTGGGCTACTTAAACACGAAAAATTTCGCTCTGTATATCTGTGCGAGTGGTGAGTACGAGTGGTGAGTGTGGGCGTGACACTGATGAGCGTGAGCGCGAGTGCAGGCTTTAGGGAAAATATATTTTTTAATAAGTGGGAGTGAGTGGCGTCCAGTTTTGCCGATGTATGCAAGGGACCAAAGCTCGATTCCTACCACGGGTAGCGTTTTCTTCTTGAGGCGCTTGTGTAAAGTCGCTTTGCCGTGCGGCGGACTCCGTCAGTGAGGCATTGTAACCTTCGCTTCAATATATTTATATGTTCTACTGTAGCAACCGAAACTGCTGTCATAAAACAAGAAATCGCCGCTTGTTTCAAAGAGAATAAGCGTCTCTTTGAAACGCCGCCGCGCCGATCGGAGGGTATGGAGAGGGCGGTAATTGAGAACTTGCTGCCGTTTTATAAATGTTCGGCGTGCGACGGACCGAAGGATCGCCAGGAGAGAAGAATACTCAGGTAGATTTTTCCAAAGCACTCCTCTTAACCCTTTCGGCCTTGGTGGTTTCAATTGACGCCATTACCTAAAAGCCTCTCTGGCGCATATAGAACGAAACCAAAACTGCTAGTTTTCTGGGGCATTGTTCTTCAGTGATGCCTGTTGTGGCAGATATCGCTGTTGTTTCATTTTAGTGGAGCTGCACGCTAAAAAGAAGAAGAAGCTCTGGTGAATACGAAATTACGACATTGAGGCAGAAAAAAATGGCTGTCCGAGTTTTATTCCCAAGCTTGGAAATCTATGAATACGTGCACTACGAAACTCATTTTTTGTTTGTAGGTTCATGTAGTCATAAGGTTTAGGAAAACATGCAAAATTGATGTCTCTGCTCAACGTAAGATTTTAATTGCCAAATGTGCTAATTAATTGGCTCATTAATAAAGTTGTTAATATTTGTACTTCCAGCTCTATTTTTTGTTTGTGGGCTTATGGGACCCTAAAATTTAGGAAAACACACAGGAAAAAGTTTTGCGTGAAATAAAAAAAAATCAGGGATGAATTCCATTTCGTTCATAAATCAAGAAAAAAGGAAAAAAAATCGCGGCGAACCTTGAAATTCAGTTATAATTTGTTGCGGGGCTGGGACAAAATACTTTCGCAGGTATGCCCCAGAAAGGGCTTCTCCTAGCTCTTAAGACGTAGCTCTTAGTTTTCTTACGCACGGAAAAATATTTCACGCAGGTCGCACACATTAACAACTAAAGCTTTTCAGAAGATACAAATGAAGGGGAACGTTCCCCACTCCCATCCTCCCTCCCTCCCTCCCGGATGCAAAAGCGATTCAAAGCGGCAATCCTTTCAGTACCGAATTACCCCCCACATGACACCGGGTGAGCATCAACTTATGTAAACAAGCTTGCTTTGAGCGCAGTTTGTATGAACGAGAATGGCAGCGCGATAATGTAAGCACCTTTGCATTCAAGCTAAGCCGTGGCCCGGAAACGCAGTTTCAATGCAGTCTTGTTGCTTTGTAGCAAGGTTCGCCTTTCAGTGAGCTTGTTTAACGAACACGCGAAAACAGCCGTTACTGCAGAACAGCGAGTAGCTTTATCAAGCCTCCAACCTGTCCCGTTATGCGCGACGCATTTATTAGGTGCACCGTTCACGCGCACCCCGAAGTGATGAGCTTGACTGCGTAAGCTTTCAGCTCATGTGTAATACAGCGGCGAAGGCTGATGCACGTTTCTTGTGTTATTTTTTAGTTGTACTGCAGTTTTTTACCACCTTCTGTGCAACGCTTTTGTGCGCTTCTTGCGCCTATCACAGCGCCTGTTTACGTAAGTGAACATACACATATTACATTGTACAAGCCGCACGTAAGCCAATGTTTCTTTGCCAACACTCTGTAAGATGTGCAATGAGTTGCTAAATTTTTTCACCACTAGACATCTCGAATATGGATCCTCACTTCATTCTCAAAACAGCTGGGACTCAACACTGGTCGCGATTCTGCTCTCCCAATTATCTTTTTATAGCAATTTATTGTAACTAGATTTTTTCACTTTCGAAATGTTCTGATCAAATTTTTTAAATGGTGATGTCCAAAAATATGCCAGTTCGCAGGCAATGGGATAAACTTTCAAATGCACATATTCGCTTCGTCTCCATTGCGACTCCAAAATGTGACGGTCACCTTCAATTATTGGCACCCAGCAGTACATGCTCATGATCACGAAAAATCCGAACGCGTACTGCAGTTCCAAGAAACGGTTGCAATTTCTGGGTCGCACGCTGAAAAAAACTGGCGCTCTCCAGGTGCTCAAAAATGCAAGAGACAAGCCTGTTTCTAGCGTTGGTTGTCACTAAACCATAGCCACGATATTACTTATGAGGCATTAGAAGTGAGTAAACTTTATAAGTTGCAGCGACTGTTAGACGACGTCGTACGAGTGTTTGGCATAGTGCAAACAATAGTACAGCTTTATAACCGCTACAATTTCACGGATTCGTAGGGAGCAACGAGCATAGAGACGAAGCTTCAAAAAATTAAAGCCGTTCCACTCAATGGGAAAGCTGTCTGAAGTGCAGAGCAGTGATTCGCCATAATGGGCTGTGGCGCCATTATCCGCTCACCGCTACCACCCATCGCGCTCTTCGCCACCCTGTCTCACTCCTCTCTTGATGAATATGCTAAACCAATTTCCCGCCTGCGCAGTGCTCACGCGCTCCCTGCCTGAAACTGCGCCAGCGGGAGTTCTGTTCTTTTTGTACTTGCTTTAATTTCGTATGCTGGAGCCGGTTTGCGTCATTTCGAACGCGCCATTTTTTTTCTTGCGCGGCTGGAGCCTTTCTGCGTCATTTCGAACGCGCCATTTTTTTTTTTTGCGCTGCCTCTTTGGTCGTTGGTCGCGCGGCCTCTTGCGCGACCAACCGAACAAGCGTTCCTAATTAAGGACGCAGGGGCTGCCGGTTATATGCATCGATTTTGCCTGAAACGTACCTGCAGTTATCTCTGCGCTAAACAACGGGGAGATGTATGGCAAGTGCCAGAGTTTCGCGAGGTTCGAACGGTGGTGACTATTTAAACTGCGTGATTTTCGAAGCCTCATCGTGACCCCCTGACGACGGTACACCAGGCTCTACTTGGGTCCGTTATCTCACTGCGCCACCTGATTCCGGCAGTCGCTTGACATCGACCATTAGCCAGCTGCGACGACAAGGCGAGCCCATAAAGTGCGCTGCACTTAATACCCCTTCGCTAAAAGTTACTCACCGAGCCACACGAACATCCGCAGCAGCAGCGCACTCCGCACGTAGCTCGAGCTCGGACATGGAGGCGGGCTTTTGAAGAGGAACTTCATGCTGGCTCTCTTGGAGACCGCTGTGATGACGTCATCGGATTCCGTACCCGCTCCAGCTTAGCGCCATACTCTTGACCGGGGAGGGAATCTAAACAAAGAATTCCAAGAAGACGGGGGTGGGGGGTGGAGGAGTGGCAGAAACCAATGAGTCACGGGCATTTTTTTGTAAAAAGATGGCTTTTTTTAAGAGCACAGAATCAGATATTGTATATTAAATAAAACCAGCGGGAAGCTAGCAAAAGTAAATTTATGTGTACATAAAGTAAACAAAAAAAAAACCCACTGACGATTACTATACTCCCTAATGCGAAATTTGGGCGCAGCGCGCGATGCAGTCTTCTGGGTCACGGCGCATATCTGCTGCGCCCCAGGAAGTAATCGGGGGATCTGCGAACGCACGACGGCG
Organism: Haemaphysalis longicornis; assembly: GCF_048455015.1. NCBI lineage: Eukaryota > Metazoa > Arthropoda > Arachnida > Ixodida > Ixodidae > Haemaphysalis > Haemaphysalis longicornis. The sequence continues at coordinate 54,553,419 of NW_027526361.1, read as the reverse complement.
CGCGCTACTCTGCTGTTATCTCGCAGCGCGCCTCCGCCGCCGGCCAGCATGTTGTTGTAAATCGTGTTTGAACCTCCCGCGCAAGTGTCACTAGTTTCGGATTCAGCCACGCACGGGGAGCAGCGAGCATGTAGTTGCAAATCGCGTTTGAACCTCCCGCGCAAACGTCACGTGGTTTGAATTAGCGGCGAATGCAACAGCGTACGAAGGAAGTGTCAGGGCCTTGGCGGTGACGCATGAAGCAAGATTGAGGGGCAGGCAGCGGGAGAGATGATGCCACTGTCGCGCTAGCCGCCCTCCTCCTCAACCTTTGCCAGGCGCTCCTTTCCGCTTTCTTTCTGCCGTCGCTGCTGCGTTCGCTCACTTGGTTACGCGGTTATAAACTCCGACGCCTCGAAACCCAGGTAACGGCAGCCAGAGGGCTAAGCCCTGAAACTGCATTTGTCCTGTAATTGCGTCCCAGGGCTAACTTTACGATCTGACAGACCAAGTCGTTACGAAAGGTTATTCAATGCGTGGAAGTTAACAAAGGAAGGCCTCGCCCGGCGGAATTGAACGAAAGACCACTGATGCCGAAACTATGGTGTTCGTTCACTAAGCCAAGCATTTTTGAAAGCGAAGCTTTCTATGCCTTACTGATGAAGACCGTCGCATCACCAAAGCTAGCTGCAGGAAAGCCAACTTTACACAATGGGCTTCACAAAACGTTGATGAGGATTAACGAAGGTCCACCAACAGCCTCAAAAAAAAAAAAAAAAACGTTTTCCGTGGTTGGAATCGAACCTGTGTCCCTCGCGTTACGAAGCCCACGTCTATCCCATCCACCATTTCGACTCTTCCTTTTTCTTTACTGCACAGAAAACTGAAATTATTACAGACTACGAAAGTTATCATTCATCCAAGAAGATGCACACCACTGCAGCTAAAATAAGCCGTCCGTCAAAACTCCGGCAAGCAGGCACACGCTCCCAACAGATGCAGCCATACTGGAGGGTCACTTAGCGCCGCATAAATGCCCCGCACCAACGCAGCTTGTTCACGAAAAATGACACCACCTTCCGCGAGGGAACCCTGAGTTGATGCGAAGCATCTCGGAGGTTCCGAAAGGTTCACGAGATTGGGTATTCAAATAACAGAAAATGACGGAACTCCGGACGGCGCAACGTGACTCAACCAAAGCAGCAACTGAGGCAGCGGCGTGCGGACCGGGTTTATTATATAGAGCAGATAGAGTGGAGAGTATGAGATGAGAGAGTAGACGTGCATGCGCGCTTATAGCGCAGCTGCGGTGATGAGTAGCGCGCGCGCTATCGCACAGCTGGCGTGGAGAGAGGGAGAGGAGGAGAAGCGCGCGCGCTATCGCACAGCTGGTGGGGAGAGGGGGAGAGGTGCGGGCGGACGACGGACGATGGACGGACGACAGAGCCGAGAGCAAGAGATGCTTTGCATCTAAAATGGATTTCTTTGGGCGAGGGGGTCCCACATGCCTGTCAGTCATGCGGGCCTTCCCCAAGCTATACAATCCTATCGCAACCAACATATCACAGGGCACTCCAGTAGCATCTCGAAAAGGCAAGAACCGAATTGTGTAAGTAATTCCATGTAATGTAATGCCCATGTCCATGGTAATGTCCATGTCCTTTTTAACAGCTCGTTGCAAAATATCCCTGAAAAACACCCCATCCGGACACAAAACAAAGCAATAATCAATGGTTTCAGCTTGATTAAATAAGCGGTAATTTTCAGACCAAGAAATAGACATTTCTTTTTTGCGCAACCATGTTTTCACGAGCAGTGTTGACATATACAGTTTAAAGAAAAAAGTTTTTTGCATTTGGCGTAAGACACATACGTATGACACGCTTTAAAACACTGTCCTTATGGTGGCCAATGGAGGGCTGGCGATAAACTGGCACTGGGAACAGACTCAAATAAAGTGCTCTTCAAAGCTTTCCTAGAGAGGGTATACAGATATTTCCGGGAGAATCTCACAGTAAGAAAGCGAAGTGTCGACCACCTCCTTTTAAAAGCCCCATAGCGGCTTCGTAATAACTTCACTCGTACAGACAAGCAATAAAGGTGAATGAAAACTCTTTCGCTATTGAATAACGTTTCGCAGGTGTCAGTCGAAGGAGTTTGGATTTAAATTGAAGTTTTTTTGGTTTCACAGATGGTGACCGCCACGTCACCAAAACTCCGTGAACCCCTACAACCCCAACGACAGCGAACGAACCCCTCACGACAAAGCTGAGCGTTTCAACATCGTTGTCGTTAGACGACAGGGCGTTTGAGTTTGTCCATCCTAATATTATGTGGTGGGGTTGATAGATATCTGCAATGACCATTTACAAGGAATTCATGAAGCGCGATCGTAATATGCTTAAGCAAGGAACCGCAGAAGTAAATTAATCATAATCTGGAACGACACGCGAGAATAGTGTTAGGGCTCACTCCAAGCACGGCAAAGTTGAACAGCACGAAAGTAGAACACGGTACTCAGACAGGAAATCCCTTTTGAACATGCACCTACTTCAGGACAATGACCAGTTGGTTGAAATGACTTCATCATCATCCAACGGTTTCCTCACTACGGCCTTGCAGTTGGTGCTTTTGTGAGCTGTAGTGGTTAGTTAGAAACAAAAAGAAAACAATAATGGGTTTGGTAAAACGTTGCACAGAATGTGGGCTCGAGACAAAATCTGTTCGCAGCATTTGTTGAAGTTCACCTAAAAAAAAAACTGTGGCTGATTCCTCTGTCATAGGAATCGGCAAAACACGAAAGTGCAACGTGCAGAGAACTCTGCAGCTGAGCATGATTTGCGGTTTGGCGGCTGTCTTGTGGGTGTGCTTGGTGAGTGACGTCCTGCTGGCGGGTCGCTTCGGCAAAGGTGTACTGGCGCCATTTCTGTGACGGATATGACGTTAGTGAAATCTTGGTGTACCCCGGCATAAAACACATTCGTGTTAAAATTTGAAACCCGAAAACGAACAACCCTAAGTATAACGTACTCTTTGTACTAAAGGTTGCTTCCCCGCCAGAAGACCCTGTGTGCCGGGGTGCACCCTTTTCTGACCGCTTGCGTTGTTGTGGTGGCGTCATTTCCGTGACGGATATGACGTCAGTGAAATCTTGGTGTACCCCGGAATAAAATACGTTCGTGTTAGAAAAATGTAAGTTTTAGGAATTATACTCAGCGTGCTCGGTTCGATTGTTACGGTTGTTAACAGAGCCGACAGATGAACAAAAGGAATACAGGTCATGTTTTTATAGTTAATGCGGATGAGAAAAACACGGGGTTTTTCTTTTACATGCACACTGCTCACACTGTGCGTTCAGTGGGCATGGCGAAGACTTAGATAGCGAATGACGATAACGGTTACTGGGTTGACTACAATGAACAAAACAGTCGAACGAGAAAGCACACTTCACAGATAAACGTCGCGAGAAATAACGTTCTAGAATATAAACAATTATGTTGGGTAGAGACTCGAAAAGAACGTTCCTATTCTGGAATATAACAATGCTGGGTAGAGACTCAAAAAGAACGCTCCGATTACGGAATGAGAAGCACCAAAGAGATCAAAATGGCTTAACTACACGTGCCGTAGCTATATGTTTCCCCTAGCTCACCACACAACTGTGGGACGGAAACCTTGCGAGTCGTTCTGAACTTAATAAAAGCATACGGCACAAACGTATCAAAGCATCCGTAATGGCCATTGATTTAAAGGCGAGCTAGGTGTAAGACGTGCTACACAGAGAATCATTCGGTATTTGAGAATATATTACCCTTTGTGGCAATATGATGGCAACTGTTGAGGGTTTGTGCGGAGCGAAAACTTCCGTGTGACGACAACAGGCATCCAGCTGGTATTTCCAGTAATAGCTTCCGTTCACGGACGTAATAAAGTTGTTCATTAAAGGGTCTGAAGAAAAATTGGAATGTGGTCGTGGCGACATTTGCCTGCTATAGTAATGGTGAAATTGCAATGCTTTGAAAGAAAAGTAGAAAGCAAAGTGATGCCTAAATATAGTGCTTCTAAAGAATTAGGGAAATGAAAACAGAAACAAACGAATCAGTAAGCCAGGAACGAGAAATAACATATCAAGAAATAAGAACAGAAATGAAGAACACAGCGTACAGAAATGAGATGCCAGCAAAGTAAAGCAGTACGCAGAAACGTCCCACATGAATGTCCCGCATAAAATCCCGCGTAAAGCGAAGCTTGTTTATGCGGCATCCAGTTTTGGCTCATCTTTAGTATATGATGCACACATAATGTGAACTGCGGCTTTGTATGGGCAGGATACAAGACCGCGCTAATCTGTTTACTTATATATTTTCTCGCGTATAAAATGTGTCACAGGAGGAAGAGGGAAATATTAAAGGATAAAACAGATTAGGACGTGAAACTGTATTACAGTTGTTTGAAAACAGCAAAATTGTAGTTAAAAAGTGTTACGAGAAATTCATTTTTAGAAGAAACATTACACGCACGTACTTTTCGGTGGCAAGTCAGAAAGATATTTACAAATCTTACTTATCTCATCACAGTCATACTTTCATTTAACTTGACAAGTAAGCATAAAACACATTTTCTGGTTTAACGAGTCAAGAAGTGCTGAGTAAATCAGTTGATAGAAATTTAAGACCGCTCCAGATAACACATAGCCAGAGTTAAATTCCAAGATGTGACCCTCCGTTGGATCGGTCGCCGAAGTCGAAGAGAGAATCGCATGAAACGACGACTGGCTGGCTCGTTGGCCGACGGCACGTGGCAAACGACGGTCTACTCCCAGCAAAACAAGATGTACAATGTGTCCACTTTATTTACACTACCTATTTGAAACTCTCAAGGCTCATGATCGCACACAGGAGGTCGGGCAAGTCCCGCGTCGAGCGGGGCTTGCCTCTACATCTCTCCTTCTTCTCAATCTGTTTTTCGCCCTTGCGCCCAAGTCATCTCGGATGGCCCGAAAACAAACAAAATACAGGTAAAAACGCTACACGCAATGGGGCGATACATAGTTACCGAGGTTAATTAATTATTTAAGTAATTAATTAATTAATTAATTAATTAATTAATTAATTAATTCAGTGAGGTACGCGAACTTAACAGCCAGTAACTCGCTAGTCCTTCTTGGAACTAGAGCTTTCTCTAATGCGTACACTCATAAGTTGCCAGCACAAACCGCGAAGAAGAAACAGCTCCCACTTGAGAAAAAAACGACAGGTGCGGCAAAGCGCTCTGCGTGGTTGTGTGCTTGTACAACCGCCAATCATGGACAGGGGTGTACCGTGCACTGAAACGTCTTGCATGTGTATATTGCAAACGCGGCTTGCATTCCGAAACAATCCGTCGTGAACGCATTAACGTCGTAGCAGAAACACTATCTTAAGAATATAGTGCTCGTTTTTCAGAATAGCGTTCAGGAAACCCGTTCCCAGTAGCAGGAGCACTATACCAAAGAGTAGTGTGCTTGCAATCACAAACGCAGTGCTGAAGAACGCTGCATTGTTCCAGTTCGTAGGAGGGGCGTTTTTTGTAGCGTGAGGTACATTGGTCGAGGTGGATCAGTTTCGCGTGGCTCCTGAAGAGCCGTGCTGCGCATGCGCGAGGAGCAGTGGTGTCTCACGGCGCACAGCTGGCGCGCCGCAGCCGCCGCCGCGATTGGATTGGATTGGATTGGATAGGATTGGATTGGAAATCGTTTTAGCAGCAGCAAGCATGATAATCAGCTAATCCTAGACAACCAGGAAACTATGAATAACCAGCTGAACCTTAGCTCACTCTACGTATATCCTGGCATAGCCGAGCTAAGCCACTGCTAATCTTTTTACGGGCACGTTTCAATAAAACACAGAGGCAGCGCAGAAAAACGGCAACGTAAACAGATTTTCTCCCAAGATTTGATCAAGCGACGCCCCGACAAACAATAAACCATCCCGGGAGAATCCTCCGTTTGCAGCGCTGAGCCTGAAGTCTGCGCCGAAGGTGTGAGGGCGCCGCGATTACGGTGCTTGCTGCTGCGAAGCAGAGTGCGAGAGCCCTGAGCGCCCGGTTAAAAGAAATAGAACCCCATTCTAGACATCAACCGCATAGAGCAAGAAAGAGGCGTGAAAACCAACGAAAAAAGACGCAAGCGTACAGGGAGCGCCGGTCTGGTATCAGCTTGGCAACGGTTTTATTATTTTCTTCAGTGAACGGCATGTGGTGGGTTTGGAGCAGGCGACGTGAACCTACATCAGGCTGCAGCGGCAGGGAAGGGGGAGGTGTCTTCGCGTTTCCAAACTTCATCGCAGCGCAGGTGCCTCGGTTCCCACGCCGCGCACCTATTGCGGCGAAGTGCGGAGGAGAGTTTACAACTGCGGAGGTTTGGGAGCGAGCAGTGGAAAGCGCGCACATGTCTTCCGCGTTTCCCGGGAAACGACGGCGCTGACAACGTCTTAGCCGCAGCTGCTGTCCACCCTGAAGAGATGATGATGGCGTTCTCGTGTTTTCTTTTCTTCTTGCTTGTCGAGCGTGCGTGCGGGCCGGGAGAAAGTGAAATCTTGAAATCTTCCGTTTGCGTGCATGGGCGACGTGTAGAATACCCGCTGCTGCGAGGGGCTGTTCAAGCAAAGCTTTAAAATATTCCTGCTTAAACATAGTAAATGGACGCCTCCAATTGATGTGTTTAACTGAGACACGTTTGAGACAAACCAGAACTGAAATCTCGTGTGAATTTGTTTCGCCATCACGAATTTTTGGCGCAACTTCTGTGACAAAGTATTGGAAAGAAAGTTTAGGATCCATTTCCGGTTTCTTTGTTGTTTTACGGGAATTTCACGATAGAGCTATAAATAGGAGGAAAAGAGAGCTGCGTGGCCAAACAATCGCCACAAGGGCGGGTCTGCCTTCGTCTTCTCTTTCTTCTCTTTTAGGGGCGGGATCTTAGTTCATATATAACGTGCCAAGCGTGCTGTGTGCGCACAACACGCACCAGTGTTGGAAATGTCGGATGCGAATGTTGTTTCTTCATGTTTATTTTTGATGCCTAGCATTTACTGTCTTGTAACCTACCTAGCGCCGGCAGGGAGTGCAGGGTACGCGTTGCACGGAGCGCCCTGGCTGGCTGGTAACTGTTGCGCCGCTGGGTAGAGCAACGGGAGGAACACGAAGATGGGCTGGAGGACCCGCCACTGCAGCGGGGCAGGTGGCGGGTTGGCTGCTCCTGGCTGCGCAGCCTTGGCGCATGCTGTAACCAGGTGTCCCTATTCTCCTCCACAGTACTGTCGATAATTCGTCTCCCTCGTTGGCCCGTTGGGTGATCGCGCCGCATGCGTGATGACGTCTTTCTTTTAACAGCAGACCTGTTTAGGATTTTAGTTCCGTCGTCGTACGTTACCAAAAAAAAAAAAAAAAAGCTCAGCCCGAGCGCATCGTGAGCGTGCGCATCGTGAGGAGCGCCCGGTGTCGTACAGGTTTGCGCGTGGGCTTGCGCCACGGAGGAGCTCGCAAGAAATACCAAGAAAAAATACCGACCGCACGTGAGCGTGCACTTCAAGAGGAGCTCTTTGAGGGGCTCCTTGAGGGGCCCCTTGAGAGGATCGTCGGCCAGCTCGACCTGCGAAAACGCCCTGCCCAGGGTTCGTTGCGTGACTTTTCGCGTACTGTTTTCCTCGCCAGTTCTGCTGTTTCTCCAGCCTTGCACCACTAGTGCAAGCTGCGGCAACTTTTTTATGACCATCTTTTAGTCACAACGACAGCCAAAACGCTACCCGGTTCTGTCCACACGAGTAGCGCCGATGACGTGTCCCGGGCTACATTTCCCTCGCCGCTGCTACTAGTGGCTAGGTTAGGCCATTCTGTGGTTAGGGTAGTTGTGGTCGTTCTGGTTGAAGACGCTTCGACATACGTTAAATCCCATGAAGATATATTGATAGTACTAGTCGTATCATGTGGTCTTACCGTTTCAAACGGGGCTGATGATCAGTCACCGCGAGTTGATGATGGTTGGATGCTTATGGCGCAAGGCCGACTAGGGCAAAGAGCGCCAAAACGGTAAAGTTGCTTTCGCCGCAACTTCACCGTAACTTCGCCGGTGAACTTCGCCGCAAGTTCAGCGCAAGTTGCTTTCGCGCTTGAATAATTATATTATGCGCTTCTCGTGAGCAACCTTCTGAGCAGTCTTTTCTAGGAGCGCTAAAGCCCGAGTTAACTCGGTTGGTCGAAGATCCGACGTCCGTGGCTCACAAAATGGTCGATGGATGACAGACAAAATGGCCGACGCTCGAAGAATAAAAAAAATGAAGGAAGCTTACACTAACGCGTAAGTCTTGACGGTAGCTAAGCAGTACGCAACCATCACGACCATCACGACGGTTTTAGTCCACGATTGCAGACGATTTGCTCCTTCTTCGCCGCCGCAATGACCTTTACTCCGTCATTGTTGCTATAAGTGTGAGCTGTCTTAATTTTTTGGAAGTGATAATCATTGGACACCACCTTGGAAGGGCGTACGCTGTGACGTGCACTTATATTTCCGAGCAAGTGTTGCCATGGTTACATCGAACGCTTTTTGCCAATCTTGGCCAATCTCCCCAAGTGGGTGTGCTTGGCTTGACAAACGTGCGCCGGAGACGCTGGGGGGTCGCCGCGAGGCACGCACTCACGCGGGCTCGGCATTTTCTTGGTATTTTTAACCGAGGACACGCAAAACAACGATTTACTAAACAGCTTCGCTGTTAAAAGAAGTCGGTCGAATTGAAAATGAATTATTCGCCCCTTTCCTAAGCGGAAAGGTAAAGCACGCGAATCTTGATGATAAACACGCTATGTAGAAGGGCAAGTGAGGCCTTCGCTGCTTCTTGGCCTCCACTTTCTCCTGAAGAACTTCGAGGTCCGCAGGACGCCCACTAGCACGCTCACGAGTGGGCTCACGAGCGTGGGCCCACATAACAGCCTGTTCCTTGACCGAACGAATGAGCCGTTGCCTACCCATAGACCTGCGAACGTTAATTCAGATCACCACCACCATCACCATAACCATCGTCATCATGATAGCCATCGGCATCACCATCATCATCACCATTGTAGTCACCCTAGTCATCCTCATCATAATAATCATCATTCTTCTTCTTCTTCTTCTTCTTCTTCTTCTTCTTCTTCTTCTTCTTCTTCTTCTTCTTCTTCTTCTTCTATTATTACTACTATTATTATTATTATATTGATGTTTTCTTCTTCTTCTTCTTCTTCTTCTTCTTCTTCTTCTTCTTCTTCTTCTTCTTCTTCTTCTTCTTCTTCTTCGTCGTCATCATCATCATCATCATCATAACAACAACACCATCAGAGCTCCTTAAGGTAGGCTTTACGGTAAAGCGTTTAGCATAAACACATCGTACATTCGAGTCAGTGATTTCAAGCTTCGCTTGAGTAAAGTTTGGTAAATATAGGTATGGGTGGGATTTGAGACAGGGATGATCTCCGTAAGGCTATACCGGCACGCATCGCCGACAACACCACCCCTCGGCGGATCTAGTCGATTAAAGGTGGACCTAGTGACTGCGTTGTGGCCAGCTCACAAGCGTGTGTTGGAGACACGTGTTGTGGCCTGCATGAGTAATTTGAGCACGGTAATTACAGAAGTAGCAATTAGGCGAGTAGCAAGGTATATTTCCTCTAAATGTTTTCCTTTGCTTGAAAATGCGAATGCGTGTCTGTATCAAGTCGTATAAAAGGGAAAAAAGACGCAAAAATGCTAAAGGGTAACCATAATGGTGAGGGGACTAATGCACGCTCGGCAATTGGACAATCATTCTTATGCATAGGCTACCTCGTCAGGAGCGCTTAGGTTTTCTAGGGGTCATGAAAACAAATTGCACGTTTGGTTGCACCCGGCTGCGCCCGTCTGTGTTATCGGTGTTGTCTGTGTGGCAAAGGAGGCGAGTGTTCCGTTCAGTGGTTCCGTTCTTTCTTTCTGTGCCGCATGTGTTATCTATTCTGATAGGGAGAGCTTTCCGAACTAGCGTGAACAGCCTAGGGTAATCTTCTATGATTTAGAGTGTTCTGGATGCGATTCGACTGTTTGAGAAGCCCTCGCGCCAAGAGATAAATGACCGCTAAGCAGACGCCGCGGCATTCGACTCACCGCCGCTCGCCTGCGCAAGTCACTTTGTTGACTGCTGCTTCGCCGCCCGTGTATTCTTTGAGTTGTTAGGGGCGCACAAGTTCGCTCCAATAAACTTCTTTCCCTTGAAGACAACTGCATCGTCTTTGGAAGCGTGACAATATGAAAGACCACCTCGTTAGAATAACACCGGCACTACTTTTAACACAAACTTCACTCGAATGAGCTCTGTAATGAGGGAAATAGAGAATAGAGGTGCGACACCCCAGATTCTCTTCCGCACTGAACTTATGACGTATTATGGGCAGTTTGTTGCGATTGGCTGAGAACGACATAATCCTACCCAAATTAAACAGGTTAAACAGGAATTAGCTTGCAGAACAAGCTATTTCCGCTTAAATTTAGTGCACATTCCGAACGAACGAACACGTAAACATAGAAGGACCTGTGCGTATACACTGCACGCACTATGCCAGCCATAGCTGCACAGCCGTCCTTGGCCTTGTATACACGGCCAGCTGGCATAAGCCATATTGTCTTCCGTGACCTTGTTTGTCGAGCGTGCCCCAGATTTCATAAAACGATTTCAACCATAACTAGTTTAAGCTAGGCGCAAATCCGTTCAAAACCAAAGCGAGTGCCGAGAGCGGTTCTTAGCGGAATCGTCACGCCACCTAGAAGGGTTGACGGCAAACAAGGCGACGCAGCACGTTTTGCCGTTCGCTGCATCCTTAGTCAACATACTAACATTCGCTCAACATACTAACATACTAACAAACGTCATCGCTGAGAACTAAAATTTCGGGCTAAATTGTTTAATTTCTTTGTGAATAAAGCATCGTTGGCTGCCAGACAGGGGCTGGGTCCCTTTAAAACACAAAATATTTCCAATAAAACTAACTTGTATTTTCTCTTCATGGCCCCTTGAGCTATGTAAGCCTACTAGCATGCGTTGACAGTGTCGCATCAGTATTCCAATGAACTTTTCACCCAGTTCTTGGGAACACCTGTGCAACCTGTCCAACGGCTATTGTCACGAACATTTTGGGCTACATTTAACGACTGCATTGTTAAAGCTTGTTGCCAACTCCGCACCTGTGCTTTAATGCTTGCTTTTTGAGCGAATGAACTGCAGAGCATACTGCTTTCGCAATTAGGGCTGGGAGGTAGCATAAGCCAGCCAGCCAGCAAGACAACACACAGACAGACAGACAGGCAGACAGACAGACAGACAGACAGACAGACCGACAGACAGACAGACGGACAGACAGACAGACAGACAGACAGACAGACAGACAGACAGACGGGCGGACGGACGGACGGACGGACGGACGGACGGACGGACGGACGGACGGACGGACGGACGGACGGACGGACAGAGGGTCATTGGGATACCACCAAAAGGAACCTAATTTTTAAGCAGCATACAGAAAGATTGTATTTTATAAGCCTGGCGATGTTTTCTTTTATTATTGTGTATTCCCTAACGAAATAATTTGATAGGCACCATCAACAATTAGTAGAAGCGATTTTGCAAGCCCAAAACGTGGAATTTATCGAGGAGTTTAAATATCGGGGGGGTTAAACATTTCACCGTCTTCATTAGGCCTTCAGCGAATATACCATAAAATCTTCATTTGAATAAGTCTTCAAGGGGAACACGCTGTAGGATGGCCTAGTAAACGGCTGTCAACAGCTCAAATGAAACGATAAACCAACCCTTTAAACGTGAAACGGTGGCCCTCGCATTCTTGGCGTGAAAATTCGTTTGACCCAATGCATAACGGTGATTTAAGGTTGCTCATTTCTTTTATCCGCTGTTTTTCGTCTCGTGTCACTTTGCCAAGTTCTTCGCCGTTTCAATATGTAAAAAGGGACGACAAGGGGAGGTGGGTGGCAAGCTTTCACATCCTTCAGTGAATGGCAAGAACTGCGGCTTATTCTCGATGCACTCCGACACGTCTGCCTAGAACAAGAAGACACAAAAAGTAAACTACAAGCCGGGACAACAACAGCAACAAAAAAGAACCTCTCGCGTCTACACTTTGGGTTTTGCATATGGAGATGAGGCGTTGCTGTTATCGTTCTCGACGCCATTTGCAGACCGGGAGCCGATGCTGCTTCGCACTTGCACCCCCTTTACCCCTGCATTTTACTGTGGCGGCTTCCTCGCACCGACATTCTTTATTCGGGGAAGACGTCCTTGCGCGGCGCTGTCAAAAGAACAGCTGCTTTGCGCGGAATTTTAAAACGACCCCCGGGGGCCGGCGGAGAAGAGGAGGGCCCGGCGTTCCTCATTAAGCAGTTAGCCCTGACAATTTCTTTGGCGCCTGGCACACTCGTACAGCAAAATTAGGATACAATAAAGCACGTGAGAGAGTCGGCCGGGAAGGAAACCCGTCGCCGCTTTAATTGCGTTCCCGGCCGTGCGAGCGTACCGTCGCAAAAGAATGACCGTTATTTGTATTCAGAAACACGGCTGTTCGGTTTCCTCCGTGCTCTTGAGCTTCCGTGGAACCCATAGCAAAGTTGGCTTTTTTGTTTTTGTTCCTCTTACAAGGATTATCGAAGAGCATGCCTGTGTCAAGGGAGCTGCGGGGTACATGCTTAAGTTACAGAAATTAATGTCGTGGCTTCGACGCCGCAGTGATGCGGAATACCTTTGTCCCGTGTAAAAATGCAGAGTAAAGTTTCGGTGCAGTACCTGGCATTTCGCGTACTTAGTATTTTGTATCTGCGAAGTTTTACTGAGAGACAAACTTTTTCACCGCGTTTCTTTGTCCAAAAGAGCACCGGCATACGTTTAACATGAAAGGCATGTCCTCATTTGCTTTTGGTACCCACGAATCATGTGTATGGATGAGGACGTTTGGATGGAAGCGGGCGTCGTCATTCTCTTGAAAACGTTACCAAAAAATAAAGGATGCCGCTTAGGAAGCGGGGCATCCTTGCATTTCTTATACTTCTCATTAGCAAACTGAAAACATCGAAAGTAAACAGAAAGCACGGCAAGATGTCCAGCGCCGCTTTTGGCGGTCGTCGAATCTGAAATGAGGCCTCTGGCCTGATTAGAATAAACGTTTCTCGAAGCAACTTTTAGAGGCGAAGCCCCCTAGGGGCTTGGGCTGTTGGCGTTTCCTGCCGTCGTCGTCGTAATCGTCGTCTCATGTAGTCACTGTGCTAAAAACACCAGGGCACTCGTTTACGCCTCGCGCTGGAGAACTTCGTGCTTCAAAGACAAGAGACTTTTACAGCAAAGCTGTATACCTGTACCTCCCAACGGTTTCATCTCCGTTTGCAAAAACGCCAAGCTTGCGCCAGGAATGCGCTTACACACTGCGTGCTTCGCCCCTCCCCAGGTTTCACGTTGGTGGAGATGGCCCGGGGTTTTTTCTTCTCTGATGTTGAGAAGAAAATTTAAATGCGAGGCATTCTTGTGAAATACCGTAATGCAAAAGCAAATGTAAAATAATGTAAAAGAAAGGCCTTAATTTAAAATACTGAATACCGCAAATGCACTGCGCTACTTTTAGTGTATAAGCATTCTTCGGCGACACCACGCAATAATCGGTGCGTCGCATAACTGCCAGTGTCACCATCTGATTGCATAAGAAGGCTCCGAAGGCCTTCACATTCTCACCAGGCCGCTCAAGTTGCCTTTGAAAAGATTCGTTCCAAGCAATGCATCTACGTACAGCGGCGAGGCCAAGTTTACAGAGACTTGGACTTTTTATATCGGTGATCTAGCCGTATGGATGTCTTTAAAATGCCTCATTTCTTTCGCGTATTTGGATCCACTTCTTATATTGCCCATAACATATGCCTTCACAGCAAAGCAATGAGCATATTATTGAAGTCGCATTTAAAAGGGCTCGGTCGTTTCTAGTTGCTCTTACGCATCATCAGACAAATCCCAGTTACGAGTTTCTGAAAAAAAAAAATGTGTATCGTTCCGGTAACTTAACGAAGCTCCTGTCGTAATTGAAGCTTCTTACATTTCGCCCTCCAGTAGTTATAATGTTGATCCGTAACTTTCCTTCGCAACGTGTTCGAGCCGCGTGCTGCTCTCGCCTCCTGGTGCACGCTTGGCCTTTGCGAGGCGCGCTAAATCAGCCGCCCGTGCTGCCCTCGCCAGTTCCGCTATCGACCGCTGCCACGGTTGTGACCGCGGCTCAGATCGCAGCGCCACCTGAGAAATTTCCGCCTCATCGAGCCCAGCGTCGTCGCAGGCTGCTGGCCGACTGCATTGAAAGTCAGGCGCTGCGAATCGTGCCCCGGAGTGGCCGTGATTGGCGAGTGCGACAGAGCCCCAGTGGTCGAGGTGGTTGAGCGAAGGAGAAAAAAAAAAAAAAAAAGAACAGTCTCGCACTCCGTCAACTGTTGAGTGTGCACCTAAGTTAACTTACACTGAATGTAATTTGCAAGACAATACGAACAATAACAAACCAACAAAATAGCTACTGTGTTTTTTAGTACATGAAGACACCTGCGTCTGGTCACTTATGTTCCCTCTTTTTTTCTCTCTATTTGTTTATACATCTCCCTCAGCAGTTCTGTGTATAGCTCCCTCATGCTTTTGATGCAATAAAGAAACAACAAAGCATGCCAACATTGATTAGCTTGTAATACAAATATGATGATGATGACGTTTTAAAAGGGTACCCACTTAGAAATAAGGGAAAATAAAGGAGTGGAATGAAAAAGGTTCGCAGTCACCTTAGCAGGCCGGCTCATCTCCTTGCAGGATCTAATATTAACAATAATAACAGCTCATAGTATTTGTTCCCTACATCTAGTACATCACGCAGAGCTGAATACCTTGCTTCCAACGTGATCTTTGAAAACCACAAAAGCGGTTTCATTGGTTAGCGACCAGCGTATTCAGTGCCTCTGCCTCCCTCAGCATGCTCCTAGAGGGCATAAGCACAGCAAATTAAGTTTTAATCGTATGCTTCATACCACAGTAGCCGGCTTGAAATAGCGCATTTTCTACATCTAGAGAGAAGGCTCTTTATTAGAAAAGAAGGCCGAGATGTTTGCCGGAATTGCGACACCGACATGCTACTCGGCGAGGGAAGGGGGAGGGGGAAAGAAAAGGCCCCATAGATTACAGGGCAGAAGAAAGAGGAAGAAAGAGAAGAAATAAAATAAGACAGAAAAATAACAAGAAAATGACACTCAGTTTGTGAGTAGTAAGATTACAAAGTCAGTCTTCTAAACTCTAAATCACTGCAGCGACGCCAATCTCGTCCAGATAGTCGAACAACGCCTCCAGTACTTTGCGTTGAGCTGGTGGAGATGGCCATGGACCAAGAAGTACTTTCAAGGTCATTGGTCCTGGGCTGAGGCGCTCTAGTTTCTGCGCAAGACTGCATCTTGCGTGTATGTATGCAGAGCATTCCAGCAGCAAATGCTTCACGGTTTCCGGTGACCCGCAGTTGTCGCAGTAAGGGTTTGTGGTGACACCAAGTCGAAAAAGGTATGCCTTCGTAAGCGCTGCGTTGAGACGAAGTCGGTGATATAATGTCTCTAATCGGCGCGGAAGTACCTCTGGCAGCCTCATCCTGAGCTCAGGGTCTATGTAGCGTAGGAAGGCATGGTGGTGATCTGGAAGGGACCAGAGGCGGTTCCGTTCCATTGAAACAAGCTCCTTCGCCATAGTTGTGGCATCACGCTTAGTGAAAAAAATCTTCCTCACATTGCGCATTTCCAGGCCCCTGCGAGCAGCTTCGTCCGCCTTCTCATTTCCTAAAACACCACAGTGACCGGGAAGCCACTGAAACGTTATACGGTGTCCAGCGTCGTTGGCAAGGTGGTGAAGGTATGTGATGTTGCGAGAGGCATGTTCATGTAGGGTGAAGCAGTCGCTGCGTCGCAGGGTTTGGAGAGCCGCCTTCGAGTCTGTGAAAACAGTCCATTGCTTTGGCTGCTGGCGTAAAATGTAGCGTATAGCTTCCTTGATCGCGTGAAGCTCGGCGGTCATCGATGATGTCGCACGCTCGAGGCGATAGGAGAACGTCTGGCCAGTAGAGTCAATAAATATTCCGGAGGAACTGCGCTCAGATGTGCAGGAGCCATCTGTGAAGATGTGGTTTGCGTCAGAGTACAGCCAGCTGATATGCTGAAGTGTTAATTGTAAGAGTACGCTTTGAGGCATGCTCTTTTTGGAGTCGATTCCGGGGATGCTGCATCTGATATGTAGGGGCGAGAGGGTCCAGGGTGGAAAATTAGACGGCATTGCTTTTGGTGCCTGGGAGGGAACAAAAAGATTTAATGTCCTGAGTGTTTGCCCGAAACTCGAATTACCATCTTCAACCATGCGAAGCGTTCAGTATATAGGCGAGTCTTGGGATTAGGAGCAGTAGTAACGTTATGATTGGTTTTCTAGTGTGCGAGGGGTGCCGCTGTGGGAAATAGGAGCACGCGACGTGCGTAGACCGAGATGTGCACAAACCGGGCCCGTGTGCGTGCTTGGTTTACGCGTAAGGGAGACTTCCGGGATGTCTTTCCTCCCGGTTTATTTCAAGGAAACTCAACAGAAATAAATTTAGTTCTCGCCAGTGCATATAAACGAACACGTTTGAGCGGTCTCGCTTCCGCATTCCATCTATTTCGCATTTATGAATGCGTATCACCGCACGCGCGAGACGGCCCAGCAGGGAATCCGCGTGCTGTGCTCTAGAATATTTTCAGGCGTGTCGACATATCTCGGACGCTTTCCCGCTTTCAGGCCACGGATATACATCGGGAATTGTCCGCCTGGGGACAAACCATACCTGACCATAACCCGTTTTATGCATGCCTTCAGTCTTTTGCGTTTGAGGCGCGTGAGCAGTGCGACTCCATAAACGGAGCCTTAGTTCAGGGGAAGTGTTTCCAGACAGTAGATATGAGAGACAGTGTCAGTTTTGGTTCACGATTATACAAAAAGACCACAGCTCATAATTACTATTGGTTCGTACATTTCGTCGCAGTGCCCGCCGCGGTAGCTCAGTGGCTAAGGCGTTGCGCTGCTGAGCACGAGGACGCGGGTTCGATTCCCGGCTGCGGCGGCCGCTTTTTTGATGGAGGTGACAAGCAAAAAAGCCCGTGTGTACGAGATTTCGGCGCTAGTTAAACATCCCCAGGTGGTCAAAATTAATCCGAAGCCCTCCACTACGGCGCCTGATCGCTTGCAGCGTTGCGTCGGCGCGTTAAACAATTCAATCAATCAATCAATCGATCAATCAATAAATCAATCAATCAGTCAGTCAATCAGTCAGTCAGTCAATCAGTCAGCCAGTCAATGAGTAAATGAATGAATGAATAATTCCATCAATCCTTAATATTGCGTGCAGTAACCACGGGGTGGTTTGTTACTGGCGTACTTCCGCAGAGAAAGCAAAGAGAAGAGAAGGCTTCCCAGTTCAGAAACAAAAGAACACAAACAAACGCACAAATGTTCGACGTATTAACGAATGCGGGAGTAGAGCTAACAGGGCCGAACTGTTATTCGACGGGAATTAGTATACGGAAAGCAGATTGTGCATGTGTAAGCAACAAAAAAAAAAAAAATACTGCATGGAAAGCCTACACATAGGTAGTGAAGATATCAACCAAGAAATGACAACCATGGTCACATGGAGGTGATAAGCTTGTGTTAATACGTGAAACAAATACCGAATAGATACGCTTACATACGTACAGAAATGCAAGGCTGATAGTGCATTTAAACAACAGAATTATAAATGGACGTATGTCAACAAAAGGCAATTGGACCTGCAAACGATAACTTGCCCGCCAAGAAGCGCAGTTTCCAGCAATATCTTGAAAATCGACGACGGAATATGTCGACGCTTTCTGAAAAAGTTATTGTAGAGCAGTTGAATGCGAGCTGGCGGATTTTCATTAACGCCGTGGCGGCGTGGAAGGGCCTACAGTGTATACCCTGGTTTTGCCTGTTGGGGTTCTTAACTCGACAGCCCTTAACAGGTCAGCGCAATCAATGAGACTAAGCATAAGTCCCCTTCTCTCTCTTCTACCTAATGTCTTATCTTTTGTTGATATGCCGCATGACAAAAATGCGAAATAAATAAAAAAAAATTTAAGTTTCTGCCGAAATAGAAAGCCACACATGCGCGTCGTCAGTGTAACGGGCCAATTACAAGATAGCTGGAAAATCGATTCCGGAAACATCTCGTCATTTCGCAGTGGTTTTACCAGGAACGTATTCTGTTTGATGAGCTCTGCATTGCATTGAATTTGCCGTTCCACACAACGCATGCGTATCCTAAAGGTGCCAAAGAGCGAAATATACAGCTAAATAAAGGAGTCAGGATTGTGAAAGTCTCTCTTCCGGGATGTGGTTTGCGGCACGTGGTTGGCAGGGATGTGGTTAGCGTAAAGCACGTAGGGTAATGTGTGTACTATGGGCTGGGCCCAGGACGTAAGCTTGTAGTAAAAAAAAAAGCTTCTTGTTTTGTTTTTGTTTTGTTTCGCTCTTGTTCTTGTTCATGTTGTTCTTGGTCTTGTTCTTGGTAGTCAGCTTCACTACCATACGAAGCTCATTGCGTGCAAAACATTTTAGGGGCGATATACTGGTCTTGCATGAAAATAGGAAATATAGGGTTTTTGAAGACGATAGTCTCTTTTTTTGGGCTACTTAATTTAAGCAGTTTTTGTCTGCCTTTCTGTCTGTCTGTCTTTCTTTAAAAAGTTTATTTGACAATGCACAGAGAACCTTGCCCTACAAACACAGGGCCCATAACATTCATGTACAATGCCTACAGGTATAGAAAGACAGTGGCAATGGTCAGCACAATCACGTTAGCTATGTGCCGTAAGAGGAATACTGTTGCGTAACAATACAACTACGTATATTGCTACATGTTGTCTGAAAAGATAAATTTATTGTTGAAGAGTCCAGGTATCACTGATACAAAGTGACAACCAGAAACAATGGAACAAGCGCAGCGCCCTTTGCTACAAAACTAACAGAGCCCGAAAGCTAGCAGTCATGGACACTTACAGCTAGAAACACAAAAACAATTTAAATATTGTCTTCCCCTCGATTCAACCCTCCTGCCAAAATTTTAAATAATTCGCCAGAAATAAGTTTACATGGGCTGAACCGTTTCAGACTACTAAAGCTGCTGGGGCAAGTCATACTATCCCCATAATTTAGCGCAGAGGAAACATCAGGTACATTTCAGGTGTACTGTTAGTACTTAACCCATAGCCCCGCATTCTTTTAGTTGGGAATATGCGTTGGGTTGGATCCAGCCATTTCATAAAATGAGCTGAAGGGGTTGATGTGTTAAGAACGGCTGAGGGGAAATTATAAATGGAGAAGACAAAAAGAAAGCAATGCTCGTTGGACCTTTTAAGGCGTTGGACCTCTTGACGCGTTGTACCTTTCGACGCGTTGGACCTCTTGACGCGTTGTACCTCTGGACCCAAATTGGACCTTTTGACTCATTGCACCTCTCGACTCGGCTGTCACGTGACTATTGGACCTCTTGTCTCGCTGGACGTCTTGACTCATTGGACCTCTTGTCCAGAAGCGGTTTTTACGACACCAAGTGAAAAACAAAATACAACGCACACCAACATGAATTCTTCGCAGCAAAACCTCCTCCCAGCGAGCGAGTCTGCTAGGGAGGTCCGTTCCACACGGTGGAGGCAGAGCTCGTGCAGCGGGACGAAGATCTTCTTTCCTTTGGAAAAACTGTCCTGGGGTACCTAGTGTCAGTAAAGGCAGTGGTCGTTTAACAAATGCTGTTACCCAGGAGTGGCCACCACGCTACCATACCCCGCTCGACCAGAACTGCCTGCCCCTTTTGCACGGCTCCTGCCGAAGATGCGGACACAGAACATTTCCTGTGGACGAGCCCTTCATTGCAAGCGGCCAGAATAGTATTTATGTAGCATAGTATTTATGCCTTCGGGCATACTATCGCAATTTAAAAAAAATACAACGCACCCAAAAGTTAAAAATGGGCACAAATGCCTCAGCTCGTGCGAGATAAGAGCAAGCGTGAAAAGAACAGAGCTCCCACTCGTGCTGTTCCAGGCAGAACAAGAAACAAAAGATAAAGAAAAAAAAAGATGCGCGCTGTCCCAGCAGATGGCGCGTAAGCAGCGCTAGGGCGGTGAATTTGAATTGCATTGAACAAACCTCCGTCCAATTCATAACGAGAGAAGCAAGGGGATGAGGGAAAGGGGGTGAGGGGTGGTAGCAGAGAGCGGAGAACGGGTCACGTGGCAAAGGCGGCAGACGGCTGTCGTCTTTCGACGACATTTGCAGTGAAGCAAGCAGATACGCGGTCAGGTTTTTTTATTTAAAGATTTTTTTTGTATGCGGCGGGACTCTGACGCATCTAGCTTTACAGACGGACAGAGAAGTGTCCTTGTTGCGTCCCACACAGAAATGCTTGAGCATTTAAAAGAAAAACAAACTCATTTGGTGGCGTGGACTATGCAGCGCGGCTCATATAGCTGCTGCAAAGGGTGTTACGAATCGGCCAGCGCCGCAGTACTTCCCCGCATCACTCCTCGGCTGTGCGGCGAAGCCACTCGTGCGCCTTTGAAAACACGCGCCACCATGTCAGTGACAAGTTGCGGCAAGCCGCGTCAGACGCTTTACTCTCGGTGCATTTCAAAACTTCGGCGGCTGGCGGCGAGGCTCGTCTCCACGCTCTTCAAGGATACAGAGGCCCCGTTGATCGCAACGGAGTCCTCGTCTCTCCCCTCTCTCAGACTCAACGTGCGCGGAGGCTACCGACGACTAACGAACACCGGAAAGAGCGTTGTGTGTGTCTGTGACGTTCGTGGCGTGTTGCCGCTTGTTGCGTTTGACCGTTATCGCTTTTGGGTATAAATAGAGCTGCCCAAGCGTTGTAACTCATTCCTGTTAGAGCAGCGAATCGATGTTGTCGCTCTGCTCGAGTCCTGTATTGTAACCTCGCCCGTCGGGGCATTGTTCTTTGGCTTCGGCTCACCTCTCGCAATGAAGTAAACAGTTACGTTAGCCTACGGCTTCTGGACTTCTTCACGGCTGCAACAGCGGCTGGCCGCTCGCATCATACACTCTACCACTCGTATGCCGGAGGCCACGGAGCTCGGATCGGGTGCCCCCGCCCGGTCGCAACAACTGGTGGCAGCGGTGGGATGACACGGTTGCAACAAGGGTTATGTCTGACCGCTCAGTGGTTTGGGTGCCTGTGGTCGTTCCTCTATTTGGCTTAACTCTACTTGCCCATGCGCCTCATTAGCTTTGGCCTATGATGCCTTGACATGAGTTAAATCTATTAAAGACAAACGTATAGTAGCCGTATCATCCAGAGCTGTGTTATCAAATGAGACAAACAATCTCCCAGGGGGATCCCTGAGACACCCGCGGAGGAATCTTGTTGAACTTTTTTCACTTAATTGATAGCCGCACTGTTACATTTCAAATTGACATTGCAAACAGCCGAGTCGTAATACAGAATGGGACGAGGTACAGTTAAGTTCAGTGTCAGGAAGGAGAGCTCCGGTATTCTTTTAACACCTTGCAGACAATGCCCATGTGAACAAGAGCTCGCTGTTTGAAAGACCTGGCATGCGGGGCGGAGGTAAGCTTGTCGACAAAGAACACGCCAATATCAGTGGTTGCCAGAATGCAGGTAAACTAACATCTCGAACTCGGTACTAAAACGAATTCTGTAGTGTTACGCTTGCGTGACTATACTTTGGTGTTTGCCGCGTTTACAATTAGTGCGTGCGATTTGTTCCCGTGACGAGATGCATCGATGCCTTTTTGCGAATCCTGACAATCGCTACGACAAGAACTTCTTTGAAAATCTGGATGTCATCGGCGTAAGGTTCAAAAGAAGAATGCATTATATCTGAAGAAACAACAACAACGGCAAAAACAACAACAACAGCGACAACAACGACAGCGACAACGACAGTGACAACAACAATGACAACAATAACGACAACGACAACGACAACAAAGACAACCACGACAACAACGACAACAACGACAACAACGACAACAACGACGACAATGACAACAACAACAAAACGACAACAAAATGACGACGACGACGGCTACAACAACGACAACAGCAACAACCACAACAAAAAGGGGGTCTAGAGCAGACCCCTGCGGCACATGGCTTGCCGCAAAATGTCGATAGATTTGCTGGCCGCTAATATTAGCGCAGCAGGTCCGTCCACGCAAGTAACCCATTGTAAGGTCATGAGAAGAATTGTAGATTTTCAGGAGGGACAGTTTCCTAATTAGCATCGTGACAGACGTTCTCATAAGTCTTACTGAATTCAAAGTACACAGTGCTTCATTGCCGTATCCGGCAATGAAGCCCTTCTTTTGCTGGTTCCGTGAAAAAAAAAAAAAAAAAAAACAGTATTATAAAATGGCCTGGGCCAAACCACATGCTGTTTTGAATGCAGTGCGTATTTGAGATTGGAAGAGAAAATATCGCGTACAACGGGGTAAAAAAACAAACGCTGCTCAAAGAAGCGAAAGAGGTTGGTATATTACCAGTATCAACTTAAAGACCGAAACAATGGGTGCTACCTTTTATGCATACGGTAAAGTGACAGATCGTATTGAACGATAAATACAGCCGATGCTTACAATAGAAATAAATTACTCCCCGGAGTCTTTTAATATTTCAGGTGCAAAAAAGTCAGGGTTGCAAGGAAAGTGCAGTTTCAGAGCTTTAGGAACGTCGTCATCACTAATTCAGAGAACGCAGTCAGATGGCGCAGCAAAGGACTTTCAGGAGAGCCTGACTTCGCCCTTTAGAAATACGGAGCTTAAGTGCTCCCCAAAGGCATCAGCAACTTCTAAAATGGCGTTGCCATCGCTGTCTAAGAGGCTCAAATTTTTCCGTTTTTTCATCGCATTGAGAGCGAACGTGCTGCCACCAGCGCTGACGTCTACCCTAGCTATGTAGTTAGTCGAATAGCAAACATTCATATCTTTACACAGGGCTCGGTAATACTTTAACTCGTGTCTCCGGCTCTGAATTTTGTGCTTGGAGTTTGTTTGTGGGTACAGCCATTACCTTTCAGAGCCTTTCGTACTTCTGCGCTTATGAATATGGAAATTTCAATTTCTTGCCAGACTTTGTCGGTGTAAGCCTAATGACTGTGCAAAGCCTCTCACCGTGTTTGTGGAGATTAGAAGGTTTCATTGTAAAATACCGGTTCAGTGTTCTACAAGTGGTTATAAAAAGCGCGCTATTGTACGTCAGAAGGGCGGAAAGGCAGGAGCACCTCATTGCTGCGACACCTAGAAACGTGGAGGGTAAACCAGTAAGATACCAGATAAGGAGATAGTAAGGCCGACCAGGTTAGAAAAAAAAAAGGTTCGAAACAATACCACAGAGGTTTTCGCACGCATTTGTCCGTTTTATACCACTAAAAGAAAGGAAGACTAACACAAAATAACCTTTTCTGGCCACGTAGAGGTGATACTGAGTGACAGTGCCATCATCTCAGTTTACACCGGGAACATTCAGGCCCCCAGTGGTTAGATATTTAGTGTCTGGTAAGCATTGACAAAATCTTCTCTGATGCAACACGTTTTGGAATTAAGCCTGGTTTACGCATGGTGGTACCTAAAATGGTGAAATAAAAACACTCGTTTTGCTGCCACTGCGAGCTTGCACACATATTGTTTTTTGAGCGGGTGAAATGTCTGAGTGACTACGAAAATTCATCGAATTGCCCACAGCAATGAGCACTCACCCCCACCGCAATTTTCGAAAGCGGACCTTTCATGGCCACCATGAACAATAACGTGATTCTTTGTAAAATAACTATTACAGTGTAGCACTGAGGACAGGCAAGTTTCAGTGAGCATAGCTGCGTTAAATGTGGACGAAGCAGCAGAGAAAGAGAAGTGAGCTGATTTATTCCTCAGACCACGCACATTTTGGTAATCATCGTTAAAGGAGTACTGACACGAAATTTCAAAGCTGAGATAACTATGTAAAACGCTTCCTTTTTATCAGGAGATATCTCCCAGCAAGTTTCAACAGCAACCGTTCAGCGAAACATATTTAAAATCCATTTTTATCTTCGCCCGCACGAGAAAGGCCAGAGCGGGTCGACGTGGCATCATCTGCTACGTGCCCCAAACTGTCGACGTCGGGGCTCCCGTGACGAAGCCGACGCGCTGGCTGTGGTTGGCGCGCGCTGCTCGGGCGTGTGTACACGTCATGGTTTTGGGACTGACGTCATGCTGCCAGGGCCTGTGGGGACGGCGAAGACCTCGGCCGGTCTGGGCGCGCGCGTGCGCTCGCTCGCGCGCGCTTCCAGAGAGGCAACGATACGGCAAGAATGGTGACGCCATGTGATACATGCTGTCATGGCGGCCGCTCGGCGTTTTTTTGTCGAAACCGAAACTGGCACGAATAAACGACGCCGTAAATGAATGTTTACGCTGCGCTCGACCGCCTAATCTGTCATTCTATGATTAGTGGGCTGGTAGGCACGCATAGCAGCGAAAAAAACGTAGCATAAAAATTTCGTGTCAGTACTCCTTTAAGATGCCGTATCGTCCTGCAGGCGACAAAGCATCATCATGCAGGTGAATTCTACCAGAGGCTAGGGTCCTGCAGTAACCCGTGGAACTTGCCGTTCAGCGTAACATGGAACGAGGTATACTCTGGTATTCTGAGTCCTTCTTCCACTCGAGCCCCCGGGGTTCAGGAGATCCTTGAAACCAATTTGCCCATGCATAAGCATTGCGGAATCCTCCCCCTAGCCGAGTAAAGGGAGCAAATGTAGTGGAGGAGGGACTCAGAATACGGCCTATATTTGTTCTGCCTAGTTATGATGTGGTTGTAGCCAAAGGGCAGCATACTTGATAGACAAGCAAGACCACAGCTGAGCTGCCATGGGCCGGGGAGGGGAGGGGAGAGGGGTATTTCATGATGAAAAGATCTCTCGGCAGCTGCTGCCGCTGCACCACCGTGGTTTAGGATGAGCACGAGGAGCGAAATAAGCGGGTTGATGACGAATGGAAGAATGGCCGACGTTAGATGGTCCCCGAGCTGACGTCAGTTGTGATGAGGAACACGCCTTGTCACTGACAATGACAACAGCCGGGCTGGAGCCTTAAAGGGTCCGTGAAGAGGAAAGACAACTTTGTTTACCTTCAAATAGTTAGGCTTCAGTACCTCACTCAGCTCCATTCCGCCCACGAAAGACGTTTTTTAACCGATAAAAACGCAAGAAATACTTAAGAACTTTCAAATTTCGCGCCACAGTGACGTGTTATCGGCGCGAGTGACGTCATATGGGACAGCACTAAAAACATAATTTTCAGTGGGTTAGGTGCACTTTAGCATTCAAGTGATTCGATCAAACGGAACTAGCGGTCCCACTACAATCGTCCAATGTCCTGGCGATTGATTAGTTCGGCCACCGTCAATCGCCCAAACAAGATTCTGTGACGTCATTGAAAAGTTGCTGGAAACTGGCTAGCGAGTCGTCACAGCTCCACACATTTTCTTTATTATCTCCGTTATTTTTTGGAAGTTTGCGATGACATCGGTATCATTTTTATGAGTACAAATCAGCCTTTCTAATGAACCAAACTTGTATTTTGTCTTCATGGCTCCTTCAAGAGGCAAGCCTGCTACGGACGTGGCTGCCAGAGTTTAGCCACCGGCTAGTGACGGTGGAAAACTTTCGTACGCTGCGCTGCACACCGGTAGTAGAAGGAGCTGCGAATGACGAGTTCATTGGGGAGCCAGGTGACCCGACTGCAAACGATGCCACGTTTAACAAGCTTGGCCTTGGGAGAAAAGAGGATATTCGCAACTGCAAGTTGGGGGCGTGGTCTGCAATGTGCATAATAACCAAGATGACCGTTGCATGCAGCGGTGGCACTTGTTATTTCGTGAGAAATAAATACATGGCGCATGCCACCAAAATTGTGGCGTCGCTGTATCAGCAAGGCCATGTCACTGTCGTCAGAATAGGTGTTGAAAAAGATGACGCCTCGCCTCTCTCCTGCCCATCATCATCATCAGTACCATGCCCCATTAAAGCACTCTTCAGAACGGGTCATGGAGGATCGTCCCTGTTTCCACACGGGTCACAGAAGACCACAGAATGATAATAGAGCGGAGAGAGCGGTGTACAGTCACGGACAAATGAAATGAGAACGCGAAAAAAATCCCCGGCTATCTCCACTAACGTAAAACCTGGGGAGGAGCGAAGCATGCATTGTATAAGTGCCTTGGTGCCTTATCTTGAGGCACCTTGAAGCGCCTTGAGATGCCTTATCTTATCTCAAGGCGCCTCAAGGTGCCTCAAAGTGTCCTCTCCTTGGCGCCTCGGCGTTTTTGCCAACGGAGATGAAACCGTTGGGGCTCGTATACAGCTTTGTAGAGAAAGCCTCTTGTCTTTGAGCACGAAGCCTCTATAGCGAGGCGTAAACGAGTGTCCCGGTGTTTTTTTTTTCTAGTACGCGTTACGTTCTGGCGCGAGGAGTAAACGAGTTTCTGGTGTTTTAGTACCGTGACTACATGAGACGATGAAACAACAATTAAGACGACGACGACGACGACAGGAGACGCCAACAGCCCCAGCCCGTAAGGGGCTCCGGCCCTAAAACATGAACCAGAACACGCAAAATCAAGGAATATGGGTAGTGGAGATAGAATACCGACCTGATAGTGGTGTATTTGAAAGGACACATTTGCGAACTTCGTTACAGTAATGAAGCCACGCGACAATTCGAGTTGCATGGAAAGAAATCGCGTTGTGTGTTCTGGTTCATATTTTCGTGTTCGCGTTTCATTTGTTTATGACAGTACAACTCCTAACTGGCCGCGTGTTTTTAAGAAAGGACGAACTTGGTGCCAATGTTTTTTTATCATCTGTTTCTGAATTCACATCTTGTTGACGTATTTATGCCCGCAGTGGTCGCTCGGTGAATGCGCCACTGTGCACATGGTATCTACTTTGCTTTGCGTGTAAGCCGCCTGTATTTGACTGTATGTAAGTCACTTGTTGCTCAGCGGAGGGAAGAGGGGGTGCGGGTATGTGGCGGCCTAACGGTAGGCCTGACGTAACGATTTGAGGCCAGCGTCGTGAACGTGAACTGGCAGACGCAGCTCTACGTACGAGGAATATGACGTTGCTTGAAAAATCGTTTTGGCGTAACATGACAGTGACCTCAGTAACGTGCTGAGCTCTAGAGGAAGGTTACTTAATAAGTGAATTGCGGAGTAAAATAATTATGAAGAATGGAAACAAACGAGTTTTTTGCTGGATAGTATTTTTTCGAGTAAGATATATCCAATGCGGAGAGTGCCAGCCCTTTCAGACGAACTCTGCGTGCATGTGACCAGTGTGAAAGAGAGTACGTCCGCTCCGCGCGAGTTAATCATCGTGCTCACGTGCAACGCGGTCGCAGCGTCTCCAGAGTGGCTCTCCTTCGCCTCGCCTTCCGCCAACGGCTTCCGCTCTCCTTTCCGGTTTCTCTTCCAGTGTCCATCGAGGTTTATTTTTATTTTCCTCTCGTCGCGTCTCCACGCGGGCGGTCTTCTTGAGGCCGGCACCCCCCGAACAACTCTTTCGCCTTCCCCACTTTCTTTCTCTCTTCACACGACGTCACCAGACTCTGCTACTTTCGCCTAAGTAATGAGGAAGCTCACGAGAGCACTCGCGTCAGTTGGCCGATTAGCGGAGATTACGCCCGGGGTTCTCCCCCCGTCTTCCACGCGTTTCCCACCATCTTGGGTCAATCCGCTGTCGCGGGTTTTCCCTGCTGACACAAGATGTATGTATCTTGGGCGCCACGCTCTAATTTATCGCCGTGGCTGAGGCACTCCCGAAGTCCCCAATCTCATTTTCCTGTCTTTAGTGTCTGCCTGGCCCTCCCAACTCTGGCCCAGAAGTGAAGAAACTTTGGCGACTTGTATGCGACAAAATCTGAAGTTGAGGACACAGCGGCTTCGTTAACGCTGCGCCGCTTCTTTTTTCGCTAAGACTGACGTCAAGGTCCAGAACGCACGCACGCACGCACGCACGCACGCACACACACACACACACACACACACACACACACACACACACACACACACACACACACACACACACACACACACACGCACACGCACACACACACACACACACACACGCGCACACGCACACACACACACACGCGCGCGCACACGCACACGCACACGCACACGCGCGCACACGCACACGCACACGCGCGCACACGCACACGCACACGCGCACATGCGCACACACACGCGCACATCACACACACACACGCAAACGCGCGCGCACACACACACACACGCGTACACGCGCGCACACGCACGCACGCGCGAACATACACACACACACATATATTATTTGCCATTTTTGTTTCATCGTTCACCCGATGTGCTCATTATCTTCGACTGCTGAAAACACGCGAAACTCCGCTGGCAGTCACACGTGTTTTTCATTCTTCTTGTCCTTTGGCTTAGCGTGGGGCTTCACAAAGCAAGGATAAGCAAAAGTCTGCGCAGCCAGCAACGTCACAGAACGCTGCCCAAGCTCATGAGGTACTTCGGGGAACGTGATGAGCTTAGACTTCAAAAAAAGCCTCGCGCGAGAAGCCGAGATTCATTAGCAGTGCAGATGAGACGCGCCGTGCATCAGTTTGTCCGTAATTAGGAGACAGCGTTTTACGGGCGGAGAAGATTTGTTCTCAGTGAATTAATGCCTGAAGTAGATCAGTGGCAGGCGGGAACGGCCTTGGTCGCAACATATTGTAAGATAGTTTCTTTTCGTAACTGTCCATCTTAATTTGCCCATAATAAGGCCACCTGTAAGTGGTAAATAAAAGAAAACTCTGCTTCAGACTGTTTATTCAAAACCTCATTTAGAAATGCTGTGAACATGCGCATTTATAAGGGTTGTGAAAAGCGAAGTGAAAATGCCTGTGGCAATGCGTCATTGTTGGCTAAAATGAGCGCGAGCTAAAATATTCAGCTTAGCCGATATTTATAGTACCGACAATGTAGCCTATAAAGAAAATGAGGAAATCGAGATAAACGCGGCACGCCAGTTTATAGATATGGAAAAAAAGGAGGAGAGTGAAGGCACTCTACGAGTGCATGCACACCACAGCAAGTTGAAAGCAAATCGATTCGTATAGTCAGTCAAATACAAGCCAATCCAATCGAGGGAAAAATGCAAATTATATCGTCAGGCGAGTAAGCACGCGTGGTTGGTAACTTAAAAACTATTGTTGATTCCTCTTTCACAGGAATCGGTAAAACACGAAAGCGTACTGTGCAGCGAAATCTGCAGCTGAGCATGATTTGAGGGTCGGCGGCTGTTTTGTGGGTGTGCTTGGCGAGTGACGTCCTGCTGGCAGGTCGCTTCGGCAAAGGTGTACTGGCGTCATTTCCGTGACGGATATGACGTCAGTGAAATCTTGGTGTATCGCGGCATAAAACATTTTTGTGTTAAAATATAAAACCCGAAAACGAACAACGCTAAGTATAACGTACTCTTTAGTACTAAAGGTTGCTTCCCCACAAAAACACCCTGTGTGCAGGGGTGCACCCTTTGCAGGCCGCTTGCTTCGTTGTACTGGCGTCACTTCCGTGGCGGATATGACGTCAACGAAATCTTCGTGTATCCGGGAATAAAACACTTTCGTGTTAAAAAAATTGACCGCGTGCTTGGTCACTTCGCTGCAAATGTCGTCGAAAGACGATAGTGTTTTGCGCCCCTCCCACGCAAATGCCTCTGTTCTCTCCCTCGCCAATCTGTAACGCTCTTTCCCCTCCCTTTCGATCCTCCCACGATAAGCACAGAGGGCTCGCGCGCCATCTATTAGAACCTTTTGCTACTGTTGAACTTGGACCGCCAGCACGGGATCCATGGTCGTCGCGTGCTGTCTTTGTAGTTTCAGGTGAAAATATTGTTTTCAACGTGTATTTTTTTATTTTATAGTGCTAGAATTAAGCAGCCACCTATATTTATTTAACAAAAAAGTGCTGAAAGTATCATTATTGATGTTTTTC
Source organism: Haemaphysalis longicornis (assembly GCF_048455015.1). NCBI lineage: Eukaryota > Metazoa > Arthropoda > Arachnida > Ixodida > Ixodidae > Haemaphysalis > Haemaphysalis longicornis. The sequence continues at coordinate 54,523,263 of NW_027526361.1, read as the reverse complement.
TTCAAATATGCCTGATGTTTTCTTTTTCTTGAACAACATTGGCAAGTACGAAGTGTGCTTCCAGATTAAGTGGTTCGGAAAAGTTTTTCCTAGATAAACCTCCCATTCAAGTATTCTTTCAAACTTGGGCCGGAAGGCTGAATCGAGAGACAGACAGACAGACAAACATAAATACGCTCATAAATACCTACAGATTTCGGGTTTATGTAGCTCCCAAAAAGGCTATACTCTTAAAAAAATCAATATCAAAAACTACCACCTCCCCTCGCGGGAACCCCTGTGTAGATGCGACGCATTGGGGGTTCACGTTGCAGCGTTGGACAGCGGAGGAACGGCGCTGGAACGATGGAGCGGAGCGGCGCAGGCACCGCGTTTTATAGCGCGCATAACGGTGAGGGGACGCGCCGGCGCCAGTGCGTCTGCCGCGGCTATGACGCAACACAATCCAACACAATCCACTTTAATCCAATCCAATCAAATCCAATCCAAATCCAATCCAATTCAATCCAATCTAATCCAGTCCAATCCAATCCAATCCAATGCCCCTCGCGAGAGAGTGTTCGCCATGGAGGAAAAAAAAGTTAGGAGACGGCATGACGTCACGCAGCTAGCCTTCGCAAGCCCAGGTCCGTTGAAGCCGCTCCCTCCGCCGTTTCCCTTTCTCAAGCCGCCGCAGTCGGCCCTCCAAGGTCGGGTGGGCCGGCGGCGGCGGCGGTCTCCGACTCCGGGGCATCTCTCGTGTTTCGTTGGCGGTAGCTGTTCCCCGTCCTTCCTGCATTTGTCTGCTCGGCGATCTCATGCCCGTGTGCGGGCAGGAGTGCCGCGTACGTGCGGAAGACAAAAGCCGTGGGAAAAAAAAACCAACATATAGCAGGCTTCGCGACAACGGGCCGCAGAGCAGTTTCGAGCAGACGAAATTGAAGAACGCGGCGGCCCATACAGAGGCGGTGCGGTGGGGTCACGTGGTGCAGTGACGCCTGGGCCGACTTCGATTTTACTTTTTATGTATAGGCTTCACGTTTCTCCGGCGGCGCCGTCTCCTAACTTTTTCTTCCTCCATGGTGTTCGCTATCGGAGAGGAGAGGGGGTGAGCGGCGGAGAGCGAAGCTGGCGCGGCGAGGAGAATGGGGGAGGGGCGGACGCTGACAACAACGACGCCGATGCCGGATGGAGGGACAAGGCGGGTGAATGAGATGCGTGGCATCTAAAACTACTGGAATATTTACTGTGTTTTCGCGATACGATGTAGGCAATTTACTGTAAAAGAACATAATTCCAAAGTGTCTGTCTATCGATTTTTTAGTGCCGACAGCAGGTGTGTGTAGCCAGGGGGGTTGTTTCGGTGCCAGAACTCCCCTCGAAATTTTCTTAGCGCTACATCTCCTCTTTCCCCCTGTTTTCGTCCTTTTTTTTCGCCCATTTGATTTGCACAAAGCATTTATGTATCAAAAGGTGAAAACCGAAAATTGTGAGACAGTTGGTTTGTGGATAAAATGGTTCCTGTTCTGGAAACAAGATGGATTTTTATTTTCGTACGAGTGTTTTTGTGGGATGATATATGTTTTTTTCGAGCGATTTGACATCCACATCAATGCAGCCGTACGGCTACAAAGGAAAGCTGTACGTCTTTCTCAGAAACTTCGCAGTCGAAGGAAAAGATCCACCTGATCCAGGATCAATCACTCGTAGTCCTGTGTGCAGCCATACCTTTATATAGATATTACTGTTAACGAAAGGACTAACCGTAAGGCTCTAATAAAGCGTAAAAAAACTACGATATTTCTCAGTCGCAGGGTGGCTTTCTTTTTTTTTTACCGATAACGAATACCACCCCCAGAAAAATATTTCTAGCTACGCCAGTGACCAACAGCACCTGAAACTCTATGGAGAAACATGGTAGGCAAACATTATTTGACTCTGGGGCTCGCGTGCGTGCTTTCGTAGAGTTAGGGTGCCTTGATGACAGCGTACGGAGTCCTAAAAACCTGATGATGCCGGTTAGCTGACTCGAATAGTTCAGTCGACCTGAGAGATAAAGGTAATAATCTGCGACACATGTTTATGGCAGCGGAAAACATAGCAAAAAAAAACAAAAAACAAATATTAGTGTAATAAGAAAATACAGCTAAAACGCAAACTTTATGGCGTTTCGGGCGCCCAACAAAAACAGGCATGAACACATGGTGTCGTTATAATTGAACAGTGGCCAGTGCTTCCTTGCCTTCTCTTGAACACCAATGGTAAAGTAAAACACGTGACAATAGACTCGTTAAGAGAGAGAGAGAGAGAGAGAGAGAGAGAGAGAGAGAGAGAGAGAGAGAGAGAGAGAGAGAGAGAGAGAGAGAGAGAGAGAGAGAGAGAGAGAGAGAGAGAGAGAGAGAGAGAGAGAGAGAGAGAGAGAGAGAGAGAGGTGAATGCATAGACAGAGGGAGAGGGCTCGTACTTTTTACGGCCCAACAAAGTTTTTACACTCCATAGTATTCTGGTAGGCCAGCTTTCAAAAAAACAAAAAATGACTGGCAGAATGCAAGCCAGCCTCCACAGCTCAGCGGATAATATTGTGAAAAGCACTCTAATATAGGCCGCGTTCACAAGGCGCCGCCTGCTGAGATAGGCCGCCTTTAGAGGTTACGTAACTGCACGGCATTTGAAGCCCGATAAAGCCATGCATTTTTCACTGCTTCATCGTACGCATCGATATCGACACCTGACGAAATGCCCCCGGATGCCATAAAATACCAGGGGCGCATGCTAATGCGGCCTGTGACGAGAAACGACGTTCCTTTTATACCGCAGTGATCAGTACTCAACATATCATTCGTGAACATTTTTTCCCTCGGCGTCCACCCGTACAATGCCATCTTGGGTATTAAACGGCCCTCACGTGCTGTAAGACGTCTGTCTTGTCTGCCTTGTTCGTTTCTTCTGTTGTAGACGTTTTGGCGCCTTTAAACACTTTCCTCTCATCTAAAATGTAAGTGCGCCCTTGTTCAATGCAAGAGTTGAGCATTAAAGAAATGACCTGTCATGAAATTCAAACGCGTTTCTCCTTCGACACGTGGGGCTTCCATAGCTCATAACGTAAAAAACACTAGAATATCAAAACTGTTTTTTATTTGGCTGTTATTCAGGCCGTAGAGTCGGGCATTAACGTTGACAAAGGATCGCGTTGTGAAACCATTCTAAACGTTTTGCCAATAAGGCGAACCAAAAAAAAAAAAAGAAAAAGAAAACGAGCGGGAAATACGAAAAGGCGGAAAGCAACTTCTCCATTTCGCCTCGTGAGAGATTAAAACGTGTCCGGAATGGGCTGACGCGTGAGAGGGACGTTTTCCCGCGCTTAACGCGTACGGTAAACAGCAGGCTCTCTTGCAAGCCGTCAAGAATATAAACAAGGAGCTACACGAGAGAAACAAATAAAACGCCAGTAAACAGAACTAAGTGCCGGTAAAATATCGTCGGAGTGATTCCGACGGCGTAGCAGCAGTGTAACCATCTAGACGTAAAAAAGAAGAAGCAAAAAACAGAAGAGGGCGACAGAACTCGACCGAAAAGCAGCAGCCAGTGTAAGCCGCCATCCAATTACGTAAATGGCATTTCTGCAGCCCTGCTTCCATTTCGAGCCCGTCTTTCGTAGCTCGGCAGCCAGGGATCATGTTCTGGTTCCTTTGCCTTCTTTTAGGGGGAGCACGAACTTCGCTGCTGCTGGGAGAGACGGGCGGAAAAAAAGCGAAGGAGGGAATGTAAATAAGGTATACGCTGCCACTGGCGGACGCGTCCAAGGCGAAACCTTATCCCGGCAAAATATTTCTCCATCCGCTCGTGGGAGCTGATAAAAGTAAGGAAGAGAGGAAACAGAGGACGCCGGCGGACCGGCGGCTCTGAGTGTCGCGAGTGAGCCTCCTTCGAGACGCGACGCGACAAGCAGAGCGTCCTGTTGCGTGCGCATATAAGTAATACTAGCGATAACACACGAGGTTTTCTTTTTTCTCCCACTCCGAGCTGAACAGGTCACAGGAGACCCGTGGCAGGGAGGATAGTCTTGATCAAGAACGGGTTACCCGATGTTCGTCTGCTAACGCACCCGACGATCGTGGTTCTGTCTGTAAAAGTTTTATTTTTCGCAACCGTGTTCCAGCATTGAAATCGGCGATTTCCACACCGGTCTACCGCCTGCGGATACCTTTGCACCGTAACGGCTTCTCTGCTTACAGGCGTAGACGAGGGCGGTATTGCGAAGCCCAGCATCCGCCAATGCCGCCGATATGATCAAAGAAATGCTCAGATTGCGGCAAATTTTGGCAGCGTTTGCATCACTCGCCGCAGAGAGATTTCGCAATCGTTCGGGTGCGAGAACTCGCTCTCGCTTTTCTTCTGCTTCTTCTTTGTTTGTCTTTCGTGCTGCAGGTTTTTTCTCATCGTGCGCTGGGCTAGCGTTTGCCCAGAGTTTGAGACTGGACGCAGTATTATCCGTCGAAGTCTGGCGCTTATTCCTTCCAGACAACTCTACGAGCAAATTTCGTTTGCTTTCGTCTTGCCACTACTTCCAGGCTGTCCCTCCCGCGGTCACTCCCACTGGCCTGGAATATCTTTTCTTCCCTACCACACGCGGGAAGTGAAAACCACTGCAACTCCGTGTAAATTCAGGCCCGTGAGGTGAACGAAAAGATAATGATGAAAAGTTATGGCAAGATTTGTCTTGTTCGAATGGCAATAACTTCACCTGTGAATGTTAGTTCTCGTCGTAAGCACTGCGTTGAGCAAATTTTTACGTACGTACCAAAAACATGCTTATTCAAACGTCCTCGGCGTGCTCAGCCAACCCCGTATGTTGGCTCCTCAGCGGGGTGCCGGCAGAAAACCGGAGTATAGCGACGTAAAGAGGTGTTAATTTATGTCCAATTAGAAACGGTTATTCAGCAAAAAAAAAAAAAAAAATTCGTGGTCTAACTCGATGTCTTTCAGACGTAACATTATTGCGTTAAACCATTACTCGGGCATAAAATAACCACGTGGTCACAACGCGCCACACGCACACCTATAGCTCTTCTCGGCCAATACAAACTCGCCGGTAGCGCCGACTACCGGCAGAGGCGCTCCCATTTTAATGCTAACGAAGTCCTAATGACGCGGCGTCGGGTGTCGCAGACTGGCCGAGAGGTGGGGAGGGGGAGGGGCTGAGCCGCACGGCTCGCTTCGATAGAGCAAAGGCCACCACGGGGCCCAAGCTTATTTACGCTTTGATGAAACCGATCGCGAGTCCCTTTCATCCACTCCGCCGATGCCGCGAGCCCGGCCCGGGGACCGTCAATAAATAAAGCGCGTCCGGCATTTGAACAAAACCGGCCCCAATCAGCCAGACCCGGAGGCTGTTTGGAGGGGGCTCCCCGTTGCCTCTTCCACTCCCAACCCTTACCTCCGCCCCCTACTTGTCTTTTCCCTCGCGCGTCTATCGGTCCACGCGTATATGTGCCTCACCTGGTCGACTAGTTAGGTACAGCGCGGAAAAGGGAGCGCTGGAGTGCGAGAACGATGCAGTGTCAGCGAAGACGGGTTGATGCTCTCAAGAACGCCGCTTGGAATTACCGGGTTAGCAGTTTCGCGCTTGCCTTAAAAGGTGATGAAAAACGTAAAAAAGTATAGAAGGTGGCCAGTGTTTACTGAAAATTCAGTGGTAGCTAAACATCATTGCCGTATTTTATGCAGGTTCACCACTTGGTAGAAATACAAGTATAGCTGGCCTGTAATAATTTTGCGCAAGATCGCTACAAAATGCTGGAAGTATCCCGCGGGATTTCAGCGAGGAAAGGGGGCTGTCCTTTGGTGTAGGCGCTGCGGTGATTCAATTTCTCCTTCCTTAAGCAAGAGAGGGGGATTACGATCCTTGTGAGGGACAGCGGCATTTCTACGCGTCTGCACACGCGTCTGTACCTTGAATGAGCTGCTGGTTTGAGACCAACTTTCTAATTCCTCTTTCAGTTTTCTGAGGCACAGAATCCCGGTGTCGGGGCTTAAAATACCCATAAATTCTCTTCCACCAACCACTAGCGCTGGCATGGTGTGTTAAAAAATTGGAAATTCTAGAATAGCAAACATATGCGCTATAGGTTGTCGTAGAATTCGGGACTGACCCGTCGCGGTGGCTCAGTGGGTATTGCGCTGCTGAGCACGAGGTCACAGGTTCGATTCCCGGCCGTGGTGGCCGCTTTTCTGATGGAGGCGAAAAGCAAAAACGCTCGTGTGCACAAGATTTCGGCGCACGTAAAAGATCCCCAGGTGGTCGAAATTAATCCGGAGCCCTCCACTACGGCGCGCCTCATTGCCTGCGTTTTGTCGGCGTGTTAAACCCTTCAATCAATCAATCAATGAGAATTTGGGACTGCATGCTGCTTGTCAGCATACCCCAAAGATAGGCAATGCGCTTTTAGAGGCTCTGCGACCGGGTTTTTGTTCATACCCAAGCAGTTTCGCTGCACGCTGTAACAAATTTTGATAATAGCTGAAAAGTGGCAGCCGGAGAACACGGGAGGGTGCAGTAGACGCTGAACGACTACAGCCGGGGTGTTTTCCCCTGGCCAATAAATGTTTTTTGCCTTGACGGGACCAGAGGTGTGTACTGCTCTTCCGCGACCCCTTTATAATCTGGCGCCACACTGGTTCGTTTTGCGCACTTCCGCTATCCTCTAAAATCATCGGCTAAAATGAACCCACCGTTCCTCCTCCCTGGCCTAGAGATAGAGTCGCTGGTTCAGAAGTTACCGGTGTGGGTTGGAAACCCAGCATTCGTTCGTTCGTTCGTTCGTTCGTTCGTAAAAGGTTTATTAAATTCAATTTCTTGCCAAGTTTCGTAACCATTTTTAATTGTAAAAATGTTTTCCTAGACCAACTATACACATTCTTTTCGTACAGAAGGTTGGTTTGCTATCTATTAGGTCAGTTAAAGTGTGGAGCGCAGCTTTACAGGACGCTTAATTAATGCAATGCATCGCGGCGGAATTGTTGAGGTTGTACCGATCTCACAACTGAATCTCTCTGCAGATTGCCCCTGTAAAGAGTGCATTACCGCATAATATATAGTACTGCGGTGAAGACCGACGGTTACATTTTTTTTTTAAATTTAAATGCACAGGGCATTTTGGAAGTATAAATCGCCATTTATGTCGAACATTTTGGAGAGATAGGGAGTGAAGAATCGGTGTTGGGGTTCTCGAAGTCCTCCTATTTATCCTAAGCCGGTGCGGTAAACATTCATCGCCTCAAACCCAACTGGTTCCTTGGTGCTTTGCGTCTTCGTTGCTGGGCCGTTGCCCGCGATGCACGCACTATTTCACGTCTGTAAAGGCGAAAGCCATCCCAAGAATCAAGAAGCTTCCTGTAGTTGTTGTTGCTGGATGTTTTTCGTTTTTCTCTACGAAGCAGGTTGTCCCGTGCCTGCCGAAGGGATCGCCGCGTGGCGCAGGTGGGAGATGGGGAAGGCCCCAGTCCTGCTTTGAGGCTCCGCTCACATTTCCTCATCTGCTGGAGACGCGTAGGCAGCGGTTGAAACATTTCTGAGGTGTCGGCATAATGAAAAATTATGCCGCGCGCTTGGAGGCTTCCCCGGTAGCGTATTTCCAAACGCTTCGATGTACCGAGCACCCACGTGACATGACTGTTCGCGTAATGGAGAGCGGTAATTTAACCTGATCATTGACTGTTCCCCAAACCTAAAGCGACCTAAAACATACCAAATCACTATTATCAACAAAAAGAACGCGTGGATGTGTATTTAGAAAAAAAAAGTAAATTTAGAAAACAAATTACGCAATGAAGAAAAAACTACGAACTAAACCCGCTGTGGCTCGAACCCAAGCCGTCAGGGCTAGTACTCAGTACCCTGTATCAAGGCCACAGAGCCCGAACGGTGGGCTCGTATTAGCAGGTGCTCAAAAGGATATCACGCGTAGTGACATCACACATGTCACGTGGGTGGTCTGTGCAGCGAAGCGCCTGGAAACACGCTTCCGGGTAACGTGAGAGGAGGGCTTTTTAGAATACGTGATAACATTGAAAGGGTAAACCTGCGGAATTTTACTGTTTATCTATTGTCCGTCCGTCGTTACTGGATATTAGAAGCTTTGGAACATGGTGCCAAAGACTTTTGCTTACGCGACTGCCTTGCGTCGTGTCCGTAACACATGCAGCCCAAGTCCCTTCACACGCAAAAAACCTAGCTGCCCTATAACAAACCTGCCTACCGTCACAAAGGAATCCCTCATCTCGTAGCCCTCCGCAACTCGTATTAATGTCAGTTTATCTGCGTCGTGACACAATTTTCGGAGTAGAAGAGCCACTGCTGGAGGTCGGGGGGTCTTCCAGGCCTCCATCCTGGAAGACCGCCCGACCTCCAGCGGTGGCTCTGGGGACCGCACCACCGCTCCGTTCTTGCCTTCCTTCGAGAGACGGGTGCCCATCTCTACCTCTAAATAGATTATTTTTAGGCCAACGGGCATTCTATCGCTATTATAAAAAAAAGGCGAAGAGAAGGCTGGGAAGTGCTCTTTTCACCACCTTGTTCCTCCCCGCTTCCCCCCGTCTTGTTAACATGAAATCCCTTTACTACAGTGGCACCGCCATTCGCCATTTATAGGAGACGATGAACAACCGTTTCTTTTATTCTCCTCTTTTGTTAGGCGTACCGTTTCCTCCCTTTTCTTCTCTCTACAATATATGTAGGTACTCCTCTACCGTGCCCGAGGATGCTATAGTGAAAAAGCGGACCTGGTTTATCTTCCCACTTTTCCCCTGGTCCAGCGTGAAAGCACAAGGAGGTTATCGGCGCTTTGTCGCTGACGCCTTTCGAGCGTCGTTGCTGTGCTGAAGCTTGTCCGCGCGTTGCATGCAACTAGGTAGGCCAAGCAGCAGCGCCGAACCCGGCCACCGTTCACCTCGGGAGCGCGCCCTTTGATCGAACTGTTTGCCAGGCAGCTTGGGGAAATTTTATGGGAGGACGCAGAGGGAGAAAGGAAAGGGGTAATAAGCGATGGGAGAAGTGAGCGCATGCGCAGATGCTCATTGGGCCGCAGCGCGTGCCCCTGGCCTCCCATGGACGTTCGGGTTTCTCGCGGAAGGAGCGTTAGCACAGTAGAATGGCATCACTCTCGTTCGTAGAACGTGAATAGGGGGCACGCGTGAGGATTATGTGGGCCCATGTTTTTAAGGGTAGATACGCGTATGCACACACGGACAGACGCATGCCGGAATTAGAAACAATCTAGTGGGAGAGTAGGACTGACTGCATTTTTTTTGTTGGGAAAGAGGGTTGGGTGTAAGGGCCGTGAAGTTTCAAAAGTGCTTTAAGGGCGGTAATCAGCAATAATTTGCGTGGCCGTTTGTCAGTGTTGCCAACTCCCGTGTGTACGAGATTTTGGCGCACGTTAAAGATCCCCAGGTAGTCAAAATTAATCCGGAGCCCTCCACTACCCCGCGCCTCATCGCCTGCGTTGCGTTGGCGCGTTAAACCCTGCAATCAATCAATCAATCAATCAATCAATCATCAATCAATCAATCAATCAATCAATCAATCAATCAATCAATCAATCAATCAATCAATCAATCAAACAATCAATCAATCAATCAATCAATCAATCAATCAATCAATCAATCAATCAATCAATCAATCAATCAATCAATCAATCAATCAATCAATCAATCAATCAATCAATCAATCAATCAATCAATTATTCACCTCTATATATATATTATTCATATTTATTTTTTATATTGCGTTTTTATGCACTTTATAAAAAAGTGAATATAAACGGAAATAAAAAAAGACAATAAGTAGACTGCCTGAAAATGAGGTATGGCATGGGAGAGAGTAAACCTACTATAAAATAAAAGCTAATGAATAAGAAAAGGATAGAAAGAAGGACAACTGGAAAAGTACGTAAAGTAATAACGCAGGGAGATACGGCAATGAAGGAAAGGCAGTGAGCGGGAAGGCAGTGAGTACAGGCGCTGGCATGTTTTATAGAGAAACTCGCCATGGCGTTCCAGCGACTAGTTGCTGTGGGGGCTCTAGAAAAGTTTGCGCACCTCCAAAGTAGTACATACTCGCAGTGGTGTGGGATCGGCCAACCAAGGAATCTCTCCCGACAAAGCTTCGCGCTCAACAATCGTCGTCGTTAGGCGCTTTTCTTAAAACACCAAAGGCTGAAATCTGCTGGTCCGCGTACGTATACGTCTTCAAAATCTAGTAATATTTTGGTGTTATTAACATTACCATCAAAAGCTGGCAGATAGGGTATTCCACGTCAAACTTTATGCACTAAATACACAATGGCAAAACTGGCGGTTCACTGAACCTCTCTCTAGAGTACTCGCGACACGAATGGTGTGCGTGCATAATGACCGCCGTTCACGAACTATTGAACAACAAACGTGTTCCGGAGGGCATCAGTTTCAGAGAAGAGAAAATTTCATTTCATTTCATTTCATTTTAGGTATTTGCTCCTTAAAGGCCCGAGGGCATTACAAAAGGGGGAGGGGCTTGCTCCAAGGTATCAGAATACACACAGTGAAAACAACAACAACAACACAATAGAAATAAATATCAGTTAGGAATAGCGAAACTATTGCGAAGACGCTGAACTGGGGAGAATAAAAGAAAAAAACGCACAATGGAATTTGCATGATAAATTCGGCAGGAGTATCACGAGAAAGCTGAAAGGTTCGTCCTTTCAAGTTTTTTGCGAAATATTTTGTGGTCAGGGCACGAAGCTATGTCATTGGGTAGTGAATTCCAAATTCCTATTGCGAGAGGAAAGAAAGAACTATTCATTGATAATGTACGACACTTGATTCTAGAGATTGGGTGACTGTGGTTAAGACGGGCAGAAGCGCTGCTCTGTTCCCCGCATGTTTATAAATCCTGCGCTCTTCCAGTTAGCATCCAGTTCCAAGGCCGCAGGAGAAAGCAGATGCCGGCGGAGCGGCGTTGAGGGAGCCTCTTCATAACTCTCGATGATGGATGCTGCTGGGCCGATGCGCCCGCGCGCCACGAGCACTTTGGCATCGATTGCATGCGCCGAAAATGCTTTCCATATTTGTCACGCGAAGATTCGGGCACCGAGCGCTCTGGTGTTTCGTAGCAAGAATGCTCCCTAGTCGTAATTAAAGTGCATGGCGATGAAAGGGCGCGGGAAAATGGCGCAATGATTACGCGTTAGGGCTCATAGTAAAGGCCGTTTACGCTAGCACACGGAGGAGTGGAGGCGTCGCCGCTGCAGCAGAGAAAACCACATAGTTATTCCGACCGCGGCCTTGTTGCCGACCTTTCAAAGCGGGCGTTCCTAATTTATAAAAGCGAAAGCTTGTAAAGCAAGAGCTTTTTTAGTGGGACCGGTGGCGTTCGGTCAAACAAACTATGCTCATAGACCAGTTGGTCGACCGAAATGCTCTGATAAGATCTCTGGACACACGGCGCGTGCGTGAAACGGTTACTTGAAAATAGCAAAAAAGAAAGGTTCGAGATAAGACAATGCACGCATCGATCGTGAAGCAGGAGTACAACAGTATACAGTTACCCAATAAATCACATATTGGTATATTTTTAGATGGTTCGATAGAGCGCGAAAAATCATCCCATCGGTTCGTTCTTCGTTTGTGATCTGGGGATTCGAAGATTTGACGATCGATTTGACGCACTTTCAGCGAATTTTGGACGCACTTTTAGCTTTCGCGCTTTTGTGAACTGTCTTTAAGAAAGGGATGGTAATTTTTTATCTTCAAAAAATTCCAAATTCAGCCTTACAATAAAAAAGTGCAGTTTACAAAGCAGTCAATCTCAATCAGTTCTGTCTCCTATAGACACATGATAAGCTCCCAAATTCATGTTGTAGCTGACTGGCCTCGGCTATCCCCTCAGCCGGTCCTATTAAAGGTTTGTGTAACAAGCAAGGTTACGGTCGCGTTCCTAATCACGGATGAGACTGAGGCGAGCAAGGTACGATTTTGACTAGTTGGTTCATACTCGTTGACGTTCGGCGCCCGTCGTGTTTGTTTCTTGCCCTTGGCGACGTTATCCACGCCGTTTTTTTTTTTTTTTCTCCCAACGGGTCCTCGTTCTAGATGAGCTCTTTAGAACCGGATGAGCATCCACATTCTTCTAGCGATGGCTGGCATTTCTTCTATTTGTGGTTCCTGTTGACGAGAATTAGCCAGAGCCTGTTTCACAAGAAAACCCAATTGGAAGCACTCTTTACGT